>NC_089837.1:78237181-78544681 GCF_035609145.1 Eleutherodactylus coqui | reverse complement strand
TACTATCTATCCCATATCTATCTATATACTATTTATCTATCCCTTGTCTATCTATATACTATCTATATACTATCTATCTATCTATCTATCTATCCCATATCTATCTATATACTATCTATTCATCCATCTATCTATATACTATCTATCTGCTATCTATATACTATCTATCTGCTATCTATATACTATCTATCTATATACTATCTATCTATCTATCCCATATCTATCTATATACTATCTATTCATCCATCTATCTATACACTATCCATCTGCTATCTATATACCATCTATCTCATATGAGATAGATAGATAGTATATAGATAGATATGGGATAGATAGTATATAGATAGATAGATAGTGTATAGATAGATGGATGAATAGATAGATAGTATACAGATAGCAGATAGATAGTATATAGATAGATATGGGATAGATATATAGTATATAAATAGATATGGGATAGATAGATAGATAGATAGTATATAGATGGATATGAGATAGATAGTATATAGATAGCAGATAGATAGTATATAGATAGATATGGGATAGATAGTATATAGATAGATATGGGATAGATAGTATCTAGATAGATATGGGATAGATAAATAGTATATAGATAGATAGTATATAGATAGATAGATAGACACGTGTTCAGAACACGCAGCTTGAAATTGTGGCATTTTTACCAGGATTTCGAGCAGCGTTTTTGAACACAGGTTACAGCGCCTGACAGCGCTTTTTAATGTTCCCCCCCAATCGTTGTGAGGAGGTGTGTTAAAAACCACAACAACGCAAAAATAGAACAGACAGCTCTCGAAAATCACAGCGCTAGAAACACCGTGTTCGAGCGCAGGTTTAAGTAAGCTCATTAAAATCTCTGGGAGTGTTGTACCGCGGTTAGTACGGCGCACGGGACACCACGCTAATAGCAGTAAAAAGCAGTGTTTGTGAGAGTGGCCTGCGGGGCTACAAACAAATGTTCATGTGCAGGAAATGTGTCCTGTTTGGAAAAATTACGCCAAGGGGGAGAGCATGTATGCAGCACGATCTAGGTATGGGAACGGAGGAGTGTGGGGTGGAGGCCCATGGGGGCCCCGAGCTGAAATTTTGCACCCGGGCCCCTGAGCCCTTAGGTATGCCCCTGGATAGATAGATAGATAGATGGATAGATAGATAGATAGATAGATATGAGATAGATAGATAGATAGATAGATAGATAGATATGAGATAGATAGATAGATGTGAGATAGATAGATATGAGATAGATAGATGGATAGATAGATAGATATGAGATAGATAGATAGATGTGAGATAGATAGATATGAGATAGATAGATGTGATATAGATAGATATGAGATAGATAGATAGATAGATAGATAGATAGATAGATGAGATAGATAGATAGATAGATAGATAGATAGATAGATAGATATGAGATAGATAGATATGAGATAGATAGATAGATAGATAGATAAATAGATAGATGTGAGATAGATAGATATGAGATAGATAGATATGAGATAGATAGATAGATAGATAGATAGATAGATAGATAGATAGATGTGATATAGATAGATATGAGATAGATAGATAGATAGATGAGATAGATAGATAGATATAGGAGATAGATAGATATGAGATAAATAGATAGATAGATAGATAGATAGATAGATAGATATGAGATAGATAGATAGATATGAGATAGATAGACAGACACATAGAAAGACATACAGACAGGCAGACAAGCAGATACATACCCTGGTGCCCGGACTAACTCTCTGCTGAGGAGAGCAGCTCTACACATTGTCGGCAGGACTGAAGCAGCAGGGAGATGACCTCATCCCTGCTCCACTCGATGTCTTGCTGTGCTGTGCCTGTGTGCCGGTAAGTCCTCTCTGCTCTTTCCCCTACCCCCTCCTCTTCCCCTGTCTTCTTTTCAAGTCCTCTCCCTCCCTTCTCCTACTCTCCTCCTTGCTCGTGCTGTCGGCCGGCCGTCCGGACCGCACTAACTTAGCAAGCGGCGTCCGACAGCGCGAAGTGAAAGTAAAGCAGTATATGCTGGAGGGGGGCCCCTGGGCCCCCTCAAGCACAAGGGCCGGGTCGCCGTTGCGACCCGGCACCCCCTAACGGTACGCCTATGGATCAGATTGATTTAACATTGCACAACTACAATAGTTCCTTTTGTGTCTATTCGGTACTGTACTCCGATCACACTCTCCTTGCCTGTTCATCATTGTATTGAGCATCTCTGGAGCACATGCTCGGACCATTCCTCATTACTAAGTTCAGAGATTCTTGATGCAAGGATGAACGAGCAGAGCATGGTTGCCACACTCAAGGCACGATTGGAGTGCAGTGATCAGTATGCCATTTGTCTCTCTAATCCTTGCTCTACTTACCTTGCAGTTGAGACTCTATCATCTTTCTTCTGTGCTTCCAAGTCCCACTGAATACTAGAGTAAATCAATAGAGACTCTACTCAAAAATATATTATAGGAAGTAAACTAATAGTGGAGTACCAGTATTGGCTTGTAAGCACCACTTATGAAATTGATTGCATGCATCAATATATAAGTAGATGTTGCTACATCTGATCTGGACACCTGAACATCTCGGTTTGTAATAGTTGTCCAAAAAAGACGGCTATACACCATACATATTATGTAAAAACCTGGAGGACAAAACTGATAATAGCAAAACTAAACCATTAGGCAAGGGAAATCTCATCCTGTCTAAACTAACATGGGAAATCTTGGCCTAAAAGCAGAGTGATCACCCTGATGAGGGCAGCCTCAGGTCCAGAACCTGGGGGATCCCTAAACTGTCCAACAACAGTAAGGCCTAGATCAGACAAGCATTTTTTTAACCCACCTATGGGTGCGCAAAAAGAGCGCTTCTAAAAGAAGCAATGGGTTCCTATAAAAGTGCTCACATGAGAGAATGTTAGGTGTGCAAGACAGGGCACACCTAATAAAGATAGGATCTGACCTATCTTTGGTGCGAGCTATGCAGGAGTTTCCATTGACTCCTATGGGAGCAGGAGTTTATGAAAACTCCTGCACAGGGAATAGATTCCCCTCTGCTTACAGGAGAATACATAAAAATCTGCTGCCCAAAAGCACACTTTAAATGTCCTGCTGTAAACTCCTGTTAGTCCCTGCGGGGATGAGGGAACTCACCGAGGGTTCTGTTAGTCCGCGGGGACTAATAGAAATTTACAAAGGGACATTTAAAATGTGCTTCTGGGCAGCATCTTTAAAATTCCCTGCTGTAGGCAGAGGGGTATTCCTCCTAACCCCCTGCTGGGCAATTCTCCAGCAGCACGGGAGGTGATGGACTTTCTCCCCTTCTCTCCCCAAGGGATTTCCCTATAGCGGGCAGAGAGTGAGGGGCAGGGTTATAGGGTTTTCACTGAGGGCTTCCCCGAGAATGTGAGAGGAGGGAGTGGGGATAGAGGGATCCAACCTCAAGCCCTGCCCCTCTGGCTCCAGCCTTTCTATATTTGCCATAGGGGTTCTCTGTGAGAAGCCATATAGCCCCGCCCACTCTCTCTATGCTTTGGAGATATCCCACGGGAATTCCAATAGCAGGAGGAGAGAGCAGAGCTATGGAGGATTTCCCTATAGCAGGGAGAGAGAGCGGAGCTATGGGGGAATAACCCATAGCCCCACTCCGTCTTTCCCTGCTATGGTGAAATCCCCATAGTTCCACTCTCTTTCCCTGCTGTCGGATAATCCTGAAGCCCTGCTTTTTAAAGTGCAGCTGCTCCAGTGGATGGGTGATTTTCATGCAGAACAGCTGTATTGTTCACCGAGCAATAGTGGCGGTGTCCTGCTCCGCCTGCTTAGCCCTTAAGTAGCTACTTAGCTACTATAGACTGCAAAGATGATCGCTAAAACTGTCGCTCAAACTGTAGTTTGAGCGATCATCTGTCAGTGTAAATGGGGTCCATGTTTTTAACTTTAATAGTATCACTTATCTTCCATTGTTGGGTAAATTGAGTAGATTATTTGGAGTATATCCAGTGGAAACAGGTAATTACAAAGACCATTCAAAGACCATCCTTCCAGGGCATAGTCATCTTCATACTTGAAGTCAGTTAAGTAGTGCTGAGTTATCATAGTCCTAGCAGGTACGGACACAGTAGGCTAGCGACAATTATGTACAGGGCCCACATTATGTTGTGTTTAGATTAGACATTTCTATTAAGTTAGAAAAAGTACGGACAAGTGTGAGAAAACAGAAATTTGATGTTCATTACAAATAGAATAGTTAAAGATTGGATTTCAGCAGTATTTCCGATACCAGCAGTTAGTAATGGGGCGGTTAATATTCTTCCTCTCCTTATTATTGCCAATAACCATGTAGATGGACTATCAGTATGTAAAAATAATGGATTTAGGCACAGTAAATACAGTAAATGTGCAATTCAGAAACTAATAAACTGTGAAATGTTATAAATGTACGCAATAAATATGATTTGTGCTGCTCTTCTAATTTAGGCATCAAATTATAGGACATGAGAATTGCAGCTAGATTGCACATTTACAATGCTTGCTTTAAAACATGCCAAGTCACATCCTATATCTAAAAGCAGGGAGTTAACCGAAAATCTAAATTAAGGGGTTGTACCAGAATTTCAAGTTATTCTTTCTACGCAGGATATAGGATAACTTGATGATCGGTAGGGGTCTCAATGCTGATACCCAAACCAAGCAGAAAAATGGGGTTCGGGGGGGCGGAGCCTGACTGCCGAGCTTGATGGCCGCCTGAGACCAGAGCTCCTGCAGCACGGCGCCCACAGAGGTCCTCTGCAGCATCCAAAACCCGCGGACATGGGGAAAACCGGCAGGGATAAAGGCACAGAGCAGCTGGGCACCCCCCGATCCATGAAGAACCAGTCTGGAATGCAGCGGTACTTAAAGGAACGGGCGGCTCATTCCCCGCACCCAGCATCTAAGATGGCGCCGGCTCACGAGGCAGCCGCAGCACACAGTAAGGAGGGGGAGGGAGAGCTTTCTTCTGATGAAGAGGACAGGGAAGGCATCACTAAAGGCTTCATGAAGGAGCTGATTATAAATGCCCTGCACCCAGTAATGGCAGATTTAGCTGAAATAAAGGAGGAGATAAAACATTTGGGCCGCAGGGTGGAGGACTTGGAGTCTTCCTCAGCAGCAATCTCTTCCAATGCACTAGCAATGGCCAAGGTTCTCAGAGACCAGCACGATTACATAAATCAAGCCCTAGTTATGCAGGAAGGCCAGGAAAACTGCAGCAGGTGCTACAATGTTCGCCTCAAAGGTCTCTTTGAATCCTGGGCTGCCGAATCACTCTCAAAAGTAGCCATTGAAATCTTTGGAACTTTGCTCGGCACAGATAGAGCTGCCTCCATAACAATAGAGCGCATCCATAGAGCACTTAGACCCCCCCTCCTGATCAGAGCCCCCAAGAGATGTCATCTGCAGACTTCTCTCCTATCAAGACACTGCAGCCATCTTGAAAGCTGCAAGATCCCATAAAGACCTGAACTACAGGGATTCCACCATACAGATATTTCAGGACTTTTCCCCCTCGACGCTGGCGAAACGTCGCCTTCTGCGCCCCCTGTTGGAGGCCCTGAGGGCTAAGGGTATAAAATATTCATGGCTATTCCCGTTTGGCATTGGCATCACCCACAATGGCCGCCGACTAAATATTCGGTCGCCAGATGACCTGCGCAAATGCTGGGAGCACTTGCAACTCGACCCAATTGATCTGCCCTGCTGGCTCCCTCTCCCGGAGTTTCCTAAACTCCCAAAATTGACTCTCCCTGAAACCTGGCAGCTGGCAGGTACCCCCAAATCACCGAAAGAGAAAAAGAAAAAGCATAAAGAACCCCTCTACAACGAGGACACTTGATTTGGGCATCCCTCCCTCTTGTGGTTGCAATGTATCAGAGACATCTATGAGGGCCTATCTGGCTGCCCGGAGAAGACCCACCGAAATGAAGAAGCACTCCAGAAGTGCTGTTTGACTTAATCGCCGCGTATGTTATGTGCTGTAATAGCGGCTTCCGTTTCCGTTTACAAAAGTTAGAAAATGAGTATTGTCAAGTTTGAGAAATCTTGCAGACCCGATCTCCTGTCCCCGGAAAATTGTTTTACAACAAAGTTTTTAGCTTTAAGCCCATATGACCTCGTGGGCGCCTGACTGTTCAGGCTGTTTTTGCGGTTGTCTGTCCTCCAACTTAGAAGTTCAAACAACTAGCCCCCCAGTCAGGAGTGAGGTCACGAGTTTAGACCTCGCTCTACCTGTTTTTCTTAACTCATAGTTCGACATTTGAATTGCTTGTGTGTAATTGTTCCTGAACCACCCCTCCCCCCTCCTCCTCCTTTGTGTCCTCTCCCCTCCTTACCTTCCCCCCCACTCCCTGACTCCGTGTAGCGGGACTGACTGCTTATTCTAGTGTGAGTGCTCAATCCACACTTAACTTACCTTCTTTTCTCCACACCTTGGTGACCACTTCGACCGCATGCCAGGCGCTTCCGCTGAAGATACCTCCTTGCGTATTACTACACTCAATGTCAAAGGGATCAACTCGCCCTCCAAGAGACACCAGATTGCACTTCTCCTTAAGAGGTATGGATCCAAGATTGTTTTCTTGCAGGAGACCCACTTCAGGGGAAATAGGCATTTATCTCTCCCGGGCAAGCAGTTCCCGCAGGGATATCATAGCACCCACCCTACCTCTGCCTCGAAGGGGGTCTCAATCCTCCTACCTAATACCATTGCCTTCTCATGTGAAGCTCGCCACTCTGACCAGGAGGGCAGGGTCCTATTCTTGAGGGTTTTTTTTAAACCACACCAGAATAACCCTTGCCAATCTATACGCCCCAAATACGGACCAGGTATCATGGTTAATTAAACAGCTAGAAACCCTTAAACACTTTGCCTCTGGTCCTATCCTCCTGGGAGGTGACCTAAATCTTACCTTAAGCCCGCTAATGGACTCCTATACCGGTAGGTCTCAGATTTCCCAGAGGAAACTAAGTAAGCTCGCCCGCACCCTGGCAGAAATTGGGGTTGTTGATGCGTGGAGGTGTTTAAACCCTACATTGAAGGATTACACCTTTTACTTGCCGGTGCATAGGTCTTTTCATCGCCTCGACTATATCTTCGTATCCCCCCCCCCCTTCTACAAGTTACGCAGAGAGCCAGGATAGATTCTATCCTTATCTCAGACCATGCACCGGTGCATATTGACCTAAACTTACCTGGCTCCGCCCCCAGGGAATGGCGTTGGAGATTAAACCCATCCCTTCTTGACTTAGAGAAGGATAAGAAACAACTGAATCTCTGGAAGAGTTCTTTCGTATTAATACTGCAGAAGAGCAGCGGTTTCCGATAGTCTGGGAAGCCCATAAGGCCTTTATTAGGGGACTCCTAATTGCCCTGGGCTCTAGAACCAAAAAAAGGCAACAGAAAGAGATTGATGACATATTACAACAAATTGCCAAACTAGAACAGAAGGCAAAACACTCAGAAATCAAGATGACACATGACAAACTAATTACGCTAAGGAAGGAACTTAAACTACTGCTGGAAGCCAAATTTAATAAGAAATGTCTCTTTCTTAAACATGCAGTCTACGCCCAGGGCAACAGAGGCAGTAAGTTCACCTCGGCCCTTATCAAAAAAGCCCATTCCCGGAACAATATTAAATCTATTAAAACTCAAGAAGGACTCCAGGTCACCTCCACAGCAGAAATAGCCCTGCAATTTCAGAAGTTTTACTCTAGCCTCTATAACTTCCGTGAGCCACTTACCCCACCGTCTAAAGCCAATCTTACAGCCCAGATTGACTCCTTTTTAAAAGACCTAAACTTACCCAAAATATCCAGTAACGCAACATCCGGACTCCTATCCCCTGTAACCACCCAGGAGGTAGAAGACTTGCTCTCTACTTTCCCTGCGGGGAAAAGTCTGGGCCCGGATGGACTCCCACTTATTTATTATAAAGCGTTCAGAACCACATTAGCCCCCCGGTTAGCCCAACTGTGTAATTCACTTCTACAAGGTAACGCTCTGACGAAACAAGCACAAGAGGCCCACATCACATTAGTTCACAAAGACAATAAGGACCCGGAACGGTGTGGGAACTACTGGCCCATATCTTTAATAAATTTTGACCTGAAACTATTGGCTAAACTGCTCACTAAAAGACTCGAAAAACATGTCACAAAATTAATCAATCCAGAACAAGCGGGTTTTGTTAAAGGGAGGGACGCCAAAGATAATTGTTTGAGACTCTTACACGCAGCAAGGTACGCTCAAACTAATAACATCCCATTAGCCTTTCTAAGTACTGACGCAGAAAAGGCGTTTGATCGAGTGAACTGGCTGTACATGGAAAGAGTCCTTCTGCAGTTTAACATACCCCAGAGTTTTGTCAACGCAATCCTCTCCCTTTACGCTATGCCCCATGCAAGGCTCAAAGTAAATAATACCCTTTCCCCCCCATTTAACATAAATAACGGTACCCGTCAGGGTTGCCCCCTGTCACCCACACTTTTTATATTAGCGCTAGAGCCCTTTCTCCAAAAAGTCAGAAACGACCCACTGATCCACGGCCTAAGAATAGGCAATGAAACCTTGATGTCCGGTACTTATGCTGACGACATTGTTTTTCTTATAACAAAACCGGAGGATAGCTTCCCCAGACTCACCACACTCCTAGAGGAATATGGATCCTTATCAAATTTTAAAATCAATTTCGACAAATCCACTGCGTTAAATATATCAATCCCTGCAACCCGATATAAATTGCTCAAATCCAGCTCCCCCTTCCCCTGGTCGGAGACAGGAATAGATTTCCTAGGTATTAGACTCACTAAGAGAGCGGAAGATCTTTTCTCAGCAAACTTCCCCCCTTTAATAACTAAGGTTAAAAACCTCCTACGATCTTATGAATTACCGTTTATTTCTTGGCTAGGCAGAAAAAACATACTGAAGGCATATGTCATCCCCATTATACAATATAAAATTAGATTACTCCCAATTTTTATCCCAATGACCTTCTTTAAGAATTTCCGCTCAATCTTTTCCAGATATCTATGGAGGGGGAAGAGGCCGAGACTGGGTCATTGCTTATTGGTTAGAAAACGCACAGAGGGAGGAGTAGATTTTCCTTGTATTCGGTAATTTTACCACGCTACTCAATTAAAATACTGGACAGAACTCTTTTATCCTACTAAAGATATTCTTGTTCAGTTGCTTGCAAAGGGCGTATATGGCCCCTCCCTTCAGGAGGACCTGTGGTTCCCCGATAAGAAGAAACTCAAGGGCCTAGTATCCAATCCGCTTTTAAGGGGTCCCGCAGAGATATGGGATAGCTTGAGAGAGACCTTGGCACCTAGGCCCTCCCCCTGTGCTCCCTTGCGAGCACTTTATAAGATACTGGAAGTACCTTTATACCCTTGCTCAGCGCAGGTCTGGGGGCTGTTTGCAGATAAAAGCATCCAAGATGTTATGCTCTTAGCTCATAGGCCCACAGCTGAGATACTGAAGACACTCCTCCCCAACCAGACACTGCCCTTTCTAGTGACCTCACATCTTGAAAAAATGCTCAGCATTTTTCTTAAAAAATTCAAATCATCTAGACCTCTTACTTCGTTTGAGACCATGCTTAGAGGAGCCACTGGTGTCTTAAAGAAAATCTCATCTATTCGGAAAAACTTTATCTCCCCGCCCAGGGACACGAAACCGATGTTTCTGACCTCATGGGAAAGAGAACTCCGAATCACGCTCACCCGAGAGGAGACGAAGCTTATACTTAAAATGGCATTTGGTCTATCTCCGTGTGTCACCTCCCAGGAGGCGCATTACAAATTATTGGCAAGGTGGTATAGGACCCCGCAATGGTTGTCTGACCACAGACTGGCTTCACATGACAAGTGCTGGAGGTGCGATACGTCCCCTGGCTCTTATGTCCACATATGGTGGAGTTGCCCCCTTCTCGCTCCCTTCTGGAAGGCAGTGGAGGGTGTTTTGAAAATGCTTGCACCAACTCTTAGCCTTTCCCCTGAGGTGGTTATCCTGTGGAGGCCATCTCCTACCTTTCACCCCCTAAATCATAAGCTGATTGCACTTCTGCTAGACTCAGCCAAGGCTCTGATTCCGCTCATGTGGAAAAAGCAAGACCCCCCTACCGTGACTCTTTGGAGGGACAGAGTGGACCTATTATCAAACTTGGAAGAGCTTTCTAGCTGGCATGGTGGTACTCACGATGGATTCCTAAAAATATGGAGTCCATGGCGTAAGATTAAAAACAGCATTAAAGAAATAAGGCCCGCGGCCCCTTCTCCAGGCATGCAGGACGAAGGTCACTCCTCTTCCACCTTTTGTGCTACGCACACCTAGCGGCTTCTCTGTACGTGGTGCCTCCCCCTCCCCTTCTTTCTCCCCCTACTACCCCCAGATCACTGGTGCACCTGACAAAGGACATCGTAATAGCTCCAATTCACACAGGATGGTGGGGAAGTTTGAAGTCACCTACGCTGAGCAAACTAAGATAAACATTTGGACCCGCTATATCCCTTCTCCCCCCCCCCCTTTCCCTCCCCCCATCCCGTATCATCCCCCCCCCCACACCCCCCCACCCATCCCCTTTCCTAATACAGATTTCTGTTTATTAGGTTGGAGGTATAATGCAACTTTCTATTGGATTGAATAAGAGTTCTTACTTTACAGACAACCTCCTATTGTCGTTATCGTTATACTGAATGCAAATACCAAGGACCTTAGCACAGCAGTGATATCCCCTGCTCAGGATAACAAGACAGTTCTGCTGTTAAATTGTGCCTATATTTGTCTTTTTCATGGTCTTGTGATAGATGTATTCCCCCATGTAATGTTAAAATTTAATAAAAATTTGATTTGAAAAAAAAAGAAAAATGAGGGTCCTATATCCCCTGTCCTCCTTACTGCAGGGTTATTGCACCCTCCACCCCCAGTGAGGAGATTGAATGATGTGTTGGTGTGCTTGCGCAACTAGTGCCTCATTCACTTTCAATGGGACTATTGAGATACCTAAGTGGCATCCGCTTGGGTATTTCCATCAGCCCCATTGAAATAAATGGAGTGTTGACTGTGCGTGCGCAGCCAGAGCTCCATTCAGAGTGATATCACTGCAGGGGAAGCATGTGACCCCCACAGTGATAGGTGTGTAGGACATGGAGGTCCTGTTCTTGAGATCGGCGCGGGTTTCCGCGGTGAGACCCCCACTGATCAGCCTGTAATCCCATATCCTGTGTATAGAAGATAACATGAAATTCTGGCACAACCACTTTAATCTGTTACTGGGGTGTCTATTTTTATCCATGATAAGGGGGCATTTACTAGGTCTAGTATATATGAGGGGGTTCTTTGTAGTAAGAATAGAGACTACTGAACTCTCTACCACAGGATCTTGTCTTTGTTAATGTGCTAGAAAGATAAAAATGGGTCTGAATTTCTTTCTTGAGATATTGTTAGATACTGGGTTACCTCAAGAAGACTTTTTTCACAGCATTGGTTTTGGCCCAGCCGGATCTAGATTGCCCATTCATCATTGACCATAAGAATTTGGTTTATCTAGAGTCCACCAAGCGCTTGAACGCTCGACAGGCAAGATGGGCATTGTTTTTCACGCTTCAATTTTGTAGTCACATATGTTCCTGGGTCCAAGAATGTCAAAGCTGATGCTTTGTCACATAGTTTTGGGGTACCCAAGGTAGAGGAGCCCCAGCTGGAGAGTATTCTAGGCCCAGGCATGGTGGTAGCCGCCCTTACACCTGACACCTCTGCCGTAATCCTGGCAGCTCAGCAGTCTGTTCCCGAGGGTCTCCCTAATGGGAGGCTATTTGTTCCACGTGCCTTGCGTCTCCTCATATTGGAGGAGGTTCATTTGTCGGTCTTAGCAGGTCATCCTGGAGTCCGAGGCACCCTGGAGCTGTATAGTCGTTTGTATTGGTGGCCACAAATGTCTCGGGACTTCAGGAAATTTGTCAAGCTGTGCCCTGTTTGTGCCCGTGGGAAGAGTGTATGGAGACGGCCAGAAGGTCTGCTTTATCCTCTTCCCAGGCCTGAGAGGCCATGGACCCATCTGTCGATAGATTTATTAACGACTTGCCCGCGTCCCAGGGGTGCTCGGTCATTTTGGTGGTCGTCGACAGATTCTCCAAGATGGTGCATTTTACTGCTCTTAAGAGCTTCTGTCTGCTCCTGAGTTAGCCACTATATTTATCAAGGAGGTTGTGCGCCTACATGGGGTCCCCAAGGATATTTTTTCCGACCAGGGAGTCCAATTTGTTGCCCGGTTTTGGAGGGCTTTTTCTAAGAGTATCAGTATCGGGTTGTAATTTTCTTCTGCGTTCCACCTGGAGCCGAATGGGCAGAAGCAACATATGAACCAGGAACTGGTTTAGTACCTCAGAATGTACATTAGTGATTGTCAGAGTCTCTGGGTCAATTATTTAGCGTTGGCTGAATTTGCCATCAATAACCATACACATTTGGCATTTGGCGTGTCTCCTTTCTTCTGTAATTTTGGTTTTAATCACAGTTTCACGGTGTCTTTCCACTCCTCCTCTAACAATTCTTCTGCAGGTGGGACCTATGGGACCTATGGGAGGTGGGAGAGAAGGTGTGTGGCAACTTGGAGCAGTCCAGGGGTGTGATGCTAAGGAGGAGTAGAGATACGCGTACTATTTCTGAACCCTTTTCTGTGGGCCAGCTGGTATACTTGTCCTCCAAGAATCTGTAGCTGTTATTTTTGTTGTTTTGCCCTTTCAGCTACTCGGTGCTCACTTGCGGTCCCCCTGTCCCTATTTCCTTGGAGTCCCTGTCATTAGAGCAGCGCAGGGACCGTCGCCCAGTTGTCGCCCTGCGGCTTAGCCCAGTGGGGCAAGCAGGTAGGGACACGGGAGAGGCCTGGCGTAGGGATTCCCTGACCATCTGTCCCCACCAGTCCTTAACAGATATATAATATTCCAAGTTATGGGTAGCAGATTGGTAGAATTGAATAGTTAAACCCAGGTTTTTTGGGGAATGCAAAGGGGCTGTTTTCATCAGAAAGAGGCACTTTTACTGTATGGGGTACAGAAGATAACCTATTATTGTGTGGAGCATAAAGGGGGCAGTTATTTTGTATGTGACACAAAAGGGGCACTATTACTGTGTGGGGTAACAAAGGAGGATTATATTACTGTGCAGGACACATAGAGAGGAACACTATTGCTTTGGAGCCTAAAAGGTGCACTATTAACTTTTGGAAGAACAAAAAGGGGGTACTAGTACTGTGTGTGGAAACAAGATGAACTATTAGTCTAAGGTACTATGGATTTTGAGTTTGTGTAAAGGATAAGAAAAAGTGGGGATGTGCCTACTGGAAAAACGAGGAGCGGAAAAATGTCTATTCATTAAAATCTGCATAAATGAGTCATCTTTAATAAAAGTCTTCATGACAGTGTGGCCGGATAGAGAACAAAAGCAAAAATGACTGACTTTTATTAGTAATTACTTGTAAGGTTTGCAGACAATATATATATTTGTATATATATATTATTTGCATCATTGCTTTGGAAAGGGAAGGACTTATATTGCTATTGACCTTCGCAACACCTATGGGACCTAAACATCCAAAATAAGTTTGGGGTAGGTTCAGGTCTAAAAGTTGCCCTGGAGACCATAGCACACTATTTACACCCTTGGGTTCAAAATAATGTTATTATTCCATATGTTATAAGATATGAGGGCATCAAGACATCCAAATGTCCTAATAGGGCATATGAAAGGAGGTTGTCTTGGTGATATAACCCCTGTATTATCTTTTTGGTTTATATAAGACTACAAGGTAAAAATTATCGGCACTTCAGTTATATTAAACATTTTTTGTTGGCTGCACTTTCTCATCAACGCTTTCCAATGTAGGCCGCTGTCTCCCCAGCTTCTGCTGTGCAGGTTTGAACGTGTCACATTAGTTAATTTGTGAATGCAATTTGAGAAAAAAATGGCTGCCCCATTTGTAATTTGCACAAAAAAAGACAGCGTGCAGTCTTTGTTCTTTGTGGTCTGAGGGTATATCTGGTGCCGATATTTATTGAAGACTTTATGCACAGAATGAAAAGTATGAGAAGGTGTTTTGTTGTGAAAAAGTTAATATAAATGGATACAGAAGTTCAAGGAAGGTTGCACAAGTGTCAGCTAAGAAGGAGTAGGAACATTATCAGGAAAAAGGTTCAACAATCAACAAACGTAGAGGATGCTATCCAAGGTTGATATGCTGTTCCAGGGCAATGCACATCTGCAAAGCGCTGCCCATACTGTCAAAACTCCCCAAAAACTTTGCTGTGAGGTGGTAAAATATCCTCCTTAAAGTCCTGACCTTGCTCCATTGGACTTTTTGGTTCCCTGAAAGATGTCTTAGAGGACGAAGATTCACGTTTAATGAAGAGGTGAAGACAATGGGGTATTCGTAGCTTACAGCTTAGCCTAAAACATTTTTAATGATGGCATACAAATCCTTGTTGACCTATGGACAAAGTGTATTGAAAAGCAAGGAGATTATGTTGAAAAATAATATATTTGTCTTTTCTGAAATTTGATTAAAATAAATTGCGGATAATTTTCGATTCACCCTCATATGTGTAAAATCAGGAAATTAACACCGCATTGTAATACAATTGTATGAGTTAAATGAGAAAATTCATCTCTCCAACATCTGCAGGATAATAAACCTTTATGTACTTCTTTGCAGAAATAATTAGAGAAGAGACAATTCACCTTCATTTTCTTTGACCTAAAATTCACTGCAAATGATTCCCATCACACAGTTAAATGCCCGTGTATAGTGCATTGTCTATAGTCCCAGATGTTGGATGAAGGACAGATACCCTGACAATACTGTGTTTTGCAGTATGGTAATTGTGATGCATTAAGGAGGTGGTCACTTAAATGGAACTGCGTTTTGTAAATGGAATGAAAATTATTTTGAAGTGCATCCTGCTGTTACCCAGTCAAATTCCTCGATTCCGATGTCACCGTGTGTCATGTCGTCTCCCCATTCGATTTCTTGAATATTCAGGTAGAGAAGAGTAAATGTTTCATAGAAATGATGTACTTGTCAGTAGTACATATATCATTTGGCTTCTGAGCTGTCACAGAACAGATTGTGGAATTAGCATTAGAATAGAGAAGTCCATGCCTGCAGGCTGCAAAAGGAGAACTGGTGAGCATATGTCATCAGCGTGATGTTTCAGATACATATAAATTCGTAGGGTGGAATGAGGCCAAAAATTTCTCTATAACTGCTTACTGCTCTATTTCCAAGGTTCAACTACCAGAATCAAACTCATATTTAAAAAAGTATTGTGCAAATAATCCAAAAAAGGTTAACAAAATCTACTGTTTTATTGAAGGTAACGTTTGTCCCAATATGGCTCTTAAATGTACAAAATGTAACAAAATACTGCAAAACTGTGTTGTGCTCAATAAGACTTTATGAAGACATCACACTCATGGTTGGGATATAATATTTGAAACTCAGTCGGTCAAGGATTCCTTTTGTCCTCCAGAAGTGATTCTACATCTGTTCATAATATGTGTTTGTCCACTTTTATTTGCATTGTGATCTTTGTTGTTACTAGTGTTGAGCAAACCGAACCAGTAGACCCCTGTCTCTTGTAGAAGTTTGCTAAAAATTCGGTATGGCACAAAGCCGAACTGAATTTTAGGTGAAATTATACAAGAAACGGAGTTCTGCTAATTGGGTTTGCTCAACACTAGTCCTGAATGGGGTTGTACCACAATTGCACGTTATCCCCTATCTGCTGGATGAGGGATAATTTGCTGATCGGTGGGGGTCTCTGCTTAGAATTTTGAGAATGGATGTCCCGTTTCCCCCGTCCTACTTATTACTCCAGCAGTAAAAAAGGAGACTGAATGGAGCACTGGTCATGCAAGATCTTGAGATCAGAATTCCCATGTCCTGCTCTCCTGTTACTGTGGGTGGAACTATGGCTAAGCATGTGTAGAGTACTAAAAAAACCAAAAAACGTAGTCTTCACTTACCGCTGCCAAGATGCTCCCCCATTGCCACTCATCGCACTACAGTCTTCTGTTTCTAAGCACTCCAGTAGTCACATGGGTTGTTACTCTCATTCCTGCCTCCAAGACATCTCCAAAGCAACACCAGTCCTCTGTAATGCGCAACCCAAAATTATTCGCGCAATCCCTGATTCTAAAAACTTCAAGCATGCTGTAAAAACACACTTCTTCAGGAAGACAAACCATATACCCTAAACCAAACCCCTCTGTACTCTGCCTGATAACGTGCTCCCTGGCCTAGTGACTGCTAGCCACTATCAACCGCCCCTGGCAGTCACACCGATTCAGCTACCACATGGCTTAATGTCTGACCATCACCTGTGTATAGAATCCCTCACTCTCCACCCTGCCGTACCGTGTACATCTCCAGCCCCTTTACCTTCTGTATCACCCCATTACTTGTAGTATGTAAGCTCGTTGGAGCAGGACCCTCACCTATTGTTTCCATCAACTGAATACTATGTAACCGTGGTTTTTGTGCACTTTTCTCTTTCTGTATTTGTAAGCGCTGCGGAATATGTTTGGCGCTTTATAAATAAAGATTATTATTATTTAGCCATGTGACTGCTGCAGTGAATAGAAGGCCCAATGGGAGACATACCTGATGTCTTTCCATAAGCCTGCCAGGGGCTACTGCATTGGAAGCCCATGTGATAGATTTACGGGATGTCACACCGTCTTCTTGCCAGGTGACATCGCTTGTGAAATGTCACAGTGCCAGACTGCCAAAATGTAATTTCAGCCGTTCAGTGAGCACATTTATGTTATATAGTTTGGGGCACAGGGATCCCAAAACTATATAAAATAAATAATGCAGAAAACCCCTTTAATGGGGACACCCATTTCTAAGGAGAATAGTAGCCATCCTGAATTTTCCCTATTTGTAGATAACTTGTCCAACAGTAGAGTAATGTACACAGTTGTAGCAATAATGTTGTAGGCTATTTCCAGCTTCATGCATCTCTAACATGTCTTTTGAGGTATTTTAACCCCTTAGTGACCAAGCCTGTTTGCGCCTTAATGACCAGGCCAAATTTTGCAAATCTGACATGTGTCACTTTAACATGGAAAAACACCAGAAAGGTTTTGCATATCCAAGCGATTCTGACATTGTTTTTTCATCACATGTTTACTTCATTTAGGCGGAAAAAAAGACCGATAGAATTTGTGTTTATTTATTAAAAGTGCCAAAATTGGGAAAAATTTTTAAAAAATCATCATTTTTTCACATTTCCAACTGCAATATCTCAAATATGTGCAAACATAATATAAAACGTTTTGCTAAGATATATATTTCCATCCGTTTACTTTATTTTGGGCGCACATTGGAAAAACTTTCGTTTTTTTTTTAACCATTTAGGAGACGTACAAATTTAACATTACTTTTCAGCATTTTGAGGAACACTTTGTTTTCCTACACCAAGACAAGATTGGAAAGGCTCATAGGAGTCAAAATGATAGATACCCCCACAAGTCACCCCATTTTAAAAACTACACCCCTTAACGTATTCACTGAGGGGTGTCATTAGTATTTTAACCCCACAGTTTTTTTTCAGGAGTCAATGCAATTTAGAAGAGAAAAACAAAAATTTCATATTTTTGCAAATATGTCATTTTAAAGACAGGACTTTTTTCTATAATACACATGAAAATGAGGATTTGCACCCCAGAATGGATACCCCTGTATGTCCCGTGCTCAGAAACATACCCATTGTGGCCCTAGTATTACGTCTGTATACACAATGGGGCCCAAAATGAAAGGAGCAACCAGTGGCTTTTGGAACAGAAATTTTGCTTGAAGGAGATTTAGGCCCTATTGCCCACTTGTAGAGCCATTGAGTGACCAAAACGATGGAGAACCCCCACAGTGACCCCATTTTGAAAAGTAGACCACTTATCGAATTTATCTAGGGGTACAGTGCCTTTTTTGAATTCACACTTTTTGAATGAATCTAAGTCAAGCAGAAGGAAAAAAAATACGATTTTCATTTTTTTGGTAATTCTGTCATTTTAAAAGCAGTTTTTTTTGTACAGCACATAAATGAATGAAGAATTGCACCCCAAAATGGATACCCCTGTTTGTCCCGTGCTCAGAAACATACCCTTTGTGGCCCTAGTATTACGTCTGTATGCACAATGGGGCCCAAAATGAAAGGAGCAACCGGTGGCTTTCGGAACAGAAATTTTGCTTGAAGGAGATTTAGGCCCTATTGCACACTTGTAGAGCCATTGAGTGACCAAAACGATGGAGAACCCCCACAAGGGACCCCATTTTGAAAAGTAGACCCCTTAATGAATTTATCTAGGGGTATGAAGACTTTTTTGACTTCATAGTTTTTGAATGAATCTAAGTCAAGCAGATGGAAAAAAATTACAATTTTCATTTTTTTGGTAATTCTGTCATTTTAAAAGCAGTTTTTTTGTACAGCACATAAATGAATGAAGACTTTCACCCCAAAATGGATACCCCTGCTTGTCCTGTGCTCAGAAACATACCCATTGTGGCCCTAGTATTACATCTGTATGCACAATGGGGCCCAAAATGAAAGGAGCAACCGGTGGCTTTCGGAACAGAAATTTTGCTTGAAGGAGATTTAGTCCCCATTGCCCACTTGTAGAGCCCTTGAGTGAGTGACCCCATTTTGAAAGGTAGACCCCTTAACGAATTTATCTAGGGGTACAATTACTTTTTTGACTTCATAGTTTTTGAATGAATCTAAGCCAAGCAGAAGGAAAAAATTATGATTTTCATTTTTTTGTCAATTTTGTCAATTTAAAAACAGGTTTTTTTTGTACAGTGTACATAGGAATGAAGATGTTCACCCCAAAATGGATACCCCCGTTTATCCCGTGTTCAGAAACATACCCATTGTGGCGCTAATCTACTTACAGGACACATGGCTAGGCCCATAATGGAGGGAATGCCCGCTGGATTTCAGGGTACAACTGAATAAATTCAAGGGCCCATTGCCCACTTATACGGAAAAAAAATTGACTTCCTAAAAATACCATGGGCCATCCCCATTTTTTGGCATTCCCTAAATATTAGATAAAAGTAATAATATAAACTGCGTTTTATGTCCGAAGACAGGGGTAATTACGGAGGCTGGTTGGGATGGGCACATGGGGCAAGAAAATCGGGTATCCCCGCCCCTCTCTCACTTTTTTGGGGGTATTTCGTGACCTCAGCGGCGGGGATGGGGTGTAAAAAGTGGCGCTGTGAGGCTTTGTAATCTTGCTTCGGTGCAGCGGTCTCACACAAAAGGCACTCAACAAGCTGCTCCTAGAACTGCATGAAGGTGAGCGTTCCCGGGGCTTCTTGTAAATTACGGATTACAGGTAGAGATCTAAATAACGCCGGGCTCACGCGGCCGTATGCAGAATCCGCTTACGGAGTCCCGCAGCGGATTCCAGCTGTGACCCTGTGTACAGCCAAGTAATGTACTGCGCATAACTGCCTACTCACACAGACGGTCATGCGCAGTACACTGTTGTTTGTTTATATTTCCGGCGCCGGCGCTTAGAGATGACCCGGGTACCCGCAGCCCGTACACAATGTGTTTGCATATGGGCTGCGAGTATATCCGTGGTCATAGAGCACAATGGGCTCTAGGTCGCGGATATCCGTGGTAAAATATAAAATGCTGTGTTCTGTTTTCTGCGAGTGGATTCCGTAATTCCGACCCACTAATTGGGGGGAATTGTGTAATCTAATGTATGCGGATGATCCGTGGATTACCGCTGATCAAGCGCATGCAGAACCCGTAATTCCTCTGCGGTCATGTGTGACCGGCCTAATGTTAGATCGCTACTTTATCACGTGACCGGGAACCGCTCAACGAGGTCTCCGGTCACTGCTCCAAGCACTCAGCGACCATTGGTCGCTGGGAGCAAGGAGATTTAAAATTTCCTGGGCTCCCTGGCTCCTGCGAATGTGTCCGGCAGTTTGCCGGCGGGCGCATGCGCAGCAGCCGGAAGGGTCCATGGAGGATAATTGCAATCGAATTCAAATGTGGAAGCCTCCGAGAAGATGTTTCATCTCCCCTCACTGATCGCATCGGTGAGGGGAGATGAAACTTCCACTTTTTTAAGAACTTTTACGTGATTGCAATTATGCATTGGATAACTGCGATCACATGACCAGTAACCGCATACCACGGCTCCCCGTGACATCTCCAGGCTTTTGGCTACCTTTGGTAGCCAGCAGAAGGGAGATTTTAAATTTCTTGGGCAATCTTTCACTTTTGCGCATGCGTCCGCCATCATGCTGACGGGCGCATGCGCTAAAGCTGGGGTAAGGTCCATGGATCAACATCCCACCAGGGAACAAATCCGGGACCTTGGGTACGTAATTTCATCCCCCCTTACGGATACGAACCGTAAGGGGGGGATGAAACTTTAACTTTTTAAACTTTTTTTAACTTTTAACTTTTTTTTTTTTTTTTACTTTTTAACTTTATATGATCACCGTTATCCGATGGATAACGGTGATCATATCACTGGAAACCGCATACAGTGGTCCCCAGTCATATCTCAGATTTTGAATTTGCCGGGCTCACCAAAAGCCAGCAGAGGGTCCCGACACCGGCCGGAGGACATGGAGGAAGGGGGGTGAGTATTTTCACCTCCCCTCATGGATCCAATCCATGAGGGGAGGTGAAACTTTTCTTTCTTTCACACTTTTCTTCACTTTTCCGCGATCGCCCGTTATCCATTGGATAACGGCGATCGCGGTATCGGAGACCGCTCACCGCGGTCCCCGCTGACATCTCCTGCCTCCCTACAGGAGCCGGGAGCCAGGAGATTTTAAAATTCCCGGGCCACCAGGCCTTCTGCGCATGCGGCTGACGTAATGCCGCAGAACGCCGGCTTCGGGGCCCGGAGGACCAGGAAAGCTGGGAGCAGTGTGGCAGACCTCAGTGAGTAATTTCAGCTGCCCTGATGGATCCGATCCATCAGGGCAGCTGAATCTTTAACTTTTTTTGCACTTTTATTTACTTTTTTGCGATCGGCGCTATCCACCGGATAGCGCCAATTGCATTACCGGGGGGGGGGGGTCCCCGCAGCCCGGGATGACAGCTCCATGCTGTCGGCTACCTGCGGGCACCGACAACATGGAGCTGTCACGTCCATAGCCCGAGGGGCTTTATTCTCTGCAGGATACATGTTTTTACGTCCTCAGAGAATAAAGCCCACTTCGGGAGGACGTAAAAACACTATGGGCTAGTTGTTAAGGGGTTAAATATTGTTTGCAATGATGCATGGTTCACACTAGCTAATCTTTCTTGAGAAGAACAGATTTCTCAGTAACCAGCCTTTGTGTGCCTCTGTTTCATGGCAAAAGCACCTTTGAACCCCAAACTTCCAATCTCATCTCCTTAACTGAAACACCTTTTGCCAATTAGCTTTTAGAAAAGTAATTAATACAGAGGTTCATTTAATTTTCTACGTGCACTGTAGATGTTAGTTTGTCTATAACTGTGATTTATATAACAGTCAGACCACATTTTATACGTAATCAATGCAGAAATCCCGGCAACTCCAAAAGATCCATTCACTTCTTCTTGCAACTGTTGAGTGCCCTCTCACTCTTCACCCCACTAGGGAATGAGGACTATAACAGTTGTATAAGCAGGTAGTGATCCCCAGGATGTCTCCAGTACATGATTTGTAGAGGTTAGCAGGCTGTGTCAGAGACATGGTCAAACAGATCCAAGATGGTCATATAGACGATCGCTTTTCCAATGACATAGCTGTATGAGGGCTTGTTTTGTAAGAAAGGGTTGTATTTTTTACTGGTAAGATATAATGTACTGGAAAAACATCTAAAAATGAAGTGGCAAAAAATGCAGTTCCACCATTTGAAGGGGAGGGGTTTTAATGGTGTACATAGTGCAACACATATGAGTTGTTAACTTTATTCTATAGGTCAGTACATTTATGGCGGTACCAAATTTATAACGTTTTTTTTACTACTTTTAAAAAAATTTATAATTTTTCTTAAGAAAAACTTCCTGTCACCATCATCTGGCCACCATACCTGAAGCTGTGTGAAGGCATGCTTTTTTGTAGGATGACCTGTACTTGCTGCTGGTACCAGTTTTGAGTACATGTGACTTTTTGGTCTTTTTTTATAATTTGATTTTTTTTCTTGAAGACAGAATAAGCAGAAAAGTGCAATTCTGGTGTTCTGTATTTTTTGTCTTATGGAATTAACCATACAGAATAAATAATGTGTCATTTTAAATGATTGAACGTTTACGGACGTGGTATTGCAAAATGTATTCGTTGTTTTGATTTTTTTTAATGTTAATATTTTTTATGTTTTGCAGTAATTAAAATTTGTTTGCCCCTCCCCCAGGGGACTTTAATTCTTGGTCATTTAGAATATACTGCAATTCCATTTCCTTCCCTACATGTTTAGCGCCATTTTCTAGCCAATAAACATGCAGGGAAGGCATTACCACTTCCTGCTCTGACGTGCCAGCCCTATCCCACCCCCCCCCCCACCCACAGTAGTGAGTGGCTTAGCCGATCAGGTGACCGCCGAGTACTTAAACTGGTCCCGCCCGCGGCTCGCCTCAGATGCATGCTGGCAGAGGTTAGGGAAAGTGATGCTGCTTATACAGGAATAGTGTTAACGTAGGATCCTGTCCTCAAGAACCCCAGCGGTCTTCTTAGGGCTACTCCTCATCGCTGGGAGCAGTAGTGCACCTTTTCTTTTTTTAAGCATCTCGGGCTGTGCAGGCCATTTCAACTATAGCGTTCTCAGTCTACAGTGTATTACGCAGAGTTTAGGGACGGAGCTGTCTATATAGGGAAAGTTTTACAGGACTCCTCATCCTCTGTGCCAGAACCCCAATAGTCCTTCTTAGGGCTACATCTGACCGTGTGCATTATAGCTGTGGCTGGCTAGGAGTAGTAGTGCACCAATTTTTGTATTACGCATCTAGGCCTGTTCCCAGCCTTTCAGTAATAGCGTTCTCAGCCTGCAGTGCCGTACAACCAGCTCTCACCGTGAAACTGCACTCTAACATTTCCTAGCCTACTACAAACTAGTTCAGTTATACCGTTCTGTGGCTGCAGTGCATAACACAGAGTTTAGGGACACAGCAACTTCTATAGGGAAAGTTATACAGTCCTGATCCTCCATACAAGAACCCCAATGCTCCTTCTTAGGGCTACATCTGACCGTGGGCTTTACAGTTGTGGCTGGCTGGGAGCAGTAGGGCATCCATTTTTGTATTACGCATCTAGGCCTGTTCCCAGCCTTGCAGCTATAGCATTCTCAGTCTGCAGTGCATAACGCAAAGTTTAGGGACAGAGCTGCCTATATAGGGAAAGTTTTACAGTCCTTATCCTCCATACAAGAACTGCAACGGTCCTTCTTAGGGCTACATCTCCCCGTGTGCTTTACAGTTGTGGCTGGCTGGGAGCAGTAGTGCACCAACTTTTGTATTACGCATCTAGGCCTGTTCCCAGCCTTTCAGTAATAGCGTTCTCAGCCTGCAGTGCCGTACAACCAGCTCTCACCGTGAAACTGCACTCTAATATTTCTTAGCCTACTGCAAACGACTTCAGTTATACCGTTCTGTATCTGCAGTGCATTAGACAGAGGCCTCACCGCTAAACAGTACAAAAGCGATCAAAGAGTTCTACATATCCCAATATAGTACCAATAGAAATCACAGGTCGTTCTGCAAAAAACAAGTATTCACAAAGCTGTATCACTGAAAAATAAAGCTGTGTCAAAAGATGGCAGTAGGAAACAAACTTTTTTTAAAAGATAGTTTATTCTTGAAAAGTTAAACAAAAAAACTATATAAACTTGGTATCATAATGTACCAATCCCAGAATAAAGGTACATCCACACGAGCGTGAGTGTACAATTACGCGTGAATGCAGGTCCGTGCAGCATTGCTTTCAATAGGGCCGCAGCTGCTGCCGGCAGCCCTGTTGAAAGCAATGGTCTGCTGGCAACCCCTGCAGTGATTTTCAGGTGAGGGCTTTAAATATATAAGCCTTTCCCAAAAATCATTCCTTTTTGGTGGCCCCATTGAAATTAATGGGAGAGCTTTACGATCATCTGTCACAGCTGTGGCAGGGGATTCTTTACTCCCCACGGGGAGTCCTCTTGTCACTGAACACTGTGACAGTGCTGCCAGTGTTCAGTGATTCCCTGAGGGGAATACTGACATGCACCACAGACCTATGGTGCACGCATGTCCTATGTTTTGCAGGTACATGTGCTTGCACGCCAATAAAACATGGACATGTGAACACACCATGAGGAACCAATGGTTCTAATAGACGTGTGGTTTTGTGTGCACCTATGTACGCACATGCTTGTGTGAATGCACCCTAAAGTTATCATGTCATTCTTACTGCAGTATTTACGTAGCAAAAGCAAGGCGACCCTCCCCGAAATGGTGAAATTGCATTATTTTCTCATTTCACTCCACAAAAAAACCTTGTCGTCTGGCACTAACTATTATATGAAGGTTTCCTCTCTACCACTTCACAAAAATCACAAGCTTTTGAGTTATCGTACCTACAGTCCCATGCTTGTGTTAAAACTTCCACAAAGCGCAAGCATACTCTGTTCTCACATACAACAGAAATGGCACTGGTGCCACTTCCAGCACAGGTTCTTGCATTCATTGAGGCATGGCTTCTGCTGCCGCCTTGCTCTTTAATGGTGGAGTCCAGGGATTTAAATTTCTTATCAGCACCAGCCGATGCAATGATAGAGAGAGCCTTATCTATGACATCACCGACACCGGAGATCTGCAATACCACGTGTTGTGACTCCTTGTCGGAACGCAGCTGAACGTGGCTGGTCTGACTCAGCAAGTGCCGGTAAGGAATTGAAATCCCTAGATAGCCCCTTTGAGTACCCACTTACTGACTTGCCTGATTAATTAGCCAGCAGGGGGCACTTCTTCTGTTGCCTTGCATACAGCAGCAAGCGAGGGGAAATATATCTTTCATCTATAACCACGTCTCTGTCTTTATCGCATTAGGTACAAAAAAGTAACAGGTTACAATGTTCCATCATCTAAATATTATAATATTAGTGTAGCGAACGAGGATTGGGTGTCAGCTTTGGTTCACGGTAGCTATAAATATTCTGACTCCCAACCGCTCCATTACAAATGAAAAGGGGGGAAATTGGGGATGAGGATGATGGTGGTTGTAATTCGTGATGTCAGTTCTCAGTAGGCCCAGAGTGAGGGCAGCCGGGTAGCTGTTCTCCCACCGCGTCATGCTACAAAAAACTTTTTGGTTGTTGGGAGTTGTAGTCACTTTCCCTGGAGGATGGTGTAGTATGTAGTCTACTACAGAGGACACAAAATAACTTCCCCATTCTAAGGACAAGGGGGATGCAGCCCTATGGGGGAAGACATTATCATCGATGTCTGATGTAGAGTCAGGCTCTATATTTGAGTTACTCACAAGCCTTGGCAGAGGTTCAACAACAGGCTGGATTTAAACTTCCTGACTCCTCTCTATCAACATAGGGGATCCATAGCTTGCATGGTCACACTGTTGCTGAGTCCTGCCTCAGCACTGATGCCACTTCCAGCACAGGTTCCTGCATTCATTGAGGCATGGCTTCTGCTGCAGGCTTTTGAGTTCACTGGGGCGCAGCTTCTGGCTTTGCCCTAGTTGGTGCATAGTTTCTTGCGCAGGTCTTTGCTCTCACTAGTGCACGGCTTCTGGATCTTTGCTGTGTGCTTGAAGGCTAGGGAAGCGTGAAGGACAGGCTGAAGATGAGGAAGCATTCTCTGCAGTGGGGGGATAGATCCAGCTGGGGAGCAGAGGTAGCGGTGGTCATCTGGCCAGGTGCACAATTAGATAAGGCCACAGATAGTCGGGTAGGCCATGGACTGTGGGGAGCTACTCCACCGGCGCAATTATTCAGGGCAGTGATGCAGGCCTCAGCAGTGTGGCTGTAGCAGATGGCTGGGCTGTGGCAGAGACAACCAGCTAGACTGACAAGTCTGCAGGAGCAGCAAGTGGCAGAGTAATGCTTTTCCCATTCTTGGGCTGTAGTGGCAGCATCCACTGCAGTGGGTCCATACTGCTCTAGGAAAACCACTGGGAATCCTGAAGGGGATAGCCCTTGGGTCTTCCTTTGGTAGCCATAACATGGATAACACAGCACAATAGGTCTGCTCACAGCAAGCTTCTCCTGCAGACAACGCCCTTCCTGTATGCTTTTGGCACCAAACAACAAAGTATCCACCCAGAGGTGGCGTTTCATGTCCTGCATGGAGCTTGTTTTGTGAGGGGCTTTTTGCTTCCCTTTTTTAATCTCTGTGATAGAGCAGTGAAAATTCTTAAACAGGACAGCGTCATCTTGAAGAGCCATGGCGCAGTAACAATTAACAAAATAGTTTCTCAACAGTTCAATCACAAAGCACATATTGTTTCTACTAAATAAAGTTCTGTTTCTATCTTCACTGTGCTGCACAGATCCACTAAACAAAATTCTCTTCAGCAATAGAAGCATACACATTCTGTATAGTATCCTGTGGCATATCGCTCCACATTTGCTGTAACTAGATCTAAATTATGCAAACTTGTAGGCTGTCAAAGTTGGCATCCCAGATGGTCCCATACATGTTCTATTGCTGATAAATCTGGTGACCGGGAAGCCACGGAAGGGTGACAATGTTGTGGAGCTATTCCTGTGACCCCTTGTGTGTGCAGCTGAGCATTATCCTGCTGGAAGCCTCTTGGAAGCCACCATGAGAGGAACACATGTGCCTGAACATGATGCCTGAACATATCGCTGAGCTGTCATTGTACCTCATACCACTACTTGGAGTGTTTGACTGTCATATGATATGGCCCTCCTGACTATCACACCAGCAGTGGGGGCAGTGTTTTTTGACATAAGACCAAATGTCCTTCAGGCAAGCACTTGAAAATGCCTCCAACAGACACAGGTCCAAAAAGCACATACAGAATGGGAGGAATTGAACTAAACAGCAGCACATGTGAAAAATACTTGGGTATACTAATAGATCATAGACTGAACATGAGTCAACAATGAGATGCAGCAGCCAAAAAGGCAAACACAATTCTGGGGTGTATTAAGAGAAGCATAAAGTCTAGATCACGTGAGATAATTATCCCCCTCTACTCTCCCTTAGTCAGACCTCATCTGGAATACTGTGTCCAGTTCTGGGCACCCCACTTTAAAAAAAGACATAGACAAACTGGAGAAAGTTCAGAGAAGAGTTACAAAGATAGTGAGCGGTCTGCAAATCATGTCCTATGAGGAACGGTTAAAGGATCTGGGAATGTTTAGCTTGCAAAAAAGAAGGCTGAGAGGAGACTTAATAGCTGTCTACAAATATCTGAAGGACTGTCACAATTCAGAGGGATCAGCCCTATTCTCATTTGCACAAGGAAAGACCAGAAGCAATGGGATGAATCTGAAAGGGAGGAGACACAAATTAGATATTAGAAAAAACTTTTTGACAGTGAGGGTGATCAATGAGTGGAACAGGTTACCATGGGAGGTGGTGAGTTCTCCTTCAATGGAAGTGTTCAAACAAAGGCTGAACAAATATCTGTCTGGGATGATTTAGTGAATCATGCACTGAGCAGGGGGTTGGACCAGATGACCCTGGAGGTCCCTTCCAAATGTACCATTCTATGGTTCTATGATTCATGTGCTAGTAATGATGGTGCCACCTGTTTATGTATGGTGGACATTGAAATAGTTGGAGCTGCTCGTGCTTGTTGGATGATCCTCCCTACTGATGGTCTGTCGAGGACAACCTGAGCCCGGTTACCTTGTGTGCATGCCCTCACACATCTACTGGTCTGAACACCACCTAATAGTCTGGTCAGAATAGTGTGCAATTACTTGATAATTCCAATAATGCTCCCCCTCTCAAACTCTACACAAGCGGAAAAAGAGGTCCACTTCACTCAAATAGCCTCTGAGAGCCTCTCAGATGGCAAGACCATTCATCTAATCAAGCCACAACTTTAATCATTTGCATATCTGCCTGAGATGTAACTGCATGCCGAGTTTTGCAACAAGATGACAACACCTTATAGGTGCTTGACTTTTTTGACAAAGAGTACACTTTATCTGCCATTAGATTTTCCCTTTCAGATATGTTCTTTGCATTCATCGCCTTTGACAATTGTAAATTACGTTTCATTGACAACAGTGCAAGCTGTCATTTCGATAATGATGAATTCAGGTCATACATCATACAAGTAATGTGTATCGCTGATGTAGCCCTCTATAGATTTACTATACACTATTCTGAAAAGGATGATCTCAGAGCAGATTTACTTTAATTAATGTGAAGGAGTCAAAGAATAATGGGTCTCCAGGAGATCTTCAGAAAATTCCAATTGTAGATAAATCATCTCATAACCTGGATATCTCTGACATCGATGTCCAGTTCTACTTTGCCTTCTATAAGAATGAATAAAACATATTTTATAAAGTGACTGGCGTCAAAAATCTTTGTTGGAAATGTCTGAATTAAAATTGCAGTTCAGTCTGTGAACACATTTAGAGGGGTTCTGTAACGTTTCTCAAAATGTGCAGCTTAGGGCTCCTGCAGAAGAACATATTTGTGCCAGGCATTGTGCGCACGGAATTGGCGCATGCAATACGCAGAGAACAGAACCCGTTGATGTCAATGGGTTTGTTCTCTTTAACAAATTCATTGCGCACCTTTTGTGGTCTATTTTACTGCGTATTTGCACACCAAAAGGCCCATTTAAGTCTTTGGGAGGTGCACAAATGTGCACACAATACGCAATTGCATGCGCGATACACTGTGCAAACCCACCAACAAAGGCACACACTGGGACCTCAGTAGGCTTTATAGCCATTTAAATCAGGCCATGTCTGCACAAATATGTACACTAAAGTATGTAGGCACGAGCACAAAAAAGCCTTGTACACTGCGCAAATACTGAGACCCCTACCGATTCTGAGAACAGGGCTCCCATGTTTCCCTCTCTCATGGCACCCTCTGCAATGGCGTGAAAACTGAATGGAGCAATGGTTGTGCATGTGTGGTGCTACTCCATTAATTTGAATAGGGCTGATGGAAGCAGCTGAGTACAGGGGCTCAATGGGGCTGATGAAAGTAGCTGAGCTTGAATGTTTGGCTATCTTCATCAGTCCTATTGAAGATGAATGAAGCAGCACCAGGCATACTCAACCGCTAATCCAGTTAATCCCCTTCTCACTGTGGGGGTGCAGTGAGCCCACAGAAAGGAGAAGAGGGGGATATGGGAGTTCCATTCTCAACTGTTCTTCAAAATTAGATTTACATGGGGGGTATAATTTGATTCGTATTAAGGAGGGGGACGAATGGAAAACCACTTTTAACACCACTGAAGGGCATTATCAGAACTTGGTGATGCAGTTTGGTTTAACAAATGCACCTGCGGTTTTCCAATCCTTTATCAATGAGGTCCCCTATAAATTTATCGTCCGCTTCGTTCAGGTATACCTCGACGATATTCTTATCTTTTTGTCTGATTTTGATTCACATATTTCTCATGTTTATCAGGTCCTCCAGGCATTGCATGATAATAATTTGTTTGCAAAAAAGGAAAAGTGTGTTTTTTCTGTACAAGAGATCACATTTCTGGGACACATTATTACCCCGAGAAGGTTTAAGACATACCCAAAGAAGGTCTGGGCAGTATGGGACTGGGTGCTAACAGAGAATGTGAAGGCGCTTCAGAGGTTTCTGGGGTTCGTCAATTATTATCGAAAATGTATTAGGGGATTTTCGGTGGCGGTCAAACCTTTGACGGATATGACAAACAAAGGTTGCTTCCCTTCTAAATGGTCCCCAAGGGCATTACAATCTTTTCATGCCTTGAAGAGATGATTTGTGACGGCTTCGGTTCTGGTGAAACCAGACTCCTCCAGACCTTTCATGGTGGAGGTTGATGCCGCAGAAGTTGGGGTTGGGCGGTGCTGTCTCAAGGAACTAGTACGTTGCAAGATCTTCATCATTCTGCATTTTTCTCAAGTAAATTTTCTACTGCTGAGCAAAATTACGATATTAGTGACAGAGAGCTGTTGGCTATTAAGTGGGCTTTTGAGGAGTGGCGTCATCTCCTTGAGGGGACTCAGCATAAGGTAATGTTTTTTATGGACCACATGAACCTGATCTACTTAGAGTCAGCTAAAAGACAACCCAAGACAGGCGTGATGGTCACTGTTTTTTTAGCTCTTCGACTTTATGGTTACATATCGTCCTGGCAGTAAAAATGTTAAGGCCGATGCCCTTTCCAGGAGTTTTGTCCCGGTGGTTTCGAATGAACCCTCTGCACCCATTCTTTCTGAGTGGTTGTAGTGTCAGCAGTTATAATAGATTTGAAGGAGCAGGTCCGTAAGGCACAGGATTTAGCACCAGCTTGCCTTCCGATAGGAAAGCTTTTTGTCCCTATCCATTTGAGGCTGCATATGCTGTCTGAAGTACATAGTTCTGTGTTAGCTGGTCATCTGGGGATTAATAATACCCGAAAATTACTCGCAAGATCTTTTTGGTGGCCGTCATTACGACGAGATGTTTTCAGTTTTGTTTCTTCTTGTGAGGTTTGTGCCAGAACAAAATCACCTTGTAACGCCCCTGCCGGGAGATTGATGCCTTTGCCGATACCAGTGAGACCTTGGACTCGTTTGTCTATGTGAAAACAGAGTGTGGAAAAATACTGGTGAGAAGGTGCAGCACTCTAAGCTACTAGAAGATTAAGGTCCAATATGCGATAGTGAAAGCACTTATTTTTTATTATTTAACAAAATAAAAAACCATGCTGAAGCATTCCTTTCCTCCCCGTCTCCCTGCCACATACAGTGTTTAATCCAGCTGAGCCGACAAAGGGGCTCGTCCCCAAAACACGTTTTCACTTGCTGTTTCTTTATTTTGTTAAGTAATAAAAAAGAAGTGCTTTATCGCATATTGGACCTTACTCTTCTAGTAGATTAGAGTGTTGCGCCTTCACACCAGTATTTTTCCACACTCTCGTTTAGCTATACTCACATCCACCTTGGTGGAGCATTATCTGGTTGGCAGCACCTCCATCGTTTGAAACACTTTTCACTCCAGAACTATTTCACCACTCTCACTGGGTCTTGCTCCACCCTCCTTTTTCATCTGTTACTCTCATTTGTCTATGGACTTTATTACAGATTTGCCGCTTTCTGAAAGTACTACTGTCATCTTGGTTGTGGTAGATCATTTTAGCAAGATGTGTCATTTTGTGGCCTTCCAGTTCTTCCCAATGCTAAACCTTGTCCAGATTGTTAATTACTCATATTGTGAGATTGCGCGGGTTACCAGCATATATCGTCTCCGATAATGGGGTCCAGTTTGTTTCCAGGTTCTGGCGTTTTGTTTGCTCTCGGTTTTCAGCTCTCTTTTTCCTCGGCATATCACCCAGAGACTAATGGACAAACTGAGAGATGTAACCAGAGTCTGGAACAGTACTTGTGGTGTTATGTCTCAGAGAAGCAGGAGGGTTGGTTGGGGTTTTTGCCTTTGGCTGAATTTGCATTTAACAATAGATCGTTGGAATTTACGGGGACGTCACCTTTCTTTTGTAATTATGGGTTTCACTCATGTTTTGGTCCCTTTTCGAAGAAGGTGTCAGAAGTACCAGAGGAAAATGAGTTTTCCTCTAATATAGAGGCGGTGTGGGAGGTTATTCAGAAGAATCTTCAGTAGACAGTTCTAAATTTCAAGCAGGTAGCAGATAATAGGTGTTCTGAGGGGACATATTTCTTGATGTGTTTGTCAACTAGGAACGCAAAGCTCAAACCACATTTTTTCAAGTTAGGCCCACGATTTATCGGCCCTTTCAAAATCATTGAGAAAATTAATCCTGTATTGTTTTCTTTGGGATTCCTAGTTCTATGAGAATAGCTTATCTGTTTCACAACTCTCTCTTAAGAGGAGTTAGTTGATTCAGGAAATGGTTCATCTCCACCAGCCCCGGTTCTGGTGGATGGAGATATTCAATTTAAGATAAGTTGCATAGTGGACTCTCGTCAAGTTAGGAGATCCCTACAGTATTTAGTACAATGGGGTATTGGCGTGGTTATGGTCCTGAGGAGAGAACATGGGTACCAGCTGCTGATGTCCATGCGAATTGGCTTGTGAAAAATTTTTACAGACTGAATAAGAATTGACCTGGTCCTAAGGGTCCTGGGGCACCTTCTAAAAGAGGAGGTACTGTTGCGGCAGGATTGCTGCCATCCTGATAGTCTGGTGCATGTTTTGCAAGTGGTTCTCCATCTTCTGGCCCTGGTGGATGTGGTATTAGGTGAGACATGCTTAGCCGCACCTGTGGGTAATTGTCACGGCTATGTAGTCTAGCTGATGCTGGACTGAATTGCCGTTAAATCTTCAGACTAGCTCTGACTGTGGCCTCAGTCAGAGCTTGGTCTTGGACCTATCATTTTCCTGCTACATCTCAAAGCTAAGTTTGTGTTTCTTATGTTATTCCTCTGTCCCACGAAGGGTTAACTAAGGACCAAGGTACAACGTCAGGTATGTCCTTGTCAGGGTAAATTGCTTATGTGTAGGCAGGTCGCCATCCATGAGGTTATCTAGATAGGGAAAGAGTTTCCATGTCTTGCTTTATTATTATTGTTTTGATGCAGTTTGTGTGTTTTTGGGCGAGATCTGTGGATTATAGTTCCAGCACGTCCTGGGTGGACATGACAGTCTCACTCAGTAATAATGCCCCTCATGGCCTCGATTAAAAAGGTTTTCTTGGACTATAATATTAATAACGTGTTTTCAGGATAGGTAATCAATAATTGATTGGCGGGGTCTGCTGTTTGGAATCCAAATCCATGCCAATCAGCTGACTGAAGAGGCTGAGGCACTTAAGTGAGTGGTGCAGGCCTCTTTTCAGATCTGTGATGTCACGTTCTTTGGTTATATGGCCTGAAAGAAGCTCTGTCCAATTCACGTGACACCGGGCCAGTTCTAGGGTTCCACCCAGTGTGATTGTAATATGACCAAGTCCATCAAATTATGAGATGAACTTTCATGATGGATCTTTAGTCTACATAGTAGAGGAGCTACTAAATGGGGACCCCCTCTATTCACACTCACATCCCAAACTAGGGCAAGTGAACAGAGGTTATTTTTTTGAAGCAATCAAAGGCTAGCACGTAAGTATAGCACATAAAATATACATTTCTATGTATCTTCCTAGGCTTCCAGTTGCTTTAAACTTAAAATATGTATAATTTATGGAAGAATCCCATTTTTTCATTAGAGAATCTCAGCTTCACGGGAGACAGAGTAGACGCTACTACCAACCGCTATAGGTTTATACTGAAAATAAATTATTCTTCCTATGAACATAGAAAGCTCCCTGCTCTTTCTAGTGCTCCGTGGTAAAAATAGTACCTATTACTGCAAATAACAATTTATGTAATTCACATTTTATGCTGCTACTTTCAGGAGCAATCAACTGTAGCGGCAGCTATAGCATCTGAGCTCACCATAAAATCCAATCCCTAGTGGCATATTAAATAATTCTGATGTAATGTCTTAAAAAAAAAAAAAAAATCACCTGATTATTAAAGCCTTTTAGAAATCTCAGGCTGCCGAGGCTGAACCATAATAATGAGGACCAAACATACAATGCAAAGGAGTGAGTGCATTCATATCTCTTACTGATTCCAAACCACAACTGTAGCCAATTCTACAAAGTACATTATATACAAGACTAAGGCTACGGCTTTCTTTTATTTACATAGACAGTATATTAAAACAGCATGTGTTCTCGGAGCTCGCTCATTTCTATATTCCTAGTGGCGACACATGCTTTCCGATGCATTAAATCATGAGTGTTTATTAATATGCTAAGTAGGTTACAGTAAATTGGCTGGAGTCGTTATATCTCTCAAAGCCTCATGAATAATCAGGAGAGTGCACAGTCAAACAAACTTTTAAACAAAGTCACCCTTATTTATGCTGTATTTTATAGAATTATTTAAAATAATTCTAGAATTCATATATATATAGTTCTTAGCCCTGTTACCCTTGAGCCCTGAGTTCAAATCTTACCGCAGGCAACATTTGCATGAAGTCGGTATATTTATAATGGATGTCCAAGTGCATGGGTTAGACATTAGAAAGAATCTGAACAAATACGATATACATAGGAGGTGGAAAACTTTGCTGTTAAGAAAGTACATCAGGGAAAGAGTTGCTAGCCATGTAGTTATAGTGGGACTGGAGGTAGCAGTCAGATCTAGGCCTGTCTGCCGTAAGACACTAGTATAAGCAGCACATGGTAGGTGGCTGCTCAGGGTGACATTGACTAAGGCCGTTTTCCCACAGTCCAGAAAAGTTTATGAGATTTGTGCTTTGCAAGATAAACTAATATGAGCCCCATTCTTTTGACTAGAGTCATACACATGAGCAATAGTTTTTTTGCTGGTAAGTTTTATCTTTGACTATGCCCTTGCATTGCATCGCCCATTGTCTTCAATGAGGCTGGTGGCGGCATCGCACCACGTGCTAGATGCATGTGGTGCGATGCAAGGTAAATGAAAAACATGGGAGATACTCAATGATCCTTTGTCAGCCCTGGTGGAGGATCGCTACTTCCCCAAAGTGATGTGAGGCGGATATAACAACAACTCGCATCCTCGGGCAAATCGCATGTTGGCGATCGTGATATTGGGCGCTGATTCAAAGCCCTATTGTGCTCGCACATGTGAAGTTAGCCTAAATGTACCTTTACATCATACAACCATCAGGCGCATAAGCACCCAACAGCTTTTCCAGGGACTATCACTCCTGTGCTTTCACACTCGAGCTATAGTTTGCCAGAGATTGGAGGTGGAGTGGGCCAGAGAACTCTTCTGACTGCCCACTTCCATTCTCTGCAAACAAGCAGTCGCTCAGAGATCCTGTTTGTACTGAATGAGAAGTCATTTGGTAGTCACTCTGTTCCAGCTCACTGAAACAAAACAACTTGCAACTACTGAGTGACTTCTTGCTCAGTGCTCCGTCGGGGGCCGTGTGTACATGGGCCAACGGTTGCCCATATTCACTTGTTGGAGCGATTCTTTGGGCAAGTATCGATCTGTGTAAAGATATCTTATAACATATATAACTGTTATAATATAACAGTGCACCTGGTGATGGTGACATACTCAGCAATAAAGAGTCCACACCCCATGTCATGTAAGAAATATACAAATCATGACAAATAGCGATGAGCGAGCATACTCGTCCGAGCTTGATGCTCACTCGAGTATTAGGGTACTCGAGATGCTCGTTTATCGAGACGAGCACCACACGGTACTCGAGTCAATTCCATTTCCTTCCCTGCATGTTTTGCGCCATTTTCTGGCCAATAGACATGCAGGGAAGGCATTACAACTTCCTCCTGTGACGTGCCAGCCCTATCCCACCTCCCTGCAGTGAGTGGCTGGTGAGATCAAGTGACCGCTGAGTATTTTAAGCGGTCCCGCCCGCTGCTCGCCTCAGACACACACTGGCAGAGATTAGGGAGAGTGCTGTTCCTGCAATAGGGAGAGTGTTAGGCTACTGTTAGCGTCTTCATGAACCCCAACGGTCCTTTTTAGGGCCACATCTTACCGGGTGAATTACTGTTGTGGCTGCTGGGAGCAGTTTTGCACAAATTTTTTTTTTCATCTTGGGCTCTGCAGACTATTGCGTTCTCAGTCTGCAGCCAATTATACAGAGTATAGGGGCAGTACTGGTGAGGCAGGGACAGTGCTAGTGTAGAATCTTGTCAACAAGTACCCCAAAAAAGCTCCTTCTTAGGGCTACCTGTGACCGTGTGCATTACTGTTGTGGCTGCTGGGAGTTGTAGTGGCTCACTATTAGCCAGCTAGGCCTTTTTGCAGCCTAGCGTATAATTTTTGCGGCCTACAGTGTGCGTTACAGTACCTCTGTCAGCCTCCAAGTGCAGGCCAATAAGTGCCTAATTTTTTACACCGCTCTGTGCGTCCCGTCAACTTCACGCACAGCGTACGCCCATAGCCGCTGATTTGTCCGCAGTAAAAATTGTTGGGGGGGGGGGGCACTCTTGCCGCTATTGTGGCTTAATAGTGAGACCTGGGAACCTGAGATGCAGCCCTGCATGTTGCCCCTCGCCTGCCCTATCCGTATCTGTGTCCTTTCCATCACTTTCGTAGGTTTTGCAGATTTGCACAAATGAAAACCTTAGCGAGCAGCGGTCATATACAAAAATGCTCGAGTTGCCCATTGACTTCAATGGGGTTCGTTACTCGAAACGAACTCTCGAGCATCGCGGAAAGCTCGACTCGAGCAACGAGCACCTGAGCATTTTGGTGCTCGCTCATCTCTAATGACAAACCTAAGCTGTACTTAATTGTTGGCACAATACACCCATGTAAAAGACGTCTCCCAGGTATCCTCCACACCCAAGTATTGATTTAAAGATGGAGTAGTGTGATTTGTTACTTCATAGAATGTTCTTCCCTTGCTCAACTGTTCAATGACGACGCTCCTGCACCATTGTCGATGGCCCAATGCATGTTCTACCAGATGTTTGTAGTATGAATGGAGTAAAATACCAACTGAAGTGTATCAGACATTTGTAGAAAGTATGCAAAGGAGAGTAACCAATGTAACTTAAGTCATAGGAGGCCCCAGTAAGTATTAACATATGTAAATAAATACTGCCTTTGATTGTTGCTCAGGTGTCCAATTAGTTTTGGCAAAGTAATGTACAGCAGGTGCCAATGGTGATGGTCTTGAGGAATTTGGGAAGTTGGGTCCAGCCAGTATGTCTTAAATTATTATTGGTGACAATGTGTGTTGACAATTAGGTGATGTTGTTCTAAATGCCGAGTGCAAGTGGCAGAGACTATAACTACTATGCTAAGTGCCCTCTCTTGATTCTGCAACCACAGAGCTCTGTTCCTTATGTAGAGTCTTTAACCATTGTGCTTTATGCCTCTTGTGAAGTAAAGCAAGTATTAAGTTACTGCTGGTCTCCAATTCAGTTACTAAGGCATTATCAAGTGGCCTCCGTATAAAGGGTCATGGTCCACACATAAGAAGTAACCATTTTACAAAGGGCCAGTGAGCACCTTCCCTGTACTAAATGGGCTGTCACATAGGTATAGATTTCTGCTGTGTACCAGGTGATTATTGTAAAGAGGAAACTTGAAGATAGAAGAGCGTTTGCGTCCTTCATTCTGAAAATCCTATATTGAGTACCAAGAAAGCTTGCTCCATTTATTTACTTGTCCCAAAGGGGGTGAGTGTTTTAAATGATCACAAACTGTTTGTTTTAGAACATTTTTAACTTCTTCATCTCTATCTTTATATATTGTTTAAATGAAGATCAATTGATCCTGTAGCTCTACGTATATGGAACATAAAATTATCAATTAAGGTATACAGATGCCTCCTTACTTTTCAGCATATGTAATTTTTTTATACATCTGACCCAAGGTACAAATATGGTTGAACTTAGCTGCACATACTTTAATCCCTAATGGACTGGTGTGAACTCTACTTTAATAGCCATACCTATGGCAATTACCTTAATAACTAAAGAGGTTTCATGGGACTAAACTATTAATGACCTATCCTTACGATAAGTCATCAATAGTTGATTTGGCAAGGGTCCAACCCTTGGGATTGAATAAGTAGTGATGTTTTGGTGAGCATTGAGACCTTTTCTTGGACATTTAACATCACGTTCATCGGTCACATGGCCTGAAAGCAGCTTGGTACCATTCAAGTTAATAGGACTTAGCTGCAGTATCAGGCACTGTTTCTATACAATGAACAGTGCTATGCCTGGTACGGACTGAAGTGACAGAGGCACTACTGTCACTTCAATTAGCTGATCTGCAGGGATTGAGAGCGGCAGACTCCGGCTAATCAACTTTTGATGACTTATCATAGGGATGGGTCATCAATAGTTTAGTCCTGCACAATCTATTTAAGTCCTGTTTTCAACTGTATTTCTATAGTGATCTATGATCCACTCACTAAAAACAAGAGTGGGATCCAACTGATTCTCCTTTTTTTCGCCATTATGAAAGAAGCATTTCCATTTGGTCACACCCCCTCTCTACGGCTGTGTTGGCCATGCAGTGAAGAGAGAAGACAAGATAGTATAGTGGCTCAGTACAACGGGTCCCCTCCATAACTGTATGCATGCATTTGTCTTGTCAGAGTCTTCTGTGTTGCAAGAATGGTGTGCATTGCCTAGCTGCAGCACTGAAAGGGTTAACTGTCTAGTATGCGAGTTGACTGTCTGGGTTATGGATCTTTTTGTCTGTCACGTGACTGTACTTTATATATGGGAGAGAGAGAGAGTCTGTTGGGGCGTTCTGTTCTGTACCTGCAGCAGAGAGGTCTTCAAGAATTCCACACAGGTACCTTCAAACTGTGTGGTGCAGAACGAAAGAGGCTGAGAGAACGGTCTAATGACTGTCGGGGACTGCTATCCCCAGGAGTTCAGCAACATGAACCTGACCGTGAGTGTGGACTGGTAGAGATTTGGAGAGAGAAGAGAGTGTGGTACTGGGCCAGGACCTACAGATAACTGTGCTTGTGGTTTCTCCTGATGTCCCTTGAGTTCTTCCTGTTGCACCACCTGTCTAGGAAACTGCTGAACTGTATTTGTTGCTAAAGTTGAGTAAAACGACCGGTTGCCCGTCCATTTCCAGAGGCCGTGTCTTAAAAAGTACCCGTGTGTGTGTGGATTTATTCCAGCAACCAGGAATTCCCCCACGGAAGCTGCGCAAGAGAGGAGTTACTCCAGCATCTAGGAATTCCCCGCTGCAGAAGAAATGGTGGTGTCACCCATGACAAAAAAAGAGGTAATCCAATATTGGGTTTCCCCGTTCAATAACCTGCCCTCAGCCATTGGACGTGTCACCGGTTACCCTCCGGGTGGGGGATGGTGGAGCCACTGTGACAAGGCCCAAACTCTACCCCGCTGTCTCCTAGGCCGTGGCCCGCTTCTCGGACTCTGCAATAGAGTATACAACTACACTGTCTCCTCCCTATTCCTTCTATGCCCACCATCGCATGTTGAGCCAGTACAGCCATGCTAGTTGGAAAACCCTGTTGTAGAAATGTGAATTCTGCCTCTGGATAGAACAACATGAGATTTGTGGGATGTTGCCATAATAGAAATCCTAAATTGTGTCTTTATTATTACCTTCCCAATGTAGTGTTCATTATTAACAGTATTCAAGGTGGTGAGTAACTTCTAAGTATTCATCCAACATTGATTGGTGATCCACTGGATCATTTGTAGGAAGAATCACTCTAAAAAATGATAGAACTGATCGTCAGTGTAAGATTTTCAATGAATGCCATTGTTTTATAACTTAGAATCGGGAATATTTGTATGTTGCACTTGCAGCAAAATGAAGACAAAAAAAGCAGAAATACTTTAATTTACAGATATCTAAATTTTCCAAATGACTGAAAGAGCTAAATTTACATCTGATAGCACAATCCCATAATCATAGTTACATATTAAGGCTAAAAATAAAGTTCATTATATGTGATTTCTTGCTATGAACAAAGTAACGCAGCTGTCAGTCCTTTCTAAGAAGTAATAGAATTTAGTAAAGCTTCAACTACACCTGAATGATATTAGTGCTGAGCAGCGTTTTCCTCTATAATTTATGATTTTTATTAAAAGGAACAATCATCTCCTCAGAATGGAGCTGTTGTCTCCTGCTGCTACTTCTGACCTCCTTGACTGACATTTGAGAACAAATGCCTGTAAGTAGAGAAAAGCTGTAAAATTAGAGGCAGTCATTACTATTCTGCTCCCTTTAGACAGAAGTGAGCTCTCAGCATCAACTTGTTTTGGTGTTTCCATGTATAATGACTAGAAATGAATCGTAGTGTTGAATCGTATTTCTTCTTTATGTATGCGGTGCACATATTTTCCATATCAGATTAAGTTTAATCAGTGTTAAAAAATGACTCCATTCATTTACATGTGTTAGCGCAAAATTCGCTATCTTAGATATACTGTGCGTTTCCAAATTAAGATAATATGTACAGGCCTGGAGAGCCTTTCAAAGAAACACACGGCTACATCATGTGCCCCAAAAAAGCAAACTCTGTCTTTATTCAGCGCGCGTAAACTTAAAATAATCTTAACACAGGAAATGAAGTAATTTACAGTTACAGTATTTAGGGAGCCGATTGGTTATTCTCAGAGGGAGGTATTTGTGAGGTAGCTTGTGATGTCATCCATCTGGGAGGAACTTCAGTGAGCACGCTCAGTTCATTCTTGAATTTAGCTTCATGAGAGAAACATCCTGTATCTCCTCTCTGTTTGCCAAGGACAGAGACATTCCTAAGCCATGTGCTTTCTGCCAGTTAGAACCGGTTTTTCCAGTTCTTGAGCACACGGCACTAGATGTGGAGGTGGGGGGGAGGTGATGTTCCTTCTCCCAGAGGTTTAAAACATTATAGAAAATATATTATATTCACAGTTGATAACAGAAAATATATACAAAATGGTGAACATATAGGATATCTCCCACAATTCCCTCCTTTGTTGTGCGTATTTTCATTCTCCTGGATGGTTTTTCCTTCCTATTTGTGTTCTCGGGCCTTTCCCTACCACCTACAGGGGACCCTAGCTGTCACCTCCGCCATGTGGTTACCTCCTGCCTTATCCCTTCCTGCTGCTGGGTGATATCCAGGATATGGAAAATACCACACAACACGTTACAGTTTCCCAACGGTATTTTAGGTAGATGGCTCCTGAAAGATTGATCTTTATTCCACGTTTTCTGCATAAGCCACCTTGTTCATAGTTTAAATGACATACAACATGTTGAATGTGACTGGCTTTCCAAGGTGTGATCTCAGGTTATATTGTTTGTTACATGTTAACATTGGTCTGATTACACAATATGGCTGAAACATTGGTACACTTACTGCTACCTTATTGCATCTGTTGACATTTTTTTTTTTTTTTTTTTTGTACTATTGCGGATTTTCTTAAAACAGCGACATTTTTACACTATGCCAGATCATCACAATCTTCTTTTTAAAAACAAAACTAGTATATTACTCTCTGCGTAATCCTGTTTCCAGCGCCATTTATGTATTGCTGCAAGGAGCAAGACTTAAGTTCAGATTACGCTTTTAAGAGAGTAAGACACTATAAAAGGTTTTACGATAAGAATTTATTAAAACCAAAATGATAATTGAGCATAGTGAATAATTGTCCTACATTTGTAAACTATCAGATCTATATACAAAACATAAAGGTTGCAGATGTCACATCACAAAGTATAAAGATAGCAAGTTACATTATTACCTATCTATTACAGATCACATATTACCATCACCAAAGGTTCCCTCACTTCTAGGGGTTCAACAGATGTCATCCTAATCTGGTATTGAAGTGTACGGACTACCCAGAGCTTCTCATCCTAGATTCCAAAAGCTACCACTCCTTAGTCCCTCTCCTGTCCTTCATAATAGTATAACTTGTTGAGTCATAGGCCATATTCTCCAAGCTTTTCAAACCAAGATGTTATCAGTCTGAGACCCCCCCACCATCTGAAGGAGCCAGTTTCATTGATCAAAGGTTCAGAATCAACAACTCAATTCCCTAGACAATGCTGATGGTATCACAGGATTAACAAGACAACAGGTTCCTGGCCATACAATGTATGTGGACAGAGTTCAAACAAACCTATACAAATGGAACTGTAGTTAATGCAGTTAGCATTGTTCTGTCACATTTCACAGTTACATCAAAGCTTCCTACACCAAAAAGGTTTGAAGTCCACATGAATGTTCATAGCTATTTGCATGTAAAATACAAAATGGAGGATGAAGGACAAAATGGAGGGCTACAAATAGCCAATTATTATTGTACCACAATCCACCCTTTTGCTATTTGTAGCCATCATACAACTATTTCATCAAGATACATAAAATTAGCATACAATTTAGGGTTGGAATATGTACTTTGACATATCATGGTTTGATCTTCAAGTTCTATTTATCAACTTCTGAAATATATTACATAAACAACCAAATATCTGTTCCCTATATATATCCATTTGCTATCAACATAAAACCAATCTTGTCAAATCTGGGCTCGAAAAAATAACGAAAAACAAAAAATTCAAAAACCGTTAGATGTTGAATACAAATGTCTCTTCCTGTAAAATTGTTTCTTCTTCTCTTGATCTTCTTTAGATCCTAAACCTATAGGATCTCCGATGCAAGGAAGCAGGGGGATTATTGTGCCCTCACTGCTTTCCCTGGTTAGCCAAAAAACAGACCCTAAGTAGGAATCTGTCCCGCCCATTACATTGGTATCAAACAATCTTCTCCATTCTCCATATCCAGAAGTATCCACAGCTGACTATAGAGCCCCTTTATTCCAATGTTGCAGATGCCCTCTGTACAGCATTTTGTTGCCCAAGGCCTTCAGGGAGGAGCTGTGATGCTTCGCCCTCCTTTGACGTCATCAGCTGGCGGTTATTATGCAGAGTATGAGGATCACCCCAGTGGCAATTTAGCAGCAGTCGGGCACACTTGTCAGTTCTTCAGGCTCAGTTGGCTAGTCATAGCATGGACAGATGCAGCATGCACTTAGAGAAGATGAAATTTCAAATCACAATTGAAAAAGTCCAAATGTCCTGGTGGAAATAACTCAGTTCATAAATTTTCTCAGTCCCTAATAAACTTGATCCAAAATAATGCAGTCCATGGCAAATCAAACAAAACAAAAACAAAATCACAATCTGGGGTCTTGTGTGCTTTTCTTCACCCCTTCATAAAAATAGATGAAACAAAAAAAAAATCTGTAGCTCAAAATTATCAATGCAACAATCTCTGCCCAGAGAGACTTGATAAGTTTTCAGCTTTAGCAAATGAATATTTTTAATATTCCTAATCTTCCTACATTATAGCACAAATAATGTCTATATACAGTAGACATATCATTTAAACAAATAAAATAATATCAAATATTGCAAGTAAAATCAATCAAGTAACCATACAATAATCTTCAATTTATCATTATCATCAGCACTATTCTTGGTTTATCACATATGTTATTAAATACTGCAAACCAAGTTAATCAAATATATAACCCAATATTCCTAGATTTGTCATGATCCTCTTCATCAGTAGTTACGTATTTACCACATCCCTTATGAGGAAGAAGAGAAATGACAACCCAATGACCGCAGGGGTCCTACATATAACAAAGGATTATGGGCCACATTTGTCTCCTTCCTTGATTATCTTTATTCAATGTCTGACATGAACCCAAATTAGCTTTTCTTGAGGTTTCACTGAGATCGTAGTGGTTAACAGCACTTGAAAGGATTCTTTGCATTTTGATCTGGAAACACGGAGAATACACATTTATGAGTGACAGATGATATAACTCCTGATATAAGGCACTCACTTGGGAGGTAAGGCCCTCCTTTCTGGCCTGGAATAAGCGTAGGCCTATTACAGCAGCATTACCAAACAAAACCTTCATAGGGACTCAACTTAGTCATATATTTAGGCGTGGTTCTAACCAAGTAGATGACTTATAAAATGTTTACCTTTTTTATTTATTATTACTTCTGGTGTACCCAAATATTCAAAATTACTTTCATAAAACATATTCTTAGGTCATATTTTTGGCGTGTTAAAAATTATTTTTATTTATATTTTATTTCTCAAGCCACGCCTCCAAATAACATGAAAAGAGGTCTATGCAAACCAACAACTCCAAACACCTACCTGTGGTAGCTGTATGCTATCATCCTGCAGTCACTGATACAGATAGTCTGGCTCGCATCGAGAAAGTACCTTGACCAATTGGCCTGGATTGTAACGGGCGCATATCGTGCATCCCTGTACAAACCCTATTGCAGCAGTGTTGAACCCTGGGGTAAGCCAAGCAGAAGACACCATACCACACGTTACCTCCTTGGATGAATGGGTTAGCTCAGGGATCAGGTGTGACATCATGGAGTATAGCGTGCAGGGGAGGCACAGGCATTTACCTTTCTGCCAGACCCCAGTAGCGTTCCGCTCGCTATTCCACTCCTCCTTTTTCTTCTTTTGAGGCCTGTTCCTGTAATTCAAGCAACAGAGAAATATCTACACCTGTTTCAGGTGCAAGCAGGTTACCAGCCGTTACCTCATTCAAGGGAAGTCAGGCTGCTGCGGTGCCTGCTCTCTGGTTCCTTCCAGCCTCAGTGGTTGTCTCTGTGGCATAAGCCTGGACTCTGATGATAAGTCACCTGTGCGGAAAGAGCTAAAACCTTGTAGAACAAAGACACTGCTTCTGCGTTCTGGATTGGCTTACTCAAGGACCCCATGAAACTTCCACTGTGCCCCATAAGATGTGAAATCGTGTACGATTCCCAATGTGTACCTTAAGTCGGTGCAGACACAAACTGTCTTACCTGCAGCCAGCTTACATATTTCAGTGAGCGCCATCACCTCTATTTCCTGAGTAACTGAGTCTCTCAGGAGGAAAAGAGTGGTTTTTGTATAATTACCTCTTTCTGTCGGTTACCATTGCATAGCCTGTTTTGCTTGTCCATTTCTACGATATTTGGAACCATCTATGGGGAAAACTCAAGATTTACATTAATCATGGCAGTTACAACATTATTGTTAGGACCCCTAGTTTCTCTTTTCATTAATCTTCCGACAATCATTATCATGTGCTTGCTATTTAATGTCATGGTCTGCACCTGCTGCCCCTCCTCTCAACCTTCTGAATTCAGTAAAAAACATGAAACGACATTTGGAACTCTACCCCTCTTGATTGCGATATGTGAGGGTGCTAGCAGGGCAGTCTCATACATAGCTAGTCTGGAAGCTGAAAGATGTTTAGTTTGTACTCTATGCAGTATTTTATGACCCCTTGAGGAAGCATGATATTAAGGGGCCCCACACCATCTCTGGTACCTGCAGGAAAACGTACAGCAAACAGGAGAGGAAGTATTGTTATTACAATCTGCAACCATAACAACTGCTCCAATGATGGTAAACTACTGGTTTACTAAGGGACTCGTATCCCTGGATACCATTTGGGATATACTCAAATTCTGTCATTAAAAATTTTCTTATTTTTCAAATGTAACTATTTTCATGTAAAATACTGTTGTTAATTGAAAATGAGATACATTATAAAATAGAACTTTTGTTATTAATTTGACTAAAGTACTTATCAGGTGTCCCAAGTACACAATTATCTCATTTCAGTATCTTAATTCAATAATATTCAAAATAAATACAACTCAATATTTTTAAATTCTCCCCATACTCCATGAACCTATATATATATATATAAATTTACTGTGGTAACCCTGGACTATTATCTCACACAACTACCCTCAGGAATAAATTAGATGCCCCTCCTTTGGTCACCCACATTTGTTCAAGTGAGAGACTTAACCTGGAGTCTAAGAGTGACCTCCCCTCTATACATTACCACAATATACATATATATACCAACAGACACACTTAAAATGGAGACACACTTCTCTCCTAGGCTGGTCTGTGTGGAGGGTGGAGCAAAACCTCTTCCTATTGTTCTTCCCTCTCATCTCCTTACATCACCTAGCTCCACCCCCTGTGGTCTGGCTCAGCGTTTTGTCTTTCTTGCCTCATTTAGTTTCTAGCCACCGGACAGTATACACCATATAACACAGTCTAACTCTCATACGGGCCCTTCATTTTATACACACAAATTCATACTCACTGGGGTTTCCACTCACTCATATATACAGACTGCTAAGTATCTCATGTGAAGTAGAAACTGGGATTGTATTTACTGTGCATAGGACTTCCCATATTGAACAAAGTATATATATAAGAAAAACTCTTATGTACCGCGGTTTTTACATATTTTGTCCAGCATAGGCTATCCAATGACAAACATAATACAACTTATGCCCATTTCCACCCGCATGCTTATATTCACCACTCCAAATAGCAACCATTATCACCGTTCATTGTTAAACCTTCTACCTTTCTCTTAACTCATTGACTTCCTTTTTCCTTCCCCATTTTTGTGTGTCCAGTTATGTTTTTACAAACAAAACATCATCTCATTGAATTTGCTTGCGAGTCTTAGATTTTTCTCACACCTCACGACGCAGGTTTGGCTTATCTCACTAATAAGCACTTACAGTTTCGACCCTGCTCTTTTATGTCGTAATTAGAAAAATCCTATTATTATTGAGATTCTCTACTCCCGCACCTCATGGCGCAGATCTGTACTTTTGACACCACATTGTGGAACCTCAACAGCCTGCTTGGCCTGCCATAATCGGAGGAGACTTCTCTGGCGCGCCCACATCTACCATCAGACAGGCCTCTCTGCTGTCTGGTATCAATTACTCCAAGCCAAAATCCTTTGAGTTGATGTATGCCAACATGGCAAATGCAAGCACTCCATGTGCGCCCCTCCCCCCACATAACAAAGGGAGACCTCTTCAGCCACATGTTGCACAATGGAAACTCTCTGACCGCATGGACAAACTACTGTTTTTAACCAGAATCACTACTATAACCTTCAGCTAAAATTGCTTACATCAACTTTCCTTTTTGCTTTCTTTTAACAAGTTATACTACACATTCTTTGTTCCTTATTAACCTGCACAGTCTGTTCACACCATTCACGACTACAGAGAATATATATAAACCCCCATAGCTCACACCTTCTTTCACTCAGGACATTTTCTTCACAGACAACATAAAAACAACACAGTATATCTATTTCATAGTTCTTTTGATACAGACTTATCATATTTCAACTCACCCGGCCTGGGGCGGATCATAGCAGAGAGGGAGAGATGGGACAGGTACAAGAATAACTTATTACCTTGTTTGAGCTCATTTTCTGTCCGTCTCTGCTTCGAAGTCCCCTTGTGTCCGGATAACGATGAAATATCTTCATATCTCTGTATCTTCATTATCTCAGCGGTGCCTCCAAATTTGTTAGCGCAAAATTCGCTATCTTAGATATACTGTGCGTTTCCAAATTAAGATAATATGTACAGGCCTGGAGAGCCTTTCAAAGAAACACACGGCTACATCATGTGCCCCAAAAAAGCAAACTCTGTCTTTATTCAGCGCGCGTAAACTTAAAATAATCTTAACACAGGAAATGAAGTAATTTACAGTTACAGTATTTAGGGAGCCGATTGGTTATTCTCAGAGGGAGGTATTTGTGAGGTAGCTTGTGATGTCATCCATCTGGGAGGAACTTCAGTGAGCACGCTCAGTTCATTCTTGAATTTAGCTTCATGAGAGAAACATCCTGTATCTCCTCTCTGTTTGCCAAGGACAGAGACATTCCTAAGCCATGTGCTTTCTGCCAGTTAGAACCGGTTTTTCCAGTTCTTGAGCACACGGCACTAGATGTGGAGGTGGGGGGGAGGTGATGTTCCTTCTCCCAGAGGTTTAAAACATTATAGAAAATATATTATATTCACAGTTGATAACAGAAAATATATACAAAATGGTGAACATATAGGATATCTCCCACACATGTAACAAACACTTAATGAAATAGGCAACTATTCAAGGTGCAGTCCAAAAGTCGGATCCAGCGCTTATATCTCAGTACTAGTGTCCTGTTTTGAAATAACAATAGCGCACTTGAGTGGGAAGGCATGGGTGTGCTACACAATGGTATGACACAAAGCCCCCTGGGGGCCCTGGAAGATGGATGGCAATTTTCTGTTGTGGTTCCTATGAGAGATAGAGAGTAAAACCCAATTGCAAAGTTGAAGTGAAGCATGGAAGAAGCAGAAATCTTCTTCACGAGTCTCTCTAAGTCCCGTGGGACCACTGCTGTGGCTGAAGTAAGCAAAGCGTACTAGAAGCAGCCTCCTTCTGTTACGATACATGCATGGAGCCATCATTGGACTTGTGTTTGTAGTGGCCCAGAGTGAGAATGTATTTTTATTTGTTCCTTTGGTGTATTTATGTTTGTTTGATAGGGGGAGAAGTTATTCTGTGGAGTAGTAGTCGGGAGAAAGATTTGAAAGGAGAGGGTTGGAGAGTGGAGATGCGATGGAGAAAAGGAGCTGTGTGAGGAGGCAAGAGACTTGGAACTTACCAGTGCCGTGTTCCAGGCACCTTCCCGCAGCAATGGAAGGCTTTTTATTGGGAGAGATCGGGGAGCAGATCCTGTTTTCCTGGAGTCGGCGGTGGCATGTGCATGGTTCCTCCATATGTCTGCTACACTAAGGAATGCATGTGAGAGAGACTGTATAGCTGGAGTTTGGGAGTATGGAGATATTTAGGAGAAGAATTGTATTGAGTTGTATGCCTAGTTTTGCAACATGAGCACTACAATTAGGGTCCCTTATATAACTTAGACTGCAGATGCCCCCAAAAGAGGGAGAGACTTCTGGATACAAACTTGGTGAGGGAAGAATTTAATAACAAGTGTTTGCATACTTTTGCTAAAGACTGTTGAAACCGTAAAATTGCACCACACTGTTTGAATCAAGAGTAAGGAGAAAAACTGTGCCTCCAGTTTTCGAAAAAGTATTCCTTTATCTGTGGACTTTCTGTTATTTACACTCAACATTTGAAAGGGTCACTGGCGTCACGAAGACAATCAGGTATTGAACGGTCCCCTACGCAGGTGTTATTTACAGGACCTGTGAGCAGCTGGTTTAACTATGCTTAGGGCCTTGAAGGAGAAGGTGGTAGAGACAAAAGTAAGTGTTTTATCCCACCATCTTCCCCAGCGCCAAGAGTGGTACAGGGCCACTGCATGTTCTTACCAGGGACTCTCAACACGGATCGGTACCTGAATCCCTTGCAGATGGTGGATGACTTCCTGGATGATCAGCCCCTATCATAGCAGAAGGAGGATACTTCAAGTACAAACTCCTTACTTCAGTCATAGCAGTGGTCTCACAGGACTTAGAGAGACGCAGAAAATAGATTTCTGCTTCTCACATACTACTCTTCAACTTTGCAGTTGGGTTTTACTCTCTATCTCTTACAGGGACCACAAGACAAAATTGAAAGTCATGTTCTGGGGCCCCCAGGAGCCCATGTGCCATAACATTGTTCAGTGTATCTATATCTTCCAATTCAAGAACACTATTGTTATTTCTATATAGGACATTGATACTGAGATAAAGTGCTGAATCCTGGGGAATTCTTATTAATTACTATTGCAAACCAATGTCACAGATACCACTCCATTCATCTTCATTCCTGTCCTGTTAAATAGGGAATGTTGACTCAGACTCTACTATTCCACGCCAATTTGCTTGTTATACACTGAATGGTGACTTTATTAGAGACCACTATCTGGTAACAAGTTGGACATCATTTGGCCTTCTAAACTGCAGTATTTTGGTGTGACATAGATTCTATTAGGTGATGAAAATATTCTGTACGGATTAGAGATGAGCGAGCACCAAAATGCTCGGGTGCTCGTTACTCGGGACGAAATTTCCGCGATGCTCGAGGGTTTGTTTCGAGTAACGAACCCCATTGAAGTCAATGGGCGACTCGAGCATTTTTGTATATCGCCGATGCTCGCTAAGGTTTCCATTTGTGAAAATCTGGGCAATTCAAGAAAGTGATGGGAACGACACAGCAACGGATAGGGCAGGCGAGGGGCTACATGTTGGGCTGCATCTCAAGTTCCCAGGTCCCACTATTAAGCCACAATACCGGCAAGAGTGGGCCCCCCCTCCCAACAACTTTTACTTCTGAAAAGCCCTCATTAGCAATGCATACCTTAGCTAAGCACCACACTACCTCCAACAAAGCACAATCACTGCCTGCATGACACTCCGCTGCCACTTCTCCTGGGTTACATGCTGCCCAACCCCCCCCCCCACGCGCGCGCGCGCGCACGACGCAGTGTCCACAGCGCACACCAAAGTGTCCCTGCGCAGCCTTCAGCTGCACTCATGCCACACCACCCTCATGTCTATTTATAAGTGCGTCTGCCATGAGGAGGAACCGCAGGCACACACTGCAGAGGGTTGGCACGGCTAGGCAGCAACCCTCTTTAAAAGGGGCGGGGCGATAGCCCACAATGCTGTACAGAAGCAATGAGAAATATAATCCTGTGCCACCGCCATCAGGAGCTGCACACGTGGGCATAGCAATGGGGAACCTATGTGCCACACACTATTCATTCTGTCAAGGTGTCTGCATGCCCCAGTCAGACCGCGGTTTTTTATAAATAGTCACAGGCAGGTACAACTCCGCAATGGGAATTCCGTGTGCACCCACAGCATGGGTGGCTCCCTGGAACCCACCGGCTGTACATAAATGTATCCCATTGCAGTGCCCATCACAGCTGAGGTAATGTCATGTTTAATGCAGGTGGGCTTCGGCCCACACTGCATGCCCCAGTCAGACTGGGGTTCTTTAGAAGTGGACACATGCATTTACAACTCCGTGTGGACCGACAGCATGGGTGGGTGCCAGGAAGCCACCGGCGGTACATAAATATATCCCATTGCATTGCCCATCACAGCTGAGGTAATGTCATGTTTAATGCAGGTGGGCTTCGGCCCACACTGCATACCCCAGTCAGACTGGGGTTCTTTAGAAGTGGACACATGCAGTTACAACTCCCTGTGGACCCACAGCATGGGTGGCTCCCTGGAACCCACCGGCTGTACATAAATGTATCCCATTGCAGTGCCCATCACAGCTGAGGTAACGTCCGATTAAATGCAGGTGGGCTTCGGCCCACACTGCATGCCCCAGTCAGACTGGGGTTCTTTAGAAGTGGACACATGCAGTTACAACTCCGTGTGGACTGACAGCATGGCTGGGTGCCAGGAAGCCACCGGCGGTACATAAATATATCCCATTGCATTGCCCATCACAGCTGAGGTAATGTCATGTTTAATGCAGGTGGGCTTCGGCCCACACTGCATGCCCCAGTCAGACTGGGGTTCTTTAGAAGTGGACACATGCAGTTACAACTCCCTGTGGACCCATAGCATGGGTGGCTCCCTGGAACCCACCGGCGGTACATAAATATATCCCACAGCACAGCTGATGTAACGTCAGCATTAATGCAGGTGGGCAAAAAATTAATTGGATTACACTGTAGGCGAGGGCCCCAAAAAATTGGTGTACCAACAGTACTAATGTACGTCAGAAAAATTGCCCATGCCCAACCAAGAGGGCAGGTGAAACCCATTAATCGCTTTGGTTAATGTGGCTTAATTTGTAACTAGGCCTGGAGGCAGCCCACTTAAAATAAAATGTGGTTCAGGTGCAAGTTTCAACGCTTTAATGAGCATTGAAACGTATAAAAATTGTTTACAAAAATTATGAGTGAGCCTTGTGGGCCTAAGAAAAATTGCCCGTTCGGCGTCATTACGTCAGGTTTCAGGAGGAGGAGCAGGAGGAGGAGGAGGATGAATATTATACACAGATTGATGAAGCTAAAAGGTCCACGTTTTTGATGGTGATAGAGAACAATGCTTCCATCCGCAGGTGCAGCCTACGTATTGTTTAGGTATCGCTGCTGTCCGCTGGTGGAGAAGAGAAGTCTGGGGAAATCCAGGCTTTGTTCATCTTGATGAGTGTAAGCCTGTCGGCACTGTCGGTTGACAGGCGGGTACGCTTATCTGTGATGATTCCCCCAGCCGCACTAAACACCCTCTCTGACAAGACGCTAGCCGCAGGACAAGCAAGCACCTCCAGGGCATACAGCGCGAGTTCAGGCCACGTGTCCAGCTTCGACACCCAGTAGTTGTAGGGGGCAGAGGCGTCACGGAAGACGGTCGTGCGATCGGCTACGTACTCCCTCACCATCCTTTTACAGTGCTCCCGCCGACTCAGCCTTGACTGGGTAGCGGTGACACAGTCTTGCTGGGGAGCCAGAAAGCTGTCAAAGGCCTTAGAGAGTGTTCCCCTGCCTGTGCTGTACATGCTGCCTGATCTCTGCGCCTCCCCTGCTACCTGGCCCTCGGAACTGCGCCTTCGGCCACTAGCGCTGTCGGATGGGAATTTTACCATCAGTTTGTCCGCCAGGGTCCTGTGGTATAGCATCACTCTCAAACCCCTTTCCACTTCGGGTATGAGAGTGGAAAGGTTCTCCTTATACCGTGGGTCGAGCAGTGTGTACACCCAGTAATCCGTAGTGGCCAGAATGCCTGTAACGCGAGGGTCACGAGAAAGGCATCCTAACATGAAGTCAGCCATGTGTGCCAGGGTACCTGTACGCAACACATGGCTGTCCGCACTAGGAAGATCACTTTCAGGATCCTCCTCCTCAGGCCATACACGCTGAAAGGATGACAGGCAAGCAGCATGGGTACCCTCAGCAGTGGGCCAAGCTGTCTCTTCCCCCTCCTCCTCATCCTCCTCATGCTCCTCCTCCTCAACGCGCTGAGATATAGACAGTAGGGTGCTCTGACTATCCAGCGACATACCGTCTTCCCCCGCCTCTGTTTCCGAGCGCAAAGCGTCTGCCTTTATGCTTTGCAGGAAACTTCTTAAGAGGCATAGCAGAGGAATGGTGACGCTAATGATTGCAGCATCGCCGCTCACCATCTGGGTAGACTCCTCAAAGTTTCCAAGGACCTGGCAGATGTTTGCCAACCAGGCCCACTCTTCTGTAAAGAATTGAGGAGGCTGACTCCCACTGCGCCGCCCATGTTGGAGTTGGTATTCCACTATAGCTCTACGCTGCTCATAGAGCCTGGCCAACATGTGGAGCGTAGAGTTCCACCGTGTGGGCACGTCGCACAGCAGTCGGTGCACTGGCAGATGAAACCGATGTTGCAGGGTGGCAGCGTCCGTGTGGGACTTGCGGAAATGTGCGCAGAGCCGGCGCACCTTTCCGAGCAGGTCTGACAAGTGTGGGTAGCTTTTCAGAAAGCGCTGAACCACCAAATTAAAGACGTAGGCCAGGCATGGCACTTGCGTGAGGCTGCCGAGCTGCAGAGCCGCCACCAGGTTACGGCCGTTGTCACACACGACCATGCCCGGTTGGAGGCTCAGCGGCACAAGCCAGCGGTCGGTCTGCTCTGTCAGACCCTGCAGCAGTTCGTGGGCCGTGTGCCTCTTCTCTCCTAAGCTGAGTAGTTTTAGCACGGCCTGCTGACGCTTGCCCACCACTGTGCTGCCACGACGCGCGGCACCGACTGCTGGCGACGTGCTACTGCTGACGCATCTTGATTGCGAGACAGAGGTTGCGTAGGAGGAGGGTGGTTTAGTGGAGGAAGCATACACCGCCGCAGATACCACCACCGAGCTGGGGCCCGCAATTCTGGGGGTGGGTAGGACGTGAGCGGTCCCAGGCTCTGACTCTGTCCCAGCCTCCACTAAATTCACCCAATGTGCCGTCAGGGAGATATAGTGGCCCTGCCTGCCTGTGCTTGTCCACGTGTCCGTTGTTAAGTGGACCTTGCCAGTAATCGCGTTGGTGAGGGCGCGTACAATGTTGCGGGAGACGTGGTCGTGCAGGGCTGGGACGGCACATCGGGAAAAGTAGTGGCGACTGGGAACTGAGTAGCGCGGGGCCGCAGCCGCCATCATGCCTTTGAAAGCCTTCGTTTCCACAACCCTATACGGCAGCATCTCCAGGCTGATAAATTTGGCTATGTGCACGTTTAACGCTTGAGCGTGCGGGTGCATGGCGGCGTACTTGCGCTTGCGCTCCAACACTTGCGCTAGCGACGGCTGGACGGTGCGCTGAGAGACACTGGTGGATGGGGCCGAGCACAGTGGAGGTGAGGGTGTGGGTGCAGGCCAGGAGACGGTAGTGCCTGTGTCCTGAGAGGGGGGTTGGATCTCAGTGGCAGGTTGGGGCACCGGGGGAGAGGCATCGGTGCAAACCAGAGGCGGTGAACGGCCTTCGTCCCACCTTGTGGGGTGCTTGGCCATCATATGTCTGCGCATGCTGGTGGTGGTGAGGCTGGTGGTGGTGGCTCCCCGGCTGATCTTGGCGCGACAAAGGTTGCACACCACTGTTCATCGGTCGTCTGCACTCTCTGTGAAAAACTGCCAGACCTTTGAGCACCTCGGCCTCTGCAGGTGGCATGGCGCGAGGGGGCGCTTTGGGAAACAGTTGGTGGATTATTCGGTCTGGCCCTGCCTCTACCCCTGGCCACCACACTGCCTCTTCCAACCTGCCCTGCTGCTGCACTTGCCTCCCCCTCTGAAGACCTGTCCTCAGTAGGCGTAGTAAACCAGGTGGGGTCAGTCACCTCATCGTCCTGCTGCTCTTCCTCCAAATCCTCTGTGCGCTCCTCCCTCGGACTTACTCCAATTACTACTACCTGAGTGATAGACAACTGTGTCTCATCGTCATCGTCCTCCTCACCGACTGAAAGCTCTTGAGACAGTTGCCGGAAGTCCCCAGCCTCATCCCCCGGACCCCGGGAACTTTCCAAAGGTTGGGCATCGGTCACGACTAACTCCTCCAGTGGGAGAGGATTCGGAACCATTGCTGCCCATTCTGGGCAGGGGCCCGAGAACAGTTCCTGGGAGTCTGCCTGCTCCTCAGAATGTGTCATTGTAATGGAGTGAGGAGGCTGGGAGGAAGGAGGAGCAGCAGCCAGAGGATTCAGAGTTGCAGCAGTGGACGGCGCAGAATTCTGGGTGGTCGATAGATTGCTGGATGCACTTTCTGCCATCCACGACAGGACCTGCTCACACTGCTCATTTTCTAATAAAGGTCTACCACGTGGACCCATTAATTGTGAGATGAATGTGGGGACGCCAGAAACGTGCCTCTCTCCTAATCCCACAGCAGTCGGCTGCGATACACCTGGATCAGGAGCTCGGCCTGTGCCCACACCCTGACTTGGGCCTCCGCGTCCTCGCCTGCGTCTATGTCCTCTAGGCTTACCCCTACCCCTCAGCATGCTGTATTACCAGTAGTGCAGAAACAGAACGCTGTAATTAAATGTGCCGCTTATTGGCCTGTGGTTGGAGGCTGACTTCCCTTACGGAACGCACAGCAGAGCCAGGAAACAATTTTGCGCACGCCTGTAGTGAGACGTAGGTGCGTATGACTGAGCTAGTGGAATTCACAGCGCAGAAGCAGTCAAGTGGCCAAAGGCCAGTAGTAGGCCTCAAGTATTTTGCTTCTATTTTTTTAAAATGCTGAGCTGATACAGCAGACAGATACTGTAGGCAGCGTATAATATTATGTATACTGTTTCCGTCTGGCGGGATGACGGCGATCATGTAACAGAGACAGCAGATCCAGGAAACAATTTTGCGCAAGCCTGCTGTAACGCTTAGCTGCGTATTAATTAGGACTACTACCCCCAGCAGATAGATACTGTAGGCAGCGTATAATATTATGTATACTGTTTCCCTCTGGCGGGATGACGGCGATCATGTAACAGAGACAGCAGATCCAGAAAACAATTTTGCGCAAGCCTGCTGTAACGCTTAGCTGTGTATTAATTAGGACTACTACCCCCAGCAGATAGATACTGTAGGCAGCGTATAATATTATGTATACTCTTTCCCTCTGGCGGGATGACGACGATCATGTAACAGAGACAGCAGATCCAGGAAACAATTTTGCGCAAGCGTGCTGAAACGCTTAGCTGCGTATTAATTAGGACTACTACCCCCAGCAGATAGATACTGTAGGCAGCGCATAATATTATGTATACTGTTTCCCTCTGGCAGGATGACGGAGCTGATGTAACAGAGAAAGCAGATCCAGGAAACAATTTTGCGCAAGCCTGCTGTAACGCTTAGCTGCGTATTTATTAGGACTACTACCCCCAGCAGACACACAGTAAACTGAAGACGGTCACAGGCAGCCCAAATATAGTATTTTTCCCCAATTTTTTTAGAAAAAGCCCACTGCCTATATAGCCTGAATATCTCTTTCCCTGCCTCACCAGTACTGGCCCTATACTCTGTACAATGACTGCAGACTGCGGACGCAATGCTCTGCACGCCCGATATACAAAAAAAAAAAATTGTGCAACACTGCTAAAAGCAGCCTCAACAGTACTGCACACGGTCAGATGTGGCCCTAAGAAGGACCGTTGGGGTTCTTGAAGCCTAAAATAACTCCTAACGCTCTCCCTATAGCAGCTTCGGCACCAGGAGCACTTTCCCTGATCTCTGTCAGAATGCATCTGTGGCGAGCCGCGGGAGGGGCCGATTTATATACTCGGGTGACACCTGATCTCGCCAGCCACTCACTGCAGGGGGGTGGTATAGGGCTTGAACGTCGCAGGGGGAAGTTGTAATGCCTTCCCTGTCTTTCTATTGGCCAGAAAAGCGCGCTAACGTCTCAGAGATGAAAGTGAAAGTAAGTCGAACATCGCGTGGTGCTCGTCTCGAGTAACGAGCATCTCAAACACGCTAATACTCGAACGAGTATCAAGCTCAGATGAGTACGTTCGCTCATCTCTAGTAGGGATATTTGCCCATGTGGAAAGGAAGCTTCTTGCAGCTTCCATAACTTATGCAGGGGTACTGACATATTCTCCACAGCTCTTTCTACCTTGTTCATCAATTCATGCCTGCATCAAATTCGGACCTCCCATCAGCACGGTGAAACAGAAATCTGGTTTCATCTCACTTGGTGATTTTTTTCCACTGATCAGTGATCCAGTTTTCGTGCTCTTTTGCCCACTGGAGTTTTTTGATTCTCTTAGACACCATGGGCACTGGGAATGGTCTTCTGCTGTCATAATCCAATTTACTTGACTGTGGTTTGCCTGTTCTTCAGAATGATTCTTGACATCCTCCTTTGACTCCTTTTGTCAATGACTTATTTACATCCACATAATCCCCATTTCCTGGATGATATTTCTCAATCACACCACTATGGGTATACTCCATACACCTTTGTGCAAGAAAACCCCACAAATTTAGCAGTGTATGAAATCTGAGCCCCGGCTAGTCTAGCACCGATGACCAGTCCTTATTGGAAGTCACTCAGATTGCTGGATTCTCCCATCTAATGTAGATTCATACTGAAACAGATCCACAGAAAACTTGCTCATTTGATTTTAGACTGCAAACCAGGGTCAAAAGTCTAAATTCCATACAGGGAAGCTCCAACCATGTAAGGGCAGCTGTCGCTAATAAGGTGGCCATCCACTGCACTTTTATTTTTGGAGGATTAAAGGGGCTGTAGCATATAGAAATAGACAGTTCATACTAACTGAAACTTCCCTGGTGGTCTAAGCAAGTGCAGAGGTCAATGTACCAGTTTTGGATATGATAAATCACAAGCAAGTTAATGGCCTACCTATGTTGTGGTTCGACATGAGTGGGAAAAAAGATTCCTTGGATACGTTCAATGCAATCAATTGAAATTTAAAACCCCAAAGAAGCCTTATACAAATTGCTGTTTATATTTTATGGTTGCTGGTATTACCTAAGCTGAATGACATCCAGTTCTTGAATATACAATACAAAGGTTATACAAATGGAAGTGTATAACATAAGTATAATCCTAGACTGTTACTATATTTACATTCCTTGCACCGTAGCAGAGAACCCTTTCCCATCATCTCCTCCCTTCCAGCAGACATTGCTCTTCTCCTATAGCCACTGCTCCAAGATATGTTTCTGAGCTGACACCACCAAGGCCACCAGCTTCACAATGATTTAGTGAATGGATACCACATTCAGGAGTTGCACCTAGCCATCCATATGCTGCCCCAGAACATGCCCTTCTCACATCCTCGGCTGGATTGTGGATGGCTTTCAGACCACTGGACAGGATTCCACAGCAGTTCCCTAGCAGTTCTCCTGTGCAGACTCCCCAGCAGCGCCTGGCTTTAGCTCATCAAAACCAATGCCTCCTTCAACACAACTGTATCAAATCACACAATTGCTTACCATGTACAGTACAGCATGTTCAGGCACATTTTATGACAGGCAACTAAATGATCGGGCAGAATATTTATGAGCACTCTGCCCCATCACTTAGTAAGCAGTCAGGGGGTCTAGCACTGGCAGGCCCCAATAACTTTGTTCTCTAAGATGTAGGGACTTTTAAGAAAGATTGTTTTTCCTTGCTAAAAAGTGTTTTTTTATAGTTTAAAGAATATTGTAACACATGGTTCCATCTCCCTTTTTGCTAATGGCTCTCTACTTCAGATTCATATAGGGATACCAAGAGGGAGACCCGCCATTTATGAGGTCCATATGCACTAATAGGAGATCCCAAGATACAAACACTTCACTTTCAACTAGTAAAATGCTAAATTCAAGGTGTCTGTGTATCTGTGTGTATGTTTATGTGTGTAACCTGTAACCCTAAAAAGACTAATACATTGTGCGACCCTCCAGTGAAAAAACTCTCAACCAGTGAGTGAAGACTGATAACTTAGTTGTATGAGGCACCAACAAAAAACACATGTTTTAAGGCCAAGAGGCTTCTTCCTCAGTAAAGCTGGGATATAGTGTGGATACTAGTTAATACATAGCACAAGCTAGTACCCATCTTTTTAAATTGGTTCCTGACCCAATATCACTATTGCTATGCATTGTCTACAATCCACGATGTCTGAAACCCAGCTATACTGAGGAAAACAAAACATGTTTCTTTGCAGGTGTCTTATAGAATAAAGATATCCAACATCACTCACTGGTTAAGAGTTTCTTCAATGGAGGGTTGCATTGTGTACCAGGCTTTAATGGTTGTCTTGGGCAATATTCTAAGCCCATCGTTTGGTGCAAGGTGTCCACCTGGTTGGCAGCACCTCCATTACAACCCTACTTTTACTTTCTGCTCACGGACATCGAGTCATCTTAAATTTGAAACCTCCAGACACCAACTCAGAGTTGTTCCACCTTTTTCTCTCCTATATTCTGTATTATGTGTGTCTCTGTGGGCTGTAAGTATCCTCCTATAATCCTAGATAATTCAATCTATTAGAAACTCTGTATCTAAACCTTTCTCTAGATATTTTATAACAATTTCAGTGCTTGGAAGCTCAAAAAAAGAACTAAGTAATGTTATTTATGGACCGGGCAAATTCAGTTCAAATGAGATTCCTGATCTGTGGAGTTCCGAGACCTCTAATAATTCACAGTATCTATCTCAGTGTTTTACAAGATGGATATTTTCCACATCTGCATCTGATTCTCCCATAACATGTATGGTATACAGCAGCCTATCAATGCACAGGCTTGGTTTGTTAATTTGGTCATTTCAGTCCAAATTGCCCCCTAATCAATATATGGTTTGTCCCTAAAGGCCCTTTAATTTCACCCAGCATCTGATGAAGCTTCAGTCGAGCTGCCAGATTCTTGTTGCCTTGTGTCCTACCATAGGTGAAGGTGATCAAAAGCCAGCAACAGTAATTGAGCCTTGGATACTTTAATAATGGCGAAAGAAAGTAATTGCCCTTCCAGTGAACTTATCAGCAGACTTTTCACTCCAGAAACGGAATCCAGTGCCGCAGAGTGGTAATAACTTTCGATAACATTGGTCTGTAGGACAGATTATATCACTTACCTTTATAATAAATACATGGTATTATTGACTTAGATCTTAAAGAGCCTTCAACATTGGAAAAGGATTTTACAATATGCCATTAAGGAGGTTTCCATATTATAAGCATGATAACTTATCCTTAGAGAGGATTTTAGAAGTCCCATGTGACCTCCAGGACCTTTATAATGAGCAGAAAGAAGGGGACATGACATTTATTTGAGTACTGGAGTACTGCAGCCCGTCAGTGTAATATTTGGCATTCTTGTCAATTCCTCTTTGTCTGTGCCAGTGGTTTTGTTGGCCCAAAAACCAGAGGCACATTGCAAATGAATACTAATCATCTCTACTTTATGTATTTGCCCTCATTACAAGGATATAATTAAATATTAGCTAACAGGGATGAAATCGGAGCTCAGGCACCAGCTCAGGATGGGCATGGCTGTCCCTGAGAGGTAGGTCTCCATGGTGTTCTGCTGGCAACCCTGACCTCTCCGGGGTAGTTGCATCCTGCAAGCTCTGGCTAATACTTGGTCAAGTGGAGAAAAGGGACCAGGCCGGTGCATGTTTGCTTATGAATGTATAAACTTTATTTAAACACCTTTAGCAAAATAGCTTCTTGAAGATCTGCAAATACCGGGGGACAGTTCATTAAGGCCTCATGTCCACGGGATAATTAATATTTAAAATCCGCAGCGTTTTTCCTGCACGCGGATCCGCATCCCATAGGGATGCATTGGACACTCGCAGGTAGTTAAATACCTGCGGATGTAATTTTTCCCGTCAGGCGCGGATCCGCGTGCGGGAAAAAAACAGCGACATGCTCCATTTTCGTGCGGGTCTCCTGCGGGGACCGTCTCCCGCAGGCTTCTATTAAAGCCTATGGAAGCCGTCCGGATCCGCAGAACACCTGTACCAGAATTAAAACTTACCTGTTCGGACGCTGCGGATCTTCCCTCCGTCGCAGCTGGATCTTATTTCTTCGGCCCGGCGGATGTGCCCAGCGCATGCGCGCAGCATGCTGCTGGCGTGCCGAGCACATCCGCCAGGCCGAAGAAAGAAGATCCGGCCGCGACGGAGGGAAGATCCGCAGAGTCCGGACAGGTGAGTTTATTCCTATTATCAGCCTCATGTCCCCGGGAAAGGAGGGACCCGCTGCGGGATTCTGCATGGAGAATCCGCGGCGGGCCTGATTTTTTCCATGGACATGAGGCCTAAATCATTTCCTTAGGCACAACAGGTGCAACCAAAGAATAAAGTTTTATCTCCAGTCCTTAAGATGGGAACACGGAGGTACAAAAAGGATAACATGATGGAACAGTCTCTATTTAGACCAACGGTCTGATGTTCTATATTGCACAGCACACTGATTGCAAGTATGCACTAACTTGCAATCTTTCTCTAGATTCCAGTGCCGTGGGATTTTTTCTCTTCCTCCTTTTTCAGCGTCGGTCAAACAAAACACCAGTGTCTCGTAGAGTAACCAGCGTAACCAGGTCTAAATGCATCACTCCTTAGGAGCAATGAGTGGGACGACTGTCTTGAAAGCTGGTCTCCTCTATTCTGAGTATAAGATGGCATGGCTTCCTCTTCTGCTGTGGGCCCAAGGAGCTTCCTCCCCCTTAAAGATCCATTCACATGTAAACCATGTATTCACAGAAGCATGGAGGGGAAGAATTATATGCATGTAAAGGAAGCCCAGGGGACACCCCTTACAGTAAAGCAGACATATGTATGCTCGGAGAAAACTCAGTCCCTGGGGGCATAAATGGCTCTCATGTAGGGTATCTGTGGTGGACATATTTTGTTGTCTTTCGGGGACATATAGGGCATATGAAGGGGTATATGTGGCTGCTATGTCCACATATTTAAGTGTCATGGGGGCATCTGTTGCTGTTACTCTAAACTATCTGTGGTTTTCATGTGGCATCAAAGATGCCTTGGCAGCAAACTTTGCAGAGACATGCCTGCATGAAGTCTCCATGCCAGACAGGACTACAAGAAGAAGTAGACAGGGAAAGTGAAATGCAATCAGAGAGGATGTCATGTATCAGTCTATTTTCTCCATTGTGGAGGAGATATGTTGAATTATCAAGCTGAGAAAGTGCAGAATCCACTAATAGGTCGTCTACGTCAAAAAGCATTTTGTGCAAAAGGTCCATTCAGCTCAGTTCCCTAGTAGCAATTTACATGGCCATATCAGCTATGTATTCCATGAAGAGCAGACAGCTCCATAATTGGTTATGAGGCTATTACCCCACAAAAGAAATTATTACATGTTCTGTTTGCATGTTTTCACAAATGAGAACCGCACACCCAATGTGCAGGGTCCGTGATTCTTATGCAGCACATAGACACGTGCCCAATGTAGGCTGCAAGTCTCTCAGTTACAACTCGCTTACAGCCATCTGAATACAGTCTTATATTTTTGGAAGCAATAATGTATTTCTCCTAGCCCAAGCTAACAAATCTTTGTACATTTTTACACCATTATTTACTGATGCATGAATCTAGAACCTGTTCATTTTGTTCCATTACCAAATAGCATTGTAGATAAAACACAGAACATGCAAAATTTTGCTTCCTTGAAATGCATTTTAAATATCTAAGAAATAGAGCAGAAACAAAACTGGGCTCCTTTCCATATAATTTTGGACACAACCCCAGGATTTGGCTGCCAATTTAACTTCTTAAAAAACAATTTACCCATCAGGTTAGCTTATTATATTCCTATTTTTATATGTTACATCCATATTTAGAATGTACACTAGCAACAATATATTTATCCACTGCTAATTCGTATTGTGCTACAAATGAGGAATTACCAAAGTAATAATAATAATTAGTAGTAGTAGGATTTCCCTCTTGGGAATGTTGGACATGTTTAAAAAAAATGTCAATTGTACCAAAAGTTTTGTGCCAGAAAAAATATTCACTATTAAAAGGATGTGTGTCGCATTCATAAACTTGCTGCATGGAATCATAGAATGCTAGAGTGGGAAGGGACCTCCAGGGTCATTGGGTCCAACCCCCTGCTCAGCTTAATCATCCCAGACAAATATTTGTCCAGCCTCTGTTTGAACACTTACATTGAAGGAGAACTCACCACCTCCCGTGGTAACCTGTTCCACTCATTGATCACCCTCACTGTCAGAACGTTTTTTCTGATATCTAATCTATGTCTCCCTTATGCATGCAAAGATTAAACAAGAGCTAGCCAAAGTGTCACCACACCAAGGGGAAAGGGTGTTAGACACCAAACTGACGTAAAAGGAACAGTGTCAGATATCACCCACCTGACGACATACAGGACATCAGATGTCTGGAGGCCACACTTGATAAAGGGGGAGTGGCCCGCATAATATGCAGACAGGGAGATCAGGTGTCCAAAACATCTTCAGGGAAGGTGGAGGAAGCAACTCAAACTAGCAACATGCAAAATACCAAACACCAAATACCGAGGGGCAATGAGATAATAAAATAAATGACCATTTCCCTCTATCAAGAGGGGCTGGCATATATGTGCAGCAGATTGGTGGTGATTGGCTGGCTGGAGAAACACACAGTCAGTCAGCTCAATCATCCCACACCTGTAGCAGTGTGCTCCTGGAAACTCATAGCACTACGCATCCCAGGAGCACAATGTAACACCAGGCTTATCTTAAATTCAACTGCTACAATGATGCCTCTACATTGTGCCAGTCACTGCTCTGGCTATCTGTCTAATATGGAATACAATTTAATCTCCTCACTCTTATCTATAAAGCTCTCCACAATACAACACCGTCCTACATCTCCTGTGAATAGATAAATGACATTAGTGGGAAACACATTAAAGCGGTTGTCCAAGTTAAGGAAACTTCTGTCTCTGGTCCCCCATGAGTTAAAATAACAAATCAGTGGTTAGTCACTTCTCCCCGCTCCCCAGCTTGTCCCCCACCGGTGGCTCCGGTTTCCCTGTGACGTCCATTTACAGGCTGCAGTTAGCTTGAGCACTTATCATTGTTCTGATATGTTTATTATAGCGCCTTCTTAGACTGGACACATGTGGGTCGGATGAGGCATCAGGTGAGCGCACTTTGTTTTTAATTATATGTTAATTGGTCTTTTATCGTGTTCCTGTATTCGATTGGTGGTTGGTGGTATTTGCTCCACCTCCATTTTCTTTGCCATTACTATTTAAGATCTGGGTGGTGGGCTTAATAGCAGGCTTGAAAAAAAATAACTGTAGTCGAAACGTTGCCTGTACCGCTTTGAATATGGAGTAATAAAGTTCCTGATTTTACTTTAAAACCCTCAACGGATGCTGCCACTTCTTCTTTGTTGATGTCTGACTTGGGGACTGGAGGTCCATAGTCCCTTCAGTGGCTTGGCATACATTGTTGAATACCTCTACGCTGTTAGTGTATTGCCTGGTGTGCTGCAGAATTCTCTCTTGGATACCAGCAGCCTGTAAACAAAGAGACCAGAGCTGGCGGTGGGGTGCAAGTGGGAAAAAGAGCGAGGTGACCAACCATTTTTATTTTAATGCATAGGGGACCCGGTGACAGGGGTTTCCTTAACTCGGACAACTCCTTTAAACTAGTGCATATTAACCATTAACCGTGTTGACCAGTGTTGTTTCTAGTCTTCTGTGGATGTACAATAGCCGCAACAGTTTATAAAGCCTCATTAAATTTTTACATGAATATGAAACTGGTCTCTGCAAAAAAAACAACAACTTCTAAACAATACAATACTAAATGCCTTGGAGTCTTGCCTACAGCTCAGAAACCTGGCCATTTGCCTAGAGTGCCCTTCCCGAAAACTGACCCTGGTTCACTGTTTGAGCACAGGGGTAAAAACTTATAAAATATTTACACCTACGATGATACTTGCGTGGGTTCAGGATTATTATTTAGAAAAATAAGAAAAATTCCCCCCAAATTACTTTATCACTTAAAGACACAATTAGATTTTCATTACAGCTTTAGGTATCTATATAAGATCCTGGAACTTTTGGAACATATTTTCAGCTTTAGTCAACTAAGTACTTTTTCATAGAGTAAGTCAGGTCAGGGCACACTGACTTTAGATTATAAGTTGAAATCTTGAACAAATGTGTATTACTTTCCACTCGGTTCATTTTCTATGCCCATAGCAATAATGAAAGTTTTCATTGCTGTAAAATAATTCATAGTTGTTTCTGGGATAACAGGAATCTTATTTCATGTTGTTTTATAGATGTCCATGGATTTATTATCTCGAATATAACAGGGAATGTTTAAACCATATAATTATTTAATACTGAATATGTTAAAGAAAATACAAACTAACTCGTGGGGAATTAAAATCCACAGGATACCGAAGGGCATTATTTTAAAATCTATGTCTGGAACATCTATAATCGCTGTATGAATAAAGAATGGCGATAGAAAAATAAGAAAAGAAATCTCGATAAGGCATTCAAGATGGTTCTTGAAGAAAAACACACTACGTAGCATAAGGTAGAAGCAATTGTTTGCTTTGTGGAATTGTAACTTGGTATGCAGTATATGGAATTACAAAGGGTTTCCTTTCGGGATTTGGGCAAATCTTGGCAAATTTCTCTATGGTACACTTTAGAAATACTACCCTTTACCACCATTGACCCTGCTTTTGGCACACTTCCTGCTTATAATGCCAAGAATATTTGGAATATTACTATATATTTGTCACCCAATTGCGGGCGGGAAAAGTTTTTTTGTAAAAACGCAAGCTGCTTTAGAATTCTCCCGGCTGTCATCTCCATGCTCGGCTTTCAAATCCCCCGCCGTCAACTAATTGGATGCAAATCATTGAGTGCCGGCTGTGATTGGCTGGCACTCAATCCAATCACAATGCTGATGGCGGGAGATAACAGAGCCGAGCAGAGCGGACAGCAGGGGATGAGAAGCGGGGAGAACTCAAGCAGCTTTCCGCACCGCCATCGAGAACACAGGAATTCAAGCAGCTTGCCGCACGGCCATGGGGACACAGATGCCGGCTGGGAGGTGAGTATGGAGTTTTTATCTTTTTTTTAATCCTTCCCTGACTCGAGTATAAGCCGAGGGGGAACTTTTTCAGCACAAAAAAAATTTGCTGAAAAACTTGGCTTATACTCGAGTATATAAGATACTTAAATACCTGAAAAGCCCTTTAAGCTGAAAACAGACATGCAGTTTTTGGTGTGTGGTGACCAGGGATGGGGCTGATAGGTGAGGGGTTGAACTGCAAGTCAGGTGTCAAGGATTCTGGCTGAAATTTCTCTCCATGGCGGCCCCCATTCTGGTCAGTCGCACAGTATAAAATTGGGATCATGTTATGGTGTGCTAGACTGGTTACTACTTCCTGAATGTAGATGGTATGTGGCAGTGTGCAACCATAAGTCCAGAAAGTCAATGGAGGCCATTTAAATTATGCTTTACTTGATAAAATTTGGTGGTTACTGCTACGGTGAGAACAACATGGACTGAACTTGAGAGAAGGTCTGAGAATAACATAGGCATCAGGCCTATGTTAGGGCTGTAGTCCAGCTGAGGGAACTGGGGACTTACTAAAGTCCAGCTCAGTCTCAGAATAGACCATGGAGAGCCTCAGGCTTGCATAGGCCCATGTTTTAAACAGGCTGGTTTCACATGCCTTGCTAAGAACAAAATTAATTTAATCAGAAAATAGTTAACTGAAAATGGTTCACTATTACAGCACCTGAGGTAAGCATTCTGGTGCTTTCACTCTGGAGGGAACTTAGAGGAGCGGGGAAACAGAGGTTGAGTAACTGGACTGAATACGGTTTCACTAATATTCTCTTCTCCAGTGAAGATGAGGTTCACTCTTGATACTTGGATCCTTCTACAGCTGGATCCTTCTACTCTGGGCCACCTCCATAGAAGCGGATGGCACCAAGATACAAAATGTTACTTCCTCCCAAAGTGCTGAACTTCCGCTTCTGGTCCTCCTCCCACACGACCCTTCCTGCTGTTTTCTTTTTACATGTACAGAACACAATTAAAAAACATCTAAAACATAATAGCAATAAAACAGTATTGCATCGAGCTTAGTAACTGGTGGTGGCTACATCCATCTGACATCTGTCCTTGACCTTCCTACAGCACTATGAGGTGTCCTCACAGCCCTGGATTCTCCAGGCTCCTTTTGGGAAACCTCACACCAGAAGAACTATTTTCTGGTATCTTCTGTATCCCTAAAATACGTGTATGATGACCAATTTCAGCCAGAATTCCTGAATAACTTGTTCTCCGAAGAGCAGGTCCTTTTTTTAACACACGTGAAAGCCCTTGAGGACTCTTGGTAGTGGGTGTGATCTCGTTCTGCCCTACTGTCAAACCCAATAACTAGAAGTGGGAGCCAGTTGCACCACCGTATCTCCAGGTAGGGTCAGAGCCACTGGCACTTGATCCTGCTCCAAAGGCTGATCCCCATGCTAGATCCACACTTTCTCCTGAGCTTGCAGCACCTCAACCATTCTCACCTTTACCTGCATCCTGGTCTGTACTACCATCTGTGTCTCGGCTTGCAGCATGCCAGACGGCACCACTAAGGCCTATATCTCAGCCTTTACTACCTCATAAACTTTGCTTTATATTACAAAATGTAAGCACTATTCTACAGAATATTTTTTTTTAGATTCTTTATTTATTCATTGTGGGTAGGGGGAAGAGGAAGAAGAAATAACAAGGGATACATAGAATATTTTACCTTGCTGACATTGAAGCAAGGGGGAAATTAAACTGGTCACATACTTGATATAATCTATAGAGAAATAAAAAAGCACAGGGCTCTCCATGGTGTAGTAGATTTGACAAAGAGGGAGAGCAGGAAAGTGGTCAGATATACAGTATGCTCATCTATATGACTTGTGCACAACTCTGGTAAATGCATATTGGATTGCAGAGTTAAGATCAGGAATAAGATTTTCTTTTGGCTCCTGGCAGTTTTTTTTTCTTGAAAGAATATGATCCAAAGAACAGCGAATGAAAAATGTACATTTTAATTCACCAGCAAGCAACACATTTATGCACCAGACTGCTGTCTGTATCATGCGTAAAACTTACAATCATACTTATATAGTATTTACAAGTGACAGATAAATAACAGGAGATGTATACCGTGAAAGATAGATGAAAAGCATTTGGAGAATTGTTCCAAAATCTAAGATAATTACATACAGTATGTAAAATATCAGCTTTTAGTGTTTTAGTAAGTTAATAGCACATATGACTTGCAAGAGTGTAACATAATAGTGATGGGACGGGGAGTAAAATAAAGGAATACAAATAATTAAATAAAGATAATCTATTCAAATGACCAATGACTTTACACACTTCTATAAAAAATATGATGACTTGGTGATTTATTTCTCATGCAAGTATTTGCTACTGGTCCTGAAAAACAGTGAACCATATCATTATATGTAATGACTTCCTAAGGCCGAACGCTGTGGATTCTTGCAGCGGAATCAGACCCCCTGCCCCGGTGGTGACCCCCACATACCTGTGCGATGTCTTCTTCTCTGTGCAGCGGATGTGCCGGCTGGTGCTCCGCCGCACATGTGCAGTGCAGAGAATCATGCACCGTCACCCCGGCGATGATGCGGATCCGCGGCGATTTCGAAATTGCAGTCAATGAAAGACGTCCATGCGAGGCCAGCACTAGAATGGGACATGCTGTGATTTTTCCCCTGCGAGCGGAAAATTGCAGTTGATTTCCACTTGTGGGCATGGAGAAGCATTTTGCACTGCATGTCTATGGGCGGTATTATCTGCGGGATCTGGAGGCGAACACCCGCTCCGGATCCCGCAGTGCAAATACGTCCATATTGTGGTGAAATTGCTGTTATCACGTGTCCAAGTGGGGCACATAAGTTTAGTCCATGGCTTAATTGCTAAACCATCAAGTGATTATATTATATCTGAGATCTGAAGATTTATTACCAAATTTTAAGCATGCCTAAGGATCAGCCATGGCGATTTTGGTGAAAATGGTCATCTACAAGTATATACAGGTGGGGATAAAAATATGGAAATACTGTAAGAAATGCATGGGATTTTAATAATTAGCACTGAGTTGCCCTTTTGACCCCTACTTGGCTGAGAGTGTTCTTGCCAAATTTGTGATTACTTCACCACTTGTCCTGCTCTGGGTGGTTTTGGGAGCCAGCTGGTAACAGCAGCTGAGTGTCTGAAGCCCCTGACCAATGGAACCTTGTTGCTCTGGCAGATGTTCACTTCTGCTTCAAAGCATCTGTGTCATATTACCTCCACTTAAGTTACATGGGATTGTAAATTATACTTTAATAAGACATATAGAGACCGATTTTAAGGCATGTTTTTTGTACGGCGTTTCCATATTTTTGTTCACCCCCTCAATGAAGTGGTGGAAGAGATTACCCGCTCCTCCACTAAAGATTATGTGGCTGCTGATGTTCATTCAGGCATTCATAGCATAAAACCTGTCACTGATGCATTGGGGACTAAGAAGCAATAACAGGCTCACGGAGTACCAGATAAGGGGTCTGCCCCCACTGTGATGCCAGCAGTGATGTGGCATCACCAGCCCAGAAGATCCAGCCCTTCTGTAGAAAGATGTGTATCTCCCCCTGGTTACACAACTAGCGCATCACTAGTGATGAGTAGGAGGGTGGTGTGTTATAAAGAGGGCTGAAGGGCTCTGTTACCCGAGTATGACACAATTTAAAGAGGAGGTAAGTGTGGTGCAGTAGAAAAAAGAGCTGATATGAAGTAGTGGAGACCGAATGAAGAGAGAGCAGAGTAAGTCTTATGTATGGCGAGGGGCCCCAGCAGAGACCCAAGAGCAAAGATTGGCCTGTAAATAAGGCTTGCACATTAGCTGCTACACAGATGAAGATATAACTAGCAGACCCGAAGTTCAACTTAGAGCTTGCCATAGTGGGTAAAGTTGAACAAAGGGTTGGTGCAGCTGCTGCTATATTGGTGAAGAAGGCCCTATCAGAATAGAGGGTCCGAGGAATGACATGGCCACAGACTATGCAAGTGCAGAGGCTCTACTAGTAAAGGCCTGCAGCTTAGGAGTAGGTGGGACAGTGAGATGAAGTGCAGCTGTGTGTGGTTACTCTCACATGGTCTACAGCAAGCATTGTGATGATATCCCAAAAGACCGCCATGCCATTCACCTATGTGCAAGCCAATTAAAAAGCTGCTGAGGAAGAACAAGTCAGAACATTGCCTTTTTTATTAGGCACAGGGGCGTACGTAAAGGCTCAGGGGCCTGGGTGCAAAAGTTCAGCTGGGCCCCCTCCCTCCATCTGTACCCATACCCAGAGGCGTAACTGGAAGATTTGTGGCCCCAATGCCAGATCTATAACAGGGCCCCCTAGCTATAATGCTTTATTCATACTGCTAGGCTCCCTATATGGAGAAGATAGGCCTTATGGGCCCCCAAAGGGTACTGGGCCTGGGTGCAGCCACATCCCCTATAGTTACGCCCCTGACCAGGGAGGTCCCTTTGGGATTGAAGACAGAATGCATCATTTCGATGAGCCTAGTTGTAAGAGACTATTCCTGTGGTGGGCGCTAGGTGCAGTGTTTGGGAGTGTATTTGTTTGAGGTACCAGTGCACTTCTATGGAGCAAAAGTGTAAATATATGTTTTCTAAAGTTCTTTGAGTTGCTGCAGTTGACTCACATACCCTTAATCAAAGGATATGAGTTATCTTAATACCGAAAAAATAAATAGTTGAATTTGTTTAGCACATGATGTAATGATATGTTTATAATTCGCATAAAAATTATTAATAAACCCATTAGTAGAATAGATAATATTGGCTCACCAACCAGTAAATCCGGTGGACTCACAGCGCACATCATTTATTACACACATAGATGTAGTTACAGGAAATGGAGAAGCTGTAGTTCTAAAAACAAAAATAAACTCATCCTAACGGGTAATTATAAATCTTGAATATGAGATGTACATCTATTAAGAAACTTAGCTAATTACTTAGCTAATTAGGCCTGGCAACGCTTCTAACATACTTATCATAAGATACTTTATATTACTAGAGATACAACATTAATGTGTCATATTTCAATTTATTGCTGCTCTTTACTGTAGCTTTATGCTCTTACTGGTTGTTTTCAATATCTTTTCAGTGTCCAGCTCATTATTTCAGTGTAAAAGCAGATTTGTTAGCAAACTCTAGACATTTAGCGTGCAACCTCTTGGTAGCTTTGAAGAGGTTGTCTTACCCCTTAAATAGTTTTATGTCTGTCAATGACATAGGTCATAAATGTTACGTAAGGTAACTTTACGCAGGATGATTGTTGGTAAGTGCCCAACAGCCATCCTGCAGACTATCCCTCCCATGCTTTAATACAGGAGCAGAACTAGTTCAGAGAATGGAGATGGAGCGGGCAGGCGATCGCTCTGGTTGCCCACAACCATTCGTTGTCAAGAGGCAGTCATTCAAAGATTGAACAACTCCTGTTTACACAGGTCAACAATTACTTGGTTTTTAGGCGAGCTAAAAACCAAGCAACTCCAAAAAGTGAATCATACAATGGTAGAGTTGGAAGGGACCACCAGGGTCATCGGGTCCAACCCCCTGCTCAGTGCAGGATTCACTGAATCATCCCAGACAGATATTTGTCCAGCCTTTGTTTAATAACTGCCATTGAAGGAGAACTCACCACCTGCCGTGGTAACCTGTTCCACTCATTGATCACCCTCACTGTCTAATATCTAATCTGTGTCTCCTTCCTTTCAGTTTCATCCCATTGCTTCTAGGCTTTCCTTGTACAAATGAGAATAGGGCTGATCCCTCTGCACTGTGACAGCCCTTCAGATATTTGTAGACAGCTATTAGGTCTCCTCTCAGCCTTTTTTTTTTTTAAAAGCTAAACATTCCCAGATCCTTTAACTGTTCCTCATAGGACATGATTTGCAGACTGTTCACCATATTGGTAACTCTTCTTTGAACTTGCTCCAGTTTGTCGATGTCCTTTTAAAATTGGGGTGCCCGGAACTGGACACAGTATTCTAGATTAGGTCTGTCTAAGGAAGAGTAGAGGGGGTAATTACCTCACGTGATCTAGACTCTATGCTACTATTAATACATCCCAGAATTGTGTTTGCCTTTTTTGCTGCTGCATCACTTTGTTGACTCATGTTCAGTCTGTGACTGATGTGTCATTCAGTGCCAAGTGGGCGAGATGACTATCATCTGAATTCATTTCCAATGATTATTCTGGACATAATCTCTCTGTGTAAAGGAACCTATAGGTGGAAGTCTGACCTCACCTAACAACCCACTGTTGCCAGGAAAAGGCAAGAGCAGAATGAGCATACATTTTCACTTTTCATCGCTAATCACTTTCACTTGCCTGTTTTCATAAGATCAGTAGGATCATTAATCCTGCAACACAGTAAAATATGGCATGGGATTAAAAGCACCTACTTATGCAATGAAGCATGAGCAGGTCAGGTGCTTGGTTGTCAGAGACCCCGAAGGAGAAAACAGAAGTGGTCTGTAAACTGTGCAAACTATATGTCTGAAAAAAAAATGACAAACTCATTCCTGTACTTTATGTTAGCATAAATATAATAATTTTGAAAATAAAGACGTATTCATTAAAAAAAATTTTATTTTTTAATTACTATACATCATGCAACAAAAATGCAGCAAAAATAATTTTGCCAGCCTAAGAAAAAAAATAGGGCCATTAAACCACCACATGTGTTTAAAACCGCTAAAAAGGGTCTGGTCCTTTAGGACCAAAACGATCTGGTCTTTAAGGGATTAAATAGTGAACACTTTGTCCATTATGTGTTGCAATGTTGTGAGTGTCACAAACTTATGGCTAATTAAAATTACCTAAAGTATTTATATATATCATAAGGACCCGAGGAAATGAATCTGTTTCAGTCAGCAAAGTAGCAGAAATTACAAGTTAGAAGTGTGTATAAGAGCTGATAGTTGCCCTTTAATCATCGCCATTCATAGGATGGAAGCTGGAGGCCAATATGTATCTGGGATATTTTTAACTTTTACGTACTGGATAATTGTGCAACACTGCAAAACTTCTTAATTCAAATTCCACATTTTAATTTGCCTTCACACTAGGAAAAGTATTTTAATGAGTCTTTCAAACCTATCTGAAAAATGTATCCAAAATGAATCTGAAATTTTATTTCTGTTGCAGCTGGCTAAAAATTTAAATGTGTCATAAAACCATCAACAACAAGATTTATACATTGAAAATGCTGACAAATTACTGTTTATGGGGCAAAACAATGATTAGCAACACACCAGTAAAATATAATTGGCATTTGCAGTAGATAAATGACTAATTTTCAGAAACATATATGTCATGGGCCATTAAGTTTATACATAACCATGAAGTTCCTGGTAGGCAAGTATTTTCTCAAAGGGATGGAACTGAATACCAAATCATCATTCGCTGGTATTTCATATTCGCATATGATGTGATTTGTGATCTAAGCAAACTAATGACTACTCCTTATGTATATACAAAGAAAAGTAGATTGAGTTTAAAAAAAAAATTTTGTACCTCCTGTTATAGAAAAAGTAGCATATAAGGAAAAATTGTGCTGAATCTATAAATCTAATTTATCAGTTGAACATCCAGTTAAGAGGCAACAATATGAGAGCAGAAAACTCTTTATTACCAAGGCCGCTGATTTACTTAAGGACTCATGGGAAAGCGGAGGATTTAAAAGTTTTCAAGTACACTGGCCCATTGGTCCATGAAAGAGACAGCAAAATGTTCCTGTAATATCCCTGGAGTTATAGTTATAATGTACACCCTTCTTGACCCACATCACAGGCCTCTCAGCAGCCAAGCCAAAAACTTACTGCACACTGATGATGGGCAAACACCCTGGAACAACTGTCTGTGTATGGTTTTCTGGCTTGATTTCCTATTCCTAATCATTGTTTTACAGACTTGTAATGAGTCGTAAATTGATTTAAAGGAATGCTGCCATCCCATAGGTGGCGAGGCAGAGGTATTATTCCATCTTCCTCAATTGTATAGTGTACTTCAATGGTGATTGGCACCTGGGAACAAGAAATATATAGTAGTGGTTGAGTGGGTTCAAAGCTGGGTGACCAAAGTGGAATGGTTGGGCTACAATACCCAGAAAGATTAGGGGTATTTAGTCTAGAAAAAGGACAGCTAAGGGGCGATCTAATAGCTATATACATATAAACATATCAGGGGTCAGTAGAGATATCTCTCCCATTATCTATTTATACCCAGGAGTGTGACTGTAACAAGGGGGCATCCTCTACATTTAGAGGAAGGAAGGTTTCTACACCAACATAGAAGGTGATTCTTTACCGTAAGAACAGTGAGACTATTGAACTCTCTGCCTGAGGATGAGACAATAGTAAACTCACTAAAAGAGTTCAAGAGGGACCTGGATGCCTCTCTTGAGTGTAAGGATATTACTTATTATAGTTACTAGATTAAGTCAGAAGGATCATTGTTCCAGTGATTTATTCTGACTGCCAGAAGGGATGAGGCGAGTAACGTAGTCAGGAGAGAAAGCCAGGAGTCAGCAAAGGGTAATCTTATAGCAATAGCAGGCAGATGGGAAACTGGATCAAATGCTCTGAAATACAGGATGGTCCAAAGGTATGGAGACACCTTAATAAATGGTAGAAGGGTGGCTGGGAACGCCATCTTCTGTGTGGAACGTTGCTAAGGGGAAGTTGGCAAATCTGAGCCACCATCTTGGAATCAAATCAATATTTTCAAATGGGAAGGGGTGCATGTGACATATGTATCTGATAGAGAATTTGATAAGGAATCCAAATCTGTATGCCATGTACCTTTATTTTTGGCAAAGTTATCACCAATTTTTCTGTGACAGGGAACACAAGAACGGTCCACTAAACGATATGCTCAATGTGCTCCCCATTGTTTCAAATCATCAAACCTATCCTCTTCTCCCATTTATATTGCACAGAGAGCAACACGTCAGCAGATATGCTTGCACAGGTGTCCAGGAACCACTGTTTCATGAATGCTTCACTCTTGATTTTAACTGCAAAAACCCTGGACTTGACATTAACCCACAGGTAAAAGTCCAAAGGGGTAAGATCCAGTGATTGCGGGGTCAACTCCACGAGGCCATGATGACCAAGCCAATGCCCCCTAAAGGGCTGATCTACAAACTTGAGGACATCACATCCATAATGCGGGGGGGGGGGGGGGGGCACTATCCTGCTGTAAGAGCACTGGGAATGTGCCATCTTTGTTGCATAATGATGGGAACAACTCCTCACATAACAATCACAGATACTTAGTAGCAGTAAGGTTATTGTTGATGAAGAATGGGCCGAACATCTTCTTACCCCACATACCACACCAAATCATGACTTTCTATGTGCCAACCATCTTGGAGGGATCTGTGCAGTGTAGGTTTGGATTAGACCAGTAATGAAGATTTTGTTTGTTCACCTCCCAATTCACATTGAAGTTTTCTTCATCACTGAACAGTATCGTTTCTGTGAAATGTGGGACTCATTGCAATTGCTGTGACACCCATTTTGCAAATTCAACATGACGATTGGGATCGTCTTTATTGAGATGATGTGGCAACTGTATCTTGTATGGGTGGGATTTGTGCAAGGCCAGTATCTGTGATAAACACCGGGTGCTACAATGTGGATTTTTGCAGAAGGCAACCAGAATGGCCAATGTTGTTGCTTGGGCTGTGGCAGTTTGGTTTCATCCACTTTTTGGCAAAACAGAACCTATTTGACTAAATTTATCAAGCATTTTGCCAACTGTGCCATGGCAGATGGGTGGTCTGTTAAGGGTGTCAACCACTGAAATCTGCTGCAATGACTCAGATACAACGCACCCTTGAGTTCAGCACAATCTCTGCCCACTCCTCACTTGTTAATCTTGGAGAAATATCTGTGACTATAACAAAGAGAAGACTGGTAATATCTTTGACAGGAATAAAGGTAAGAATTGATTGAGATTTCTCATCAAATTCTCTATCAGATGAATATGTCCCATTTGAAAATATTGACTTGCTTGTTTGATAGTGGCTTTCAAAATAGCCACCATTTTGGACTCACATCCCTCACAGATTTTCCCGCTTCCCCTTATCAACATGCCATACAAAGAATGGTGTTCCCAATTACCGTTTTCCATTTATTTCCCCATACCTTGGACCAACCTGTACTTTCAAATGGTTTCATTTTTAGTATTTTGGCATTAGTGTCTATGATGCCACTAATACATTACCTTGTTATATTTATTTTCCAACTCTATATCCATTACGGCTCATGTAAGTGATACACATTGTGTCCCCCACAATCCTTATGTTTTATTCAGAGCACAGTTCTATACAGTAACCATGTGGGGATGAGAGGGGGAGGCAATGCATTGGCTCAGCTGCATACAAACTATCAAATATGGCTCAATGCTAGGAAAATGCAAACCAGTAGAAAAGACAGTTTTCAAAGATATGCTGATCTCTATATGGGGCTATAGTTAATAGTCCTTCCCTACAAACATCAAAAGAACATAGCTTAGCTGCTTTCTGACAATAATAGCATAAAATGCAAGCAAAAGTCCTAGATTCAGCTCAACAGAAAATCAAAAAATCAATGGAAATAACGATTGACAGGACTTAAAAGGAGAGTGTCAATTCATCTTAACCAAAGTGTGGAAGTTGAGTTTTGTGAATGCAATCTATTAGTGCTGATGATTATTATATTTTAATGTTCTGTATTAAAACAATAAAAACGTCATGAATATAACATAAATATAACATAGTGCAGCATCAGAGGAGCGGGCCCCAACCTAGGAAACAGCAGGGTAGAGTTTGGGCTTTGTCACGGTGGCTCTAGCGCCTCCCACCCGGAGGGTAACTAGTGACACATCCAAGGAGATACAGGCAGGCTATTAAACATGGGGAACCTAATGCTGAACTACCTTAGCCCTTTGTGTCACGTGTGACACCACCGTTACATCCTCTGCGGTGAATCCAGTTGTTGGTAATAAAGAGTCCACACTGAGGGATTTATGTTTCTGAGCCAAACTGGGAATGGTCGGTGAAGCTCATTTACTTTAAGCAACCTGAAAATACACGCCAGTAGGAAAACACAGTGCAAACTTCAAAGTGGTGTAACAGGGAGGATTCTCAGGTGAACAGGAGAAACCACAGTCCTGCTATCTGTGGGTCCTGGTCCCAGCAACACTCTTGTTTCTCTTCAACTTTCTACTGGTCAACACTCACATTTGGGGAAAAAGATATGCTGCATGGTGATTTCTCATTCTCTCTCCTAGCATCAAATGGGTATTTTTACATCTCCTGGGTACAGCACGCCCAGAGTAGGCTGGCTGTAGATTTCTTTCAGCCTCTTCTATTCTGAGCCATAGAGGCCGAAGGTGCCTGTGTGCTCACCTTGCAGATCCAGAACAGAACTCCATACACTACCCACTACAACAACAACTCACTCATGCACCTTACATCCACATATATATATATCACAAGGTCACATGACAAACAAACAGATACATTTTCCAGACAGTCAGCTCACATACCAGACAGTTAACTCTTTCAGTGCTGCAGCTATGCAATGCACATCAATCATGCAACACAGAAGACACTGCATAGACATTGCATAGACAAATGCATGCACACTATTGTGGAGGGATACCATTGTTCTGGGCTACTACAATAGTAATAGAATGTGTAAGGCTTAAATATATATATATATATATATCCATCCAGTTCAGTCTATTATTTTGTAGTGTAGATCCAGAGAAAGGCAAAAAACCCCATGAGGTAGAAGCCAATTTTTCTCATTTTAGGGAAAAGAAATTCCTTCTCGACTCCAAATATGGAAATCAGAATAAATTCCTGGACCACTGACCCTTCTGAAGTAATCAGTGATTATAAAATGTAATTAAAGCATTGCGGAATAAGTTGGCGCTATACAAATAAAGATTATTATTATATTGTTAGACTCAATAAAGGTATTCAGGCCCCTTTGACAGTCTTTTAGTGAGTTCGCCATCAGCACGTCCTCAGGTGGAGAGTTCCTTAGTCTTACTGCTCTTACAGTAAAGAACCCCCTTCTATGTTGGTGTAGAAACCTTCTTTCCTCTAGATGTAGAGGGCGCCCCCTTGTTTCAATCACAGTTCTTGGTATAAACAGATGATGGGAAAGATCTCTGTATTGTCCCCTAGTATACTATACATAGTTATTAAGTCAACCCTCAGCCATCTTTTATTCAAAACTAAATAACGCCAATTTTGATAACCTCCCTGGGTATTGTAGTCCACCCATTCCTTTCATGAATTTAGTTGCCTATCTTTGAACCCACTGAAGCTCTGATATGTCCTTCTTGAGTACTGGTGCCCAAAACTGTACACAATATTCCATGCGTGGTCTGAAAGAGAAAGAACAATGTTCTCGTCATGTGCCCCTAGAGCTCTTTTAACGCACACCATGATCCTATTTGCCTTGGCAGCAGCTGCCTGACACTGGTTGCTCCACTTAAGTGGAAAGCCCCAAGTCCTTTTCCATGTCAGTGTTACCCAGTGGTTTCCCATTTAGTGTGTAATGGTGACATGTATTTCCCTTCCCATGTGCAGAACCTTACATTTATCAGCATTAAACCTCATCTGCCACTTTTCTGCCTAAACCTCCAAATTATCCAGATCCATCTGCATTCTCTCCTCTCTTGTGTTAATCACTTTACATATTTTTGTATCTTTTGCAAATATTGATATACCACTGTGCAACCTTTCTACCAGGTCATTAATACATATATTTAAAAGAATTTGTACATGTTCTCATTGCAATTCAATATGTTTCACAGTATATTCTTCTGATTCAAATATATGATAGAGCAGAGAACTGCAAATATGGATGCATGAATTTGTCAACCATTCATAATTTTTTAATATGTATTTAAAAATAGCTGAAGTTAATGATGATTCTTACTGAAATGGATCAAATCCTAAAATTGTACAATATTATTTACATTCAGTATACGGTGGAATCACCAAAAGGTTTATTTCCAGCATTACACATTTTAACATCAATTAAAAAGAAAACCTTGATAATGAGATAATTGCTATTCCCATCACAAGTAAAAGCCCAACTTGACCACAAAGATCAAAGTCCATTTTAATAGTGTTGGGGTCTCTTATACTCATGAAATCTTAATACTTTCTATCCCTAATTGATGCCCTTTTGAGGAAATGTCAACCTGACTTCAGGGATTTAGGCTTTGGAATGACAATGAGGGATGTAATCTACATAAGGCTTTTTGAGGTTATACTCATTTAAATGTAAATAAAATATTTCATTCCTTTATTAAGCTTAAGATTCACAAATTTGTCACATTTATACGCACACACACATATATATATCCTTAGATATGTGATATTTGTATTTATTAGGATGATTTTATTACACAAACCCTACATTACAAACATAACTTATGTGCATTTATTACACAGACCTTATGAATACAGTAATATTGCTTATTTCAATACATTTTCAAAGCCAAGGAACTAGTTAAGATTCACCTCACAGAATAAGATGGTAAACCTCTGAAAATCCCACACGTTTGAGACTTAAGTTGGATCAATAGATTTAATAAAATACTTTTTTTTTTTAAACAAACACAATAATAAAAAAGTAGACATCATACATAAATGTACAGAGGAGCACAAATGGTATATATCAGACCTTCGGGCACATCTCTAGCTTCACAGCTTCTATCTTTTAGAATATTTGGTCATCCTTTATTATAAGTAGACATCTCTGAAATTGTTACCCTTTTGTTATCCTTGCAGATTTGTATTCTTTTTGCAAATGTACACAGAAATCACATTTTTAACTGTTACTATATAAGTAAGAGGGGATTCTCAGAACAGCACAAACGTTATAATTTAACACATGGTTTTAGTGGCATCACCTTTCAGAACGTCTTTAAATTGGGGGACCGGAATCTCAATCTCCAATACAAAAGCTGAGCTATTTTTAATGAGATATTACGGAATTAAAAGTATAAAGACAAATAACATCGACAAATGTCATTTTGGAATGAGGTCTGGTCGGAGTAATTACATGTGAATGGCAGCCACTAATATAATTCAAGTTTATAAAATACTAATAAACGAAAATTCCAAAGGCAAAAAAATGGATACAACCTACAATTAAACCTACTACAGCTGCAAAGTGTAAGTTCCAGTGTCCGACTAACATTGGTCAGCAAAAAACAAATGGACCAAAGCAATTCCAAAAATACTGTAGTTGTGACTATTCTCAAATAGGGAAGTATTGGTCCAAACCGTCTATGGCTAGAGTCAACTTTTGGGGATTATACTTAAGAAATTAGTTGTTAAAAAAAGCAACAGTATTGAAGAAATTACCTTCCAAACACCGAGAGGAGATGGAAAATGAAGGTATTATATAATACATGTTTTCTCCTTTGGCAAACAGATATTCCTACAACTAACTGGGCAGTAAAATGGTACCGCAATATGCCAAGCTCTTTATTGCAAAACTGGAGAGTGAATTTCTGGCCTCCTGCCCCAGCAAACCATTGGCCTACCTCTGCTACATTGATGACATCATAATCATCTGGACCAACACTGAACAAGAATTAATAAAATTCCATGAGAGATTCAATGCATTCCACCTCACCATAAACCTGACATTAAGGTACTTGTATACTGAAATCAACTTTTTGAACACCACTATAAAGATTTCAAACAACTCAATACAGATATCCCTATAATGAAAACCGATTGATCGGCCCACATACCTTAGATGGGACAGCTTTCACCCTAAACACATCGTCCATTGTCTACAGCCAGGCCATCACATACAACCGGATCTGCTCCAACCCAACAGTCAGAGAGGAACATCTATACCATCTTAAAAGGACATTTTTAAATTAGGGCTTCCATCCAACCTCAATTGATCACCAGAGCCACCAGGATACCCAGGAATCAACTACTCGAATACAAGGAGAAGGAAAGAAACAATCGTGTTCCTCTAGTAGTGACCTACAATCCGCAACTAAAAATACTAAGGAAAACCGCAAAGAAACTCCACCATACCCTACACAAGGTGACCGTCTGAAAACCATATTCCCAGACCCTCCGCTTCTGTGTTACAGGCAACCTCCAAATTTGAGGAACTTTATAATGAGGAGTGCATTGCCCTCTGACACACAAAAAGGAACTTATCCCTGTAATGTAAGGAGCTGTAAGACCTGCTCACATGTACTGACTGCGGACAGGATACGGATCCCCAACACACAGTAGGACTATAAGGTCCCAGGGACATTCATATGTTTCACCTCCAATGTCGTGTACCTGATCATGTGCAGTAAATGTCCTGTCGGGAGCCTTTATGTCGAAGAAAAAGGGCAAAAACTGAAAGCGAGGATGAGATCTCATCGCCATACAATTAATCACAGAAAGAGAGAATTACCTGTGGCCAAGCAGTTTTCTAACCATGGACATGACATGGAGAGTTTTGATATTGAAGGATGGTTTCAAGTCACAAAACCACAGAAGAATTTGGGAATATAAATTGATAACAACTTTTGACACGCTGAATACTGGGTTAAATTATTCCCCAGGATTTATGGGTAAATGGCAGGTATGAGACATCTATAGCACAGATAAGACTGCTGGCCTGGTGAAAAACCCAATCAGCAGTAATTCAGGGACCATAAACTTTCAATCCCTTATAAGTGTAAGGTAAAAATGTTTGTGTTCCTCTTGCAGCATTCTTCGCCTGACAACCCCCCCAACAGTAATTCAGAGACCATAAAATGTTTACTCCCTTATCAGTGCCTAGTCAAAAAACTTTGTTTTCTGTTGCAGTATTCCTTTTAAGTGCAAACCAATCACATTCATGTCTGTGCCTTGTCATAAGTATGTATGTTATAAGTGTGTATAAATATTCATGCCTCTTCAGATCTATTCCCCTTTTAGCCTGAAGAAGAACCCGCGAGGTTCGCAAGCTCGCTATTACATCATGTATTTTTGTTAGCCATTAAAAGGTGTCATATCTACAAGATTACGTGGTTTCTCTTACTGGGAACAATCACATAATAAATTTGTACTACTATTATTTTTATTGCGCTTATATGCTTTATAACGCAGCACTTCAGGGAAGCAGCAAGCATACATACAATACTTCGACAGAAGCGTTACAAAGTAGCTATCCTCCAGAAGGTACAAAACTGTCTCTGTTATACCACCCAAAGCTAGTTACCCTATACACCAATGCCCAATCCATGAGACATTAGTAGGAATGTCAATCAAACCAATGACACTCATCTCTAGGTAGCACTGTTTCGGAAGTTTTGCTCCTCATCTGTACAAAGAAGGGTTCTATTTGACTGAGTGAAATGTATTTGAAGCAGTTCTTAGAAGGTACTGATTTTCCTTGCTGTCTATGGTTGTATGTCTTTGGCTTGGCTGATATCCTAGTAATGTCTCATAGCTGTAAAATGGGTTTGACATTGGCTTACATGGTAGCTACCTACAGAGAGAGAGTTTTCTACCTACTGGAAGAGAACTATTTGGCATACATTTCCCAGGAAGCATTGGCTATGACCCTTCCTACATCAACTGGATCTCTACAAATAGAATCGGTACCTTCCAAGAGCAATACAGCTACAACATGGAATGAAAAGAAATCAAGACTCTGATGAAAGTTTTCAGTCTAAATGACATGTATACAGTACATATATCATCACAGCCACATATTGTGGAGTGTAGAGTTGGACTGGCCCACCACACAGTTAGAGAATCCTCATGCGGACTCAAGCTCTGCATAATGAAGGCTTTAAAGGTCCAATAAAAGATAACCCTATTTGTAGCTGTCTTTGCGGAGAATTACTTTCCACATATGTAGTCCTAGTAGGTAGTTTTTATGTTAGAATTTAGCCTTAAAGGGGTTTTTCGATGTCGGCTTTTCAAGGTCGAGATGGAAAACCTGGACACTCTGTTCGAAAGAATCGAATGCTTAGCATAGCTGTCATTGAAGTGAATGGAAGCTACAGAAATGGCATAGCACAGCATGCTACAGTAATTCTGTACCTCGAGGAGTTACAGAAACAGTGTATTGTGCTGTGCTATGCTGTTTACATGGGTCTCATTCACTTCAATGAGAACTAAAGAAACAACACTGCGGTAAACGCTCGGCTCTTTCTGTAGGTGACAGCCAGGTGGCCGGTAGCCATGGCAGGGATTTCCTGTCTCAGCTATGTAAAGCCAAGTTTTGAATACCCCTTTAACTTTGTAGAATGTATCTAAAGGCTCTGTAAATAGAACTTTGATTGTTTCTTTCCAACACACATCTAGTATCTGAACCTTAAACATAGATGCAAAAGTACTGTACAGAAAGAAAATACTAAGTATATACCTTTAACAGAATTAAACATTATTCCTATAGGCAACTGTATTGTTTTTACTCTACTGAATTCTCCTCCTTCAAAGCTTGCCTTGAAGGGATGCTCATAGTAGTATAGGATAAAAGTGAATATATACCTCTCACTCCACATGTGAGTATACATACATGAATGTCTATGTGACTTTTACAACAGGCTGTATTGACTGCTTACACTGAAATCCAGTATGCAGCATTTGATCCAGATTCCACTCATTATGTTATTACATTCTGCTAAACAAATGGAGATCACTGGTGAATTTATATGACACATTTGCTACACAGAAATACTTTTTACTACTGTTTATAAGTCATGGCTGAGAGTCCCAGATCCCTACACCCTTGTTACTATTAACGTAGAATAGGAAGACTAGCAATACTCAATGTATCGTACATGCAACTGTTTTTAATGCTCTTTGCAAACAAATGTAACACAGGATACAATGCGATACAAAATATATACAAAAGCTAAGATTAAAATAATACATATACAAAACAAAACTGACAATTGTTGCAAAATATTTCGCTTTTTAACTCTAAACCACATGTAACCCTCTCCTCAAGAAAAGTAGATCTTAGAGCTCATTCACTTTGGTGTATTTACACCACCTATTAGGCACATAGATTTTGGGTTGCGTGAAAAATATGCAGCATGGTCTATTTTGGTGTGTATGATGAACCAAAATAGGTCATAGAATAGGTCAACCCAAATATGCAATGAATATGCAGGAAACCTGTGTATTAGCGCATCCAAACAATGAGTCCTACTGTGTATTCTTTGCGCACGTAAGTATGGTAACTTCAGATGACCATATGTGCAATTATGCATACTTCGACGGAACATATTTTGCGCATTGAGGAACTCTGATGTGTGAGCGTATCGGCACATAATACTGTAACATAGTAACATAGTATGTAAGGCCGAAAAAAAACATATGTCCATCCAGTTCAGCAAATTATTCCACCAATGTTGATCCAGAGGAAGGCTAAAAAAAATCCCAATGAGGTAGAAGACAATTTTCCCCATTTAAGGGAACAATCCCTGGATCACTGAACCTTCTGAAGTATTCAGTGATTATAACATGTAATATTGTATCACTCAAGAAAGGCATCCAGGCCCCTCTTACACTCTTTTAGTGAGTTTTCCATTACCACGTCCTCAGGGAGAGAGTTCCATAATCCCACTGCTTTTACAGTAAAGAACTCCCTTTTATGTCGGTGTAGAAACCTCCTTTCCTCTAGATGTAGAGGGCGCCGCTTTGTTACAGTCACAGTCTTGGGTATAAATAGATCATGGCAGAGATCTCTGCATTGACCCCTCATATATTCATACATAGTTATTAGGTCCCCCCTCATCTGACTTTTTTCTAAACTAAATAATCCCTCTCTGGGTATTGTAGTCCACCCATTCCATTTATTACTTTAGTTGCCCGCCTTTGTACCCGCTCAAGCTCTGATATGCCCTTCTTGAGTACCGATGCCCAAAACTGTCCACAATATTCCATGTGTGGTCTGACCAGTGATTTGTAAAATGAAAGAACAACATTCTCGTCATGTGCCCCTAGACCTCTTTTGATGCACCACTGTGATCCTATTTGCCTTAGCAGCAGCTGCCTGACACTGGTTGCTCCAGTTAAGCTTACAATGAACTAAAACCGAGCCCTTTTCCATGTCAGTGTTTCCCAGTGATTTCCCATTTAATGTGCAATAGTGATATTTATTTCCTCTGCCCATGTGCATTACCTTACATTTATTAGTGCTATCAGGGCCCGTTCACATGTACGTGCAAAACCCATCGTCCTGATTTAAAAGGCTATTTAGCCTAATAAGGTCCGGATGTGTTCTCTATCTCACGAAAGTGCGCACCTCTTGCGGACTTCTATGGGGACCTTTGCTGCGCAAATATGCAGGAAGATAGAGCAGGTCCTATTTTTTTCGTGCATGAGCAAAATGCACGCAAAAAAATAGTTAATGAGAACAAACACATTGAGATCAATGTGTTCTATTCTCTGCTTATTGCATGCGCTAATTCTGCATGCGCAATGCATGGCACAAATACTTCCATGGGGAGACATCCTTAAGCACAAAAACCCAGCAGAAGGACTGAAATACACAGGGAACAGGTGATTTTCAGTTCTTGAATGCGCTTTATAGTCATGCACTGGAAAACTGTTGCACCCATGTGAATGAGCCCTTAGATTCGCCTTCACCTCTTTTTACAGATTGAAGCTAGTCATAGCTATAGAGATAGCAGTTACACCCAGGCCCCAGAAGCTGGGACTGAAGGACTGCCACATAAGACGACAGCAATATTATCAATGCTGTATAGTAGGTGGGGGCCCTGTTGCAGATTGTTCATTGGGGTTAAAAACCTAAAAATGATGCATATAAGTTCAGTATAAATCGTCTTTTGTTCCTATGGATCTTTAGTCATGATCTACCATATTTATTTAATTTATATATACCGTAAAATAGTTTATAACCCCCTGGTCTCATTTTTATTAATAATGTAAAATGGACAATATAGTTCAGGACTAAAGCATAGCACAACACTTTTAGCCCCTTGATCAAGCAAAGATTATTTAAGGTATGAATATTTTCTTCTACCGGTATTTTAGGCTCTGGAGAGCTTGACATAGAGATCTTCAATGGGATTGCTAATAGGGAGCCTGAAAAAATACAGGATTTCCCCAGGACTCAGGAAACCCAGGATTTCCCCACATCTTAAAAGTCACAACCTAAAGACAACCTTTTTTCACAGGGGGGATCTCATGCACTCAGAGGCTGCAGGCTGACAGATCCGCAGGCACTGTGATAACGATCTTCATAGTCTCTGGCTTTCCTGGTTTTGGTTATACTCCCATGTTACCTTACCATAGAATGTCAGATATTGACTTATGAGGTGGTGCTGCAGAGACATTTTATCATGGCTGACTGTCTCTAGTGATGTTAACATATTGTTGTTAATAAGGTTAATGTAGAGACTTGTTTCAAATGAGAGAAATATAGGTGCCTTTTTGCACCCATATAACGGATGAGTTTCCTGGCCTGACCGTGGGTCAACTGACTGTAATTTACAGCATCACAGATCCTATGATGCTCTGAGTTCGAGTCAGTAGACCTGCAACCAGGCCAATGGCCGTAACATAATAGCAAAAATGATAAGCTCTTCTTAAACCAGTTTTTAATACACACTGACACAGAGGACAATGTAAAAGCTGCTTCTTCAATGAGACTGACATGACATGATTCTGAGCGGTTGCTATAGCTATATATACTTTAAGAATTCTTCTCTTCAATAAACTGCTATTTATGTGTTGCTGTAGATACCTGAACCATATTTAGTCAACGAAAAGAAGATAAAGATGGATAGCGCTCCAAGAAATGGATAAGACGTGGTTGTCAAAAAATACAGAGAATATACGTAAATAAATATGGGGCAATCGTATGTAGAAGGTAACTCACCCCGTGACGCCGGGCCCGTCTGTGGGGTGCCCGTGCGTCAATATCCAAGATGGCGTGTCAATCCAGAAAGAAAGTCCTCGCACCGGTCTAACTTGGATTCAGGGGTGCTTAACCACTAGCACCCCTGCGAAGTAAGTAACATCCACATCATATACACCTCGTTTGCACTACCTTGCATCATCTGCCATTTTCCAAAACACCGGAGCGCTGGTTAATTTTCTGTTTTTCACATTGATATTTAGTCAACGGGGATACATGGGTGTGTGTGAGGCTACACTGACTCCATGTTTAGTTTTATTCAGTTGTCCTACAGATTCATTGGACTAATCTGGAGCATTGCTTAGACATAAACAACTGCATTGCTATAATAAAAGTGTGTCAGCAGAATTTTACATCCATGTATATTACAAAAAATATAATGCTATTTCTCAGAAAACTCTGTCAGAGATTTTGTTACTTTTTCTGGCAAAACAACTGTTACGTCTGAGCTGAATGCAAAAACACTTTTTCCAGATCGTAAGTAATTTAGTGTTTTAAAAGTATGGCTAAAACGAAAAAAAACAAAAGGTTTGGTACCGTGATAGCCAGCAGAGCAATGTGTGATTGTTCTCAGTGAGAGAAACCAAGTCATCTTGTAGATATGATGCCTTTTAATGGCTAACAAAAATACATGATATTATAGCAAGCTTTTGGGGATATCTCACCCCCTTATGTCAGACTTCATAAGAATTCTGAACTTGACTTGTAATAATGTTGCCATCCAATAGGTGGTGCTGCATCTCCTTCCATGTGCAGGTTGAAAGAGAGATAAGACAAATCATAAAACTGTCCTGAGCTCAGTGGACTGATTTACGATTTATGTCTCAGCTCAGTTTGTCTGTTGTTTTGAGTTTTGAGTGCAAAACAGTCTCAAATTTCTGTGTGTGAACATTTATTTAGATCAAGAGGAATGTGTTCCCCTCTGCATCTGTATGTTATAATTATATGCCATCCAAACTAGTTTCATTCAAAGCCTGACGAAGGGGGCGAGATATACCCGAAAGCTTGCTGTAACATCATGTATTTCTGTTAGCCATTAAAAGGTATCATATCTAAAGGATTACGTGGTTTCTCTCACTGAGAGCAATCACACAAAAGGATGGATATACACACAATATACTAATGTGGGGGAACGGGAAATTTTACCTTAACTTACTAATGCAATAAGACCCTACTTAAAAGCAGAGTACTCACACTGATTAGGGTGACCCTACATCAGGAACCTAGGGTGATTCTGACTCTGTGGTATGCATTAGTCTAATAAAAGTATTGTACATATGCCGTGAAACAAATGAAATACAAATGTAGAAATAGCAAAAAGTCACTAGATAGTTCTTACAACATCCCAAATATCCTTAACACTAAACAGACTTATACGACAGTGGAACAGGACAGCAACCGTCGACTAGACAAGAAACACCTGCAGACTAGAGGTATAAGCGGCGTCCTTAATGAGGAGGAACTGGAATAATTCTGTATTGACTTTTGCTAATTGGCCATGTCATGTCAACGTCCAACGTCCAAATGATACCGAGCATGTGCCAGCAAGTGGATCACATGGGCTGGAGCTGACACTGTGTCGTTTCACCGGTCCCCATCTGAGTCAAAGAGGACTGTCGGGTGCTGTTGGTGCCCATTATATGGCGGATCTGGCACTGCATTGTGGTTTCCGTTATGAACAGATGTGGTCAGACCCTAATCAATTAGAATTATGCAATTATGTCAACATGTACATTGTTTCCTAAATTAAATTACATCTTTTCATGACTCTATATGCCTGTAGACGGTGTCGTCCTATAAATATGATTGAGTACATCAGGTGCATGTTTTTAAAAGCTTTTTGCTTTGCTAAGAGGATGAGATCTAATCCTCGAAGAGGCAGGTGTTGTTCCTGTGAATTGCATCTCTAACCATCTCTACCTGCTGGGAAGGACACCACTGAGGTCATTAAAAAGATTGCATCCAAATTTTGGTCTTTCCTTAACACCCCCTTGTTGATGGCATGAATAAGAATGGACAGTTTTCATCTCTCCGATGGCTAAAGCGCTGTCATATGTCACTGCAATTATCACCCTATTAAAGGGACGTGTTATATGTTCTATAAGTAAGGCTTCAAATTTCACAGCAGGTTGCAAACGCTTAAAAGAAGACTGAATGGTCTCTTCAGAATTGCAGATCAATATTCTGTGCTAGACAGGTGATGATGTGGAAATACCTCCAACAAGACTAAATTGCCTATTTTTAAGACACAACATGTAATTATTACCAGCACAGGATTTATCTAAGACTTAAGCAAAAGATGAAAAAAATGAAAATAAGCTTTGTAGTTACATTTCAAAGCAAGGATACAATTAAACATTTCTGAGATTATCAGCAGAATATAAAATGTGTCTCCTTATGTCTCCTTCAGGCCTATTTCTGAAGAGCTCCTGCGCCTCCTGCAGGTCAAGGCATGAGTCTGGAGATTTCAAATGCTGCATCTATTTACACTGTACAGTATAGGCAAATCAGTAAAACATCGCAAGATATCTAGATCTCCGGCACAAAAATCACACAGGGTAACATTTCATGATTTCAAGGCTTTGTATGGGGGGCATGATACAAATAAGCAAATAACCATGCAAACGTATACTACCCTGGACTAGAATATATCATTTTTTAATTCACCTCTATATAAAAAAAATAAAAAACTGATACCCAGAGTAGGTTTGTGGCCCAAAGTGGTGGACTTTGGAGTCAATTAATGCTTAATGCAAAAGCTAATAGGTATATTTTACAGGCCCTTGTATCGTTTGCATAATATAAGAATTAATATATATATATATATATATATATATATATATATATATATATATATATATATATATATATATATATGATACAAAATAGCTAATATGGCCACACATTTACTAAGATATTTCTTTAATGGCACAGTATGTAAAATATCCCCATGTCTAATGGACAACAGTGTCCAATTGCAAGCAGACGGTAAGCACAGTGATAGTATTTACAACAACCATTGCCACATAGACAATACATGATATGACCATAGATCATGAATGAAACACATCTCAATGTGCAGATGTTTACTAGAGATGAGCAAGCAAGCTCGGAAACAGCTGTTACTCAAGCGAGCATCGCTCATCTCTCTCACTGTCCCCCCCCCCCCCACTACCCACCGCCGCTGCCGCGCTCACCCCCGCCTCCGCTGCCCCCCGAACACGCTTGGACCAGTAAGCAGTTATTCGTGATCAGTGATGCTCGCTTGAGTAACTGCTGTTTCCGAGCGTGCTCGCTCATCTGTATTGTTTACCTGTTTACCATTGCATAAGCCAATGCAATGTAATACTAATTTAGGCAAACGAATCAAAATATGATAAAAGTTATTGAGTACATAAAGCTAAAAAGTTGTCCCCTACTTCCTTTTAATCTTCTATAGATAATGGATAGGATAAGAAAATGTTAGTATCAATAACAGAATCTAGTAGGAGAGTCCTAACTCGAATGCTTTTCTTAAGGAACTGTGCCAAAACCTTGCTGGGACCCTTACCAATCATAAGAACAGTAGTGCAGAACAAAAGAAAAAGGATATATTCAAGATCTCAAAGTTGTAGGAGAAATAAACATGAAATGGAAGTGAATGAGATGATTAGAATTCAAACTTACTCCATTGGGAGGGGGGGTGAAATTCACTCAAGCGGGATGCCTCATCAGATCGCAATATACATTCATTCAAAGCGGAATTTGAAAAGCAAATTTATTTCATAAAGTAGGTAAAGAAATAGATGCAACACATTTCAGTGCCAGCCTTGCACCTTCTTCAGGCTAGGCCTGAAGACCTTAGGCCGACTGCACATGACCGGATTTGTATTGCGGAATCCAGAGCGGGCGGCCGCCTCCAGATGCCACAGAAAATACCATCCATACCATGCTATAAAATGCTGTACACAAACGGAAATCAATTAGATATTTACGCTCGTAGAGGAAAAATTGCAGCATGCTGTATTTTTGAGCGGATTCCATGTGGACGGCTTCTATTGAAGTCAATGGAAGCCATCTGACCCGCAGCCCTTCCAGAATTGACATTGCGGAAATGTTGCTGATTCCGCATCATCGCTAGACGACAGCACAGTAAAATCTGTACTGCGCATGTCTGACATCAAGCCATCCAGACCATCCACAGTACAGAAGAAAGAAGACGATGACAAGTATGTGGGGTCACCGCTGAGCACAGGGTCGGATTCCGTTGCAGCATCCAAAATCCGGAATCCAACCCGGTCATGTGCAGCCGGCCTTAAGCCTCCTTCATAATCTTCCAGCCTCATTCAGTAGATTCAGCCACCAGTTCCTCTAGGACATATACTTTTATTCCTTGCCAGATCCTGATGTTTTCACCCCTGGCTTGATAAAGCACTATATTCCCAAAATGTTGCTTTGATATACCGTAAACATCTTTATAAAAGCATTCACAGATGTTTGCAAATTCCAGTGTGTGCGATCCTATTTTTTGAGTTTTATGTAATTTTTTTGTATATGCTAAAAGCTGATATAATTATTTGTATACTAGGCCATTGGGGCGGTGTACCGCTGTGCATGCTCAAATGTTTACTGATTGTTTGCCATGTGAGCTGTTTGTTTTTTCCTTCCTCTTTGGTTGTTGAGCAGGTCTTCTGCTATTGTAAATATAAAGTAAAGCCTTAAAAAAGGTACAATAACCGAGAGGGCAGCGCTCCAAAGATATGGCGTGCTAAAAATAAGATAGATTTTAAGTCAAAGATGATTCACCTGGTGTGAGCAGTCACCCCCCTTCAGGCTGTCACACCTATCGTCCGGTTTTGCTTTGAGAATTTTGAACTAATGCCAAAGCTCCCCCGTCCTTGCTGGATATCCAAGACGTCCCATTTATTTGGTACTCTTCTATATAAATGGATTGTGTTATACTGAACCCCTGGAGCCCGGGAACTTTTTTTCTTCTGATCGACTTATGTCTTTAAAAAAATGAGGGAACCATTAAAGGTTCTGCATTTATTCTCCGCACGCCAATTACTGTCATTTGCTGTGAATTTCAAATCTGGTAAATCAATTCTACCATTTCTATTCCTCACCTTTAAAGGAAAAGTATTCTTTAGCAGGAATCTATTTTTGTAGTTTACTTTATTGTGCATTCACAAATAAAAAAAAAATAAAATAAAAGGAGGAAGAAGAGGCCAAAGCACAGTGCTGGGGTCCTAGAGTCAAATCTGACCACAAACATCATCTGCGTGGATTTTGTATGCTCTCCCTGTGCTTGTGTGGGTGTATTCTTCATAATATAGTGCATACATTTATTAGGAAGGAGAAGTGGAAGTACTTTAACCCCTTGAGGACATGGCCCCTTTTTTAGTTTTTTCCTTCTCGCTTTAAAAAAAAAATTTCATTTATACAGCTACCCGAGGGCTTATTTTTTACAGGATGAGTTAAATTTTTAGTGATGCTATTTAATGTACCATATATATTACTGGAAAACTTTAAAACATTTCTAAGTGGAGTGAAATGGAAAAAAATGCAATATTGAGGGGGGTACTGTTTTCACAGTGTAGACTCTGAGGCAAAAATGACATGATAGCTATTTTCTATGGGTCAGTATGATTACAACGATCCGAAAATTTATATAGTTTTACTTTTGCTGCACTACTTAAAAAAAAATAAAATATGTCATGTCCGTGTGGCACACAAGCACCACGCTCAGCACGTACGCAGGGTGACTTTCACAACCCCTGCAGTTGACAATACTATGCACTGTAGAACAGTGCACACCACACTATGCTGAGCAGTAGCCCCACTTCAGGGAGAAGGCAGCCTGGCTCTAACCTAGTAGGGGGGTTAAGGGTCCTTGCCTAGAAGTGGAGTAATCGCCTGAATAGAGGCTGCACCACGGTCTTCTTCCTGGGCCCTGATAGTCCCTAGAGAGACCCCTGGAGAGACTAACTGAACAGCGAAGCAATACAGAAATGAACGCAGAAATACAAACTGAAAAGTTAACTTCAGCAACTTATCTGGACGTAGCAGTACACCCAGCACAGAGGAACTCCAAACTCCAATACTCCTCTATGGAGCTGAATAAGCAGCATTGAGCAAAGGGAGGGGTGAGAATATAAAGCTACTCTACACCTGAGGACTGGCAGAGCAATTAGAGAACCCCAGCTCCAACCTTCTCCCAGGCATGACTAATCCAGCATGCATCCACGCAGCAAAGAGAGACAGCACCAGCAGTCTCTGCACATGGTGCATTAACCCTTGTCCTACATAACAAGGCAACAGGTATTGGCCTGCATCAAGGCCACCATGCCACAACACTGTTGCGATCGACAAGCCGCGACAAAATCTTTGGAAAAAAATGTATAATATTTTCTGTCACCATCTTCTGACCACCATAACTTTTTGACTCTTCTGTCGATATAGTTGTCTAAGGGCTCATTTTTTGTTGGACGTCCTGTAGTTTCCGAAAATGTGTGACCAAAAATGCTCAATTCTGCTGTTCTTTTTTTTTTTTTTTTTTTTACTGATGACGTTCACTGTGTGGGATAAATAATACATTGCTTTGATAGATTGGACATTTATGTACGCGTTGATACCAAACATGCTTTTTTTTTTTTACATGGGAGAAGTTTTTTTAAACTTTTACTTAATTTTTTTTCAATAATTACAAAGACCTTTTTTTACAGTACAATGCAATATCACAGTATAGCATTATACCGCATTTTGACAGGCAGGCACGCCTTCATAGGCATTTAATCATGGCAGCCCTGGGGACCTTCAGAAGGCCCCGGCTGCCATTGTAACCAAACAGCACCTCGCAAGTGCATCATGAGAGGGGGGCATTTGGGACCCCCAAACAATGATTATGGCATTTATAGGGTTGATAGCTGCAATCAGCATTAATGCTGATCACAGCTGTTATTGGAAGGGGTTGACAGCCAGCACCCGCCTTGTATGGCACAGGACTGGCTTGCGATCCTGTCTAATACAAACCCCACACACTCAGCACGTAAATGTACACCCCGTGGTGTTAAGGGGTTAATGGCTCTTAGACAGTGTTATTTACAAGTTTTATGGAGATTTCTGAAGTTTTCATTCGGTTCAAACTAATTTGGTCCAAAGCAAACTTTCTTTCGAAGTTCAGTGCAGTGGCTGAACCAAACTTTTCAAAAGCTTGCTCAGCACTACTAAATGGGTTATCCGGGCAAGAATAAAAATTTAGAAGTCTGCAGAGTATGGAGGAAAAACATAAAATAAGGGATATGCCCTGCCACTGCGGATCGATGGTGCCTGGTTTCCCTTCTGTTTTGCACTTCTTGCTGTAGCAATGACATCGCCGACCAGAGGGACATACAAAAAGTTATGACCACTGCAACCAACCACCCTTTCCCTTCTGTCATTGATTACCTATAGTAGTCCCATCTCCTGTTGTCAGGGCAATGTTGCTGCTGCAACAAGAAGAAGAGAGCACTAAGGGACCTGGAATGGAGTGGTAGGTGATCGGTGAGGTGAGTACGCCTTCTTTTATATTTGTACAGCAGGCTGAACAGCTTCTCCTAAGAGAATTGTTGCCTGGATAACCCCTTTAGGTTACATTTAGAGATGAGCAAGTATACTCGCTAAGGCACATTACTCGAGCGAGTAGTGCCTTAGCCGAGTATCTCCCCGCTCGTCTCTAAAGATTCGGGAGCCGGCGGCGGGTGGGGAGCGGTGGGGGAGAGCAGGGAGGAATGGAGGGGAGATCTCTCTCTCCCTCTCTCCCCCCCGCTCCCCACCGCAACTCACCTGTCACCCGCGCCGGCCCCCGAATCTTTAGAGACGAGCGGGGAGATACTCGGCTAAGGCACTACTCGCTCGAGTAATGTACCTTAGGGAGTATACTCGCTCATCTCTAGTTACATTGTAAATGATGTTCAGTAAAACCTCTCAAAGAGATGACTATGTTCATCTGTGATCTACATCAGCTTTTTCGGAGATACAGTCAACTTCTATTTCCCTTGTAGTCTATCTGTTATATGTTGGGCTCTTCATTGAGAGTAAGACTCCTCCGGAAGACCTTTTTCAGACAGCGTTCTTTCGAAGAGGCTTCACTGTATATGTATTTTTCATTCTATGAAAACAGAAAGTGCACATATTGCTAGACACCATCCCAGGTATATAGCTGAACAATAAGGTGTTGGTAGAATGAGAATATATGGCTTTACATAGTAATTATAATATGACTGCACAATATTTATTCTTGCTATTCAAATACTCTAATGTACATACTGGCGTGTGTATTGTTTGCTTTTGTCAAGCCTTCTGCATATTTATCTGCCTCATTTTAATATTATATTGTGCACACGTGCATTGTTTATGTCAACCCTTATGGCATCATGAAAATGTAGATTCTCTAAACATTATGGATTTTTTTTTCAAGAGGATTGGCAAACAGAAGCAATCAACCCCCCAAAAAACCCTTAATGGATACAGATGACCAGATTTCAGATCACTGGTCGGAATATTTAATCAACTCATCTGATGCATCTCATAAAGTAAAGTATGTTTTATTACAGTCATCAGTGCATTGGCCCAACGTCATATAGCAACCCTAAATCAAGCTGAAATGTTGATGATTTTCTGCTTGCATTAAATGTATTTTTATGATTACGCCTGCACCTTGGATGTTGCTTGGTATTGATAGTATAAAATCTATGCTGATGGGGGACTTCCTAATGAATATTTGAATATTTCCCTTTAACTCATTCATCAACCATTGAGCTACAGGGATAATCTTATTTCTGAGTTTTAGATTATCTGTTTATGGAAAGTATAAGCTACTGAATACATTATGTAAATATTCTCATTATTATTGCTTCAAGTTTTTACATTTGGGTTTTCTTTTATAGTCATTGTTTTGTTGTATTGTTCCTTTTTTTGTATCTTCTGTTCCTATGTAGCTAATGTACATACACTGCATTTAAGGTAGAAAGGAATATCATAAAATATTGGAGAGCACTCTTCCATAGGGTTATATTTTTACCACCAAGAATTAAACTTTTGGTAATCATAGTTTTTATTTTTTAATGCATCTATTTTTTTTTTTTAACTCAGCAAGAATTGTAAGAATTTCTTATCAAAAAAGGTTTTATTTCCATCTCTATAGACCACTGAACTAGTATTCTTTCTACTGCTTATTTAAAGTGATGGTACCATCTATATTTTTTATTAATTACATCCAGATATTAACATTTTCTATTTTTCTATAATTGTCTAATCTGTTTCTATTGGAGAGTACTGTGGATATGCTCTGAGGCATACAGAGGTCATTGTGCAGTGATGGGGGAGGAGGTAAGCTGTGATCATCACGTCTTGTGAATGGTGGGACCCTGTGTTATCTATATATAGGAATTTTATTGTTTTCCTGCCCGTTATAATAGTGACATGATTACTAAGGAGTGATCTCTACAGACCAGGAAGTGTCAACCTATTAGATTAAGTGGACAGTAGAGTTGAGTGAATCAATCGGACTATGTTTCTGGGCAAACTTTTCAGGAGGGAGGAGCAAGAGGAAGAAGAAGAGGAAGGAGGATGATCCTGGGCTCAACATTTAGCACTGTTTCTTTGCTGCTCTGGGGTCCTAGGTTCAAGGGGCAACATCTGCATATGGTATGTATGTTCTCCCTGTCTTTGTTTGAGCTTCCTCCCACACTCCAAAAACATGATAATTAGAGAATATAGATGGTGAGCCCCAACAGAGATAGAGAATATCAAGTTGTAATCTGCATGTGCTATCTAAATAAATGTGATTATTTATTAAACACAGGGAGAACAAACTTCATGCAGATATTGTTAGATTTGAACCTAGCAACCCGGTGTTGCAAGGCAGCAGTGCCAACTGCTAAGCCACAGGAGTGGACCCCCCACGGTTTGTCCAGGATCATTATTTTAGGGGAATTTGTGAAGTTTCTGTTTGGTTCAAATTAATTCGGTTGACAAGCTGAACTGAACATTTTAAAAGTTCGCTCATCTATAGCAGTCAGTTTAAAAACTGCAGAATTTAAGGATATTCGTAAGATAGATAATGAAATCAAAAATGTAATGAAAAATCCCCCAAAAATTCTTAAGAAACATGCAAACTTTTTTTATACAATAGGTCATTTTGTGATGACACATTCGCTTTAAAATGTGTCAGACCTCATCTGGAATACTGTGTTCAGTTCTGGGCACCCCAATTTAAAAAAGACATTGACAAACTGGAGCAAGTTCAGAGAAGAGGTACTAAGATGGTGAACGGTCTGCAAATCATATCCTATGAGGAACGGTTAAAGGATCTGGGAATGTTTAGCTTGCAAGAAAGAAGACTGAGAGGAGACTTAATAGCTGTCTACAAATATCTGAAGGGCTGTCACAGTGCAGAGGGATCAGCCCTATTCTCATTTGTACAAGGAAAGACTAGAAGCAATGAGATGAAACTGAAAGGGAGGAGACACAGATTAGATATTAGAAAAAAGCTTTCTGACAGTGAGGGTGGTCAATGAGTAAAACAGGTTACTACGGGAGGTGGGGAGTTCTCTTTCAATGGAAGTGTTCAAACAAAGGCTGGACAAATATCTGTCTGGGATGGTTTAGTGATCCTGCACTGAGCAGGGGGTTAGATCCGATGACCCTGGAGGTACCTTTCAACTCTTTCATTTGTAGACAGCTATTAAAGGGGTTGTCCCGCGAAAGCAAGTGGGGTTATACACTTCTGTATGGCCATATTAATGCACTTTGTAATATACATCGTGCATTAAATATGAGCCATACAGAAGTTATTCACTTACCTGTTCCGTTGCTAGTGTCCTCGTCTCCATGGTGCCGTCTAATTTCAGCGTCTAATCGCGCAGTCCGGTCTTCTCCCTTCTGAATGGGGCCGCTCGTGCCGGAGAGCTGCTCCTCGTAGCTCCGCCCCGTCACGTGTGCCGATTCCAGCCAATCAGGAGGCTGGAATCGGCAATGGAACGCACAGAGCCCACGGTGCACCATGGGAGAAGACCTGCGGTCCACCGTGGGTGAAGATCCCGGCGGCCATCTTCGCAAGGTAAGTAAGAAGTCACCGGAGCGCGGGGATTCGGGTAAGTACTATCCGTTTTTTTTTTTTAAACCCCTGCATCGGGTTTGTCTCGCGCCGAACGTGGGGGCTATTGAAAAAAAAAAAAAAACGTTTCGGCGCGGGACAACCCCTTTTAGTTTTTTTCTCAGCCTTCTTTTTTGCAAGCTAAACATTCTCTGATCCTTCAACCGTTTCTCATAGAACATGATTTGCAGACCGCTCACCATCTTGGTAACTCTTCTCTGAACTTGCACCAGTTTGTCTATGTCTTTTTTTAAGTGGGGTGCCCAGAACTGGACCCAGTATTCCAGATGAGGTCTGACTAAGGAAGAGTAGAGGGGATAATTACCTCACGTGATGTAGATTCTATGTTTCTCTTAGTACATCCCAGAATTGTCTTTGCCTTTTTGGCTGCTGCATCACATTGTTGACTCAAGTTCAGTCTATGATCTATTAGCATACCTAAGTCTTTTTCACATTGCAGCTCACATTCTATATTCATCCATTTCTATCACTTTTATCTTCTGTTCATATCTCTGCTATGGAGCAGAAGAACTAAAATAAAGCGGACGCCGGGTCCATCAAAATGACAGATCTCAGTGGCAACTGATGGAACCCATTCCATGTTCCATCCTGTCCCATCCCAAGGGTTCTGTCACTCTTTATGACATTTATGATAGACCCCCTTTAACAGATCAAGCTAATGGAAATTTTAACATATTTTTAGACTCTAGAATTAAAGTTTGGTTTTTGCTTAGGTCAAGGTCATTATCCCCTTATCCTCTAGTATAATTAAGAGATCTTCCTGCTTCCTCCATATAATGACACCACAAGCATCTCAACAAAATAGTAAGGTCAACATTCTTCATATGAAAAATACACATTTTGGTGGAAATTACAGAATTTAGTAAATATTCAATAGTGTTCATTTACACAGAAAGCTGAGCAGTTCAAGACTCCCTATAGATGTTTTTGGGGTCATGAACTACAGTAGACCTACGTTAAATGACTTGGTGGTTTGGGACCTTAGCCCAGGCAAAAAAAAAAAACTTTAAAAAAAACAACCTTTTTATTAGCAAGAGCTTTAAAGTGATATGTATACACATCTATCTATAAAATTGTACTTGTAAAAGTGATATTTTACATATTAGAAGCAATTGATTTTAGGGAAACTCCGTACTCTATAAGAGCAGACCTCTACCACCTGCAATACTGTATTATCCTATAATATCCATCGTGAACCAGCCCTAGAGTCCAATGTTTCCTGCATTTTATTGCATTGACAAAGCTCCCTTAGTTTTGCTTATTTCACAGCACACATTCTAAAAACACTTCCCTCATAATACCGGGTTTGTTCCCTCCTCTGCACTTTATTGCAATCCTTCATTCACAGCAGACTATAAAACGTGACCTCTCTATATGTTCAACCACAAAATAATTTGCTCTTTATCACATTTTAGCCCATATTTACAGCTTTCTTTTCAGTTTGCGTATGTAAAATTGTTGACTTTGCTTCAGTAAAATCACATCTTGCTTTCTACATCATTTTCTAGACATATAGAACCTTTGCTGTGTGTGAACGATTCTGTGTTTGCTAGGGCCCCTTCTGCTAGCAACTCACAATCATCAAATTGAAAACCTCACTGTTTTATTAGCTGATGTCAAGAATTTAGATCCTTCAGGCTCATTTCAACACCTTCCTTTCATCATTTTTCATTACGGAACTTACATGGTGTAGTCCATGGATAAAAGTGAGGAAAATAAAAACGTCCTTGACAAAACGGCACATAAGTCTGCTGAGTACTATAGCACCATTATTTCCATTGCTTAGCCGCACAGCATTAGTAGCCATACCAAAATTCTTGCTGTGAGGTGAAAGAAGATAAAAAAAATTGAAACATTTTGGTAGATGATGACGTGAAGGAGAGAAGAGATGATGATGGGATTGGTTTCTCTAAGACAACACTTTTTTCTTAGCCAGTAGGTAAATGCGTTTCAAGGTACCCAGACAGCAGGATTCATACCAGTAGTCATAATACTCTTCTTCAAATCCAGCTGTCTTATGAAGAGGTCTGCATACCTCTGAAGGCATCATCTGCCGGCTCGGAATAACCTATTGCATTAGAAGGACCATCCCATTGTCTCTACTCTCCTTTGAGTCATCACCTACCAATAGGTTGCACCAAAGACTCGGTTATTTTTGCTTCCTTTCACCTCACTTTGCAACGCTAATATGACTTCTGGTCGACCAGTGTACTAGGCTGGCAACCCCTATTTCTTGCCATTTTTAGTTAAGTACACCTATGTAGTACTCTTGCCTTGATTTCTACCCGAAAGAGATCTACCCACTTAGGGGTGCTCTGCTTAGTTCTTCTCCTCTGCCTCATGAAAATCTTGCTGAATCAGAATGGCACGGATTAGATGCTTTGGGGTCGGAAGGATAGTGAGTCCTCACAGCTTCAGTATTGCCCTTCAAAAAATGTTGAATTTAAAGACCAAGAAAAGGCTTTCAAAGTTAATGGGTTGTCTACTCCATCACAGTAATGTAAAGTGTCCAATAAATGTATTTCCCTCATTCAATTTGTTCATCTATTTTTCTGCATTGTACTGAAGTTAGATTGGCTGTAATTAGAGATGAGCGAGCACCCAAATGCTCAGGTCCTCGTTATTCGAGTCGAGCTTTTCGTAAAATTCGAGAGCTTTACTCGAGTAATGAACCCCATTGACTACAATGGGAGACTCAAGCATTTTTGTATGTGGGACGCTGGGTCCTGAGCTTTTTTTTTTTGGTTCATTTTCTCTCTCTCTCTCGCTCTCTCTCTCTCTCTCCCAGCCAGCCAGCCAGCCAAAACATTTGCCGTTGACGTGCGCTGCGTCGCAGCGGGGAGGGGCAAAAACAGGGGTGGGGTCGAACACGGCGTGATGCTCGCTCGAGTAGCGAGCACCATCGAGTATGCTAATGCTCGAACGAGCATCAAGCTTGGAAGAGTTTGTTCGCTCAACTCTAGCTGTAATCTTGCTTAGTCAGGAAAAACAAATCCTGGTTAACGTGAAAATAGGTCTCTACAAATTGATCTAGGTATTGACCAAAAAACTTATGAGAATCATGACTGTTTTTTAATTCCATCACAGTTGTTCATCTTCAGTGTTTAATATTTTTTATACCCTAAATGCAATATTTGAGCCCAACTCCTCAGTGCTCACTACCCCCCTTATACATAATAAAGCCTTGTTAGCCTTTGGGTATGTTAATGTTTCCACAAAATGTCTATGGTTTGCTCTCTAATCTCCCAGGACATAGTGAACAGTGTATATAAAAGGGAGCATAGCCATTTTAAATGCCTTAATATGAAGAGCATAGTTGTAGTTACTGTAGGTTTCCATCATCAGGGGCAAGAATTCAATTGCAGTAGACTCTAACAATGTACCTGGCCTTTCGTTGCTAAAGGGTCATTGGGAGGCATATGTTGAAATTCCCTTACGTGTTTTGTGTTTTCCTGGCTGGTCAATCTACTAGAGTAGGGATACGGATTATTCATCTTGTGTTGGTGAAGTTGATCTGATCCATATCCTTCAGGTTGCAGGCATCGTACCAGAGATAAGTAGTTGCTGTATTTGTATGTATATACATATGGGGTATCGCTTATTGGGGCGATCAGCCTGCTTTAGGCAGGGGTTTTCTGGCTGATGGAGCAAGACTTCCCCTTTTCCTCCTTTGGTTGAGTTTAGTGTTTTTTTGTATTATACATGGGACTTACTGGTGTTTATTCATCCAGTATGGACATCACCTTGCATCCGTGTTGGGTGTGGTGCATTAACACTCAGTACGGACGTAATAGCCACATTCAGGTATAACGTAGGTTTAACCCCAGTTGCAATTGGTAAGATTTGCGCTTTGCAGCTTTTAGCTACTCCATTTTTAATTTAGATGGATGTACCTGAGTGTGGAAAAAGTCTGAGGAATGCCTTTTGCCTGAGTGTGCTGTGCCAACAATTAAGTACGCGGAGATTCCATTATAGCCTGGGCATATTTCACGTGGCATGGTATCGGTCGTTGGTCATAGTGACAAGAACCATGAACATGAAGGTGTACCTTGATATTCTAGACAATAACGTGCTGCCAACAATGTGGTAATACTCTGGGAATTGTCAGCAATACTTCCCACAAGACAATGCGCCTCGTCACAAATTCAAAGCTATTTTATATTGGTTTGAGGATGTTCCAGGATTGCACTAGCTTGCACAGAGTCCCGGCTGGAATGCTAACATGTTTAGGGTGAACTGAAATGTCGGCTCAGGAAATGTGAACAACGTCCTTGTTCTCTGAGAGATCTCGCCAGACGTTTGCAGGATGAATGGAGGGAAATACCAGCTGAATGGTATCAGACATTAGGAGAATAAGGGAAATGCAACAACACCTCCACTGCACCGCCTATTGAAAGGCAGCAATACCTAAAGTCAATATTTATAAAAGCCTGCTAACAATGGCCATGAATTGAAAGCAAAGTCAGAGCCCATGCACAGACAGCTGTTTCAGGATTTTTGCCCTTCATCAGTGTAAGTAGGATTCTGACTTTGCTAGAGAGGCCTATGATGTGGGTCAGAAACACTATCCTTTCTCCTTAGCAAGAGCACAGATGGTGAGTCAGGAGACTTAAAAGGGTAAAGCGTTTCTGACCCAAATCAAAGGCCTCCCTCTAGCAAAGTTGGAAGCCTGAAAAAGCCTGAAACAGCTGTATGTGCATGGGCTCTGACTTTGCTTTCAATTCATGGTCATTGCTACAAAGCTTGTAAAAAGAGTCTATCATTGACTTTAGGTGTTGCTGCCTTCCAATAGGTGAGCTGTGGAGATATTGTTTCATCTCCCTTATTTGCATATTACTCAGAGGAGTGTAAATGGCCTTTTAAGTCTCCTCAGCCCTCCCTAAGGAGAAAGGATAGCGTTTCTGACCCACATTAGGAGAAAATATGCCATGGAGAGTATCTAGTGTCATTAGGGCCAAATAAGCCCCACTAAGTATTAATACTTCCTTTGAGTCTTGGTTAGGTGTCAAATTACTTTTCGTACCATAATGCAATAATAATTACAATTGTTGATTATGTTATTTTCTATTTTACACAATGGTTACATTGTATATGTTACAGCACTGACCAGTTCACACATTGGTTTTAAAAGAAGCATCTACCAATATTTATACCATCATCATTAAGGCTGGCTTTCCTACCCTGAAGCATATCTCATGGCAACATCTCCTATATCTGATGTGCTAACCAAATATTAAGTACCCCTATGGATTTATGTTATTACTCATAACAGGGAGGATATGCAAGACTCTACGTAAGTTTATTATGTGTAACATAATATAAAGTTTAACAGCCAAATTTATGAGCAGCTTGGTCAATTTCTCTGTTGGAGCAAGTAAGTGGTGTGAAAGAAGCAGAATTATTGCACTTTCCAGTCTAATCCACCATATGGCCAGGCTTTCCTTATTGATAAAACAAAGGTCTGAATCTCTACAGACAGGCATTTTACATCCTGACATCACATCTGTCACTTGATGATGAGATTGGCAGGATTGGAGCAGCACTTACTGACTCAGAGAAGCAGGTTGGTGCTAACACTCCCTCCAGATAGCACCAAGCCTGTAGTACCTTCAGAGGTCTATGTATACAGGGATACATGGTGGACTTTATGACATTTTCTTTTACAATAGTGTATATTACAATACAAAACTTGACAATTTTTTTTTTTTATTGTTCATTTAATCTACTTTTAGTTTTAAAATTTATGTTACTGATACATTTTGTTGCGCTTTCTAATTAATTTAATTATAGTAACACCTTTTTAACATTTGAATGAATATTGTTGTATCATTGGAATAATACACTGATGGAATAGTACACTGATGAAGAGCAAATACCCTGAAACAGCTGTCTGTATATGAAGTCTGGCTTTGCTTTTAATTCCCAGTCATTGTTACAAGGCTTGTATAAAGAGTCTAACTTTGGCTTGAAGGAATGCTGCTTTCCAATAGGTGGCAATGTGCAGGTATTATTCCATCTCCCTTATTTGCATATTACCCAGAGGAGCATGAATGGCCTTTTGAGTCTCCTCATTCACCATCTAGGTGCTCTCCCTAAAGAGAAAAGACGGAGTACACAGTGTTACTGAGCAGTGTACATGTGATTAAATAGCAGCAGATAATTCACCATTAGCTCTCGCAACATATCTGGATGTATGTCTCTCCCTCCTCCTCCCTCCTCTCTATACATTTCAATGATCGCTCTAACTCATCACCCTCCCCTGTACCATTTCTTTTAATGTCTCTGTGTTTCCTGTCAATAATTTGACTGCAGCTAATAACAAGCTATAAGGAGGTGTAGAGGTCAATCTTAGAACAATGGTGTTATTGAAAATAAAAGAAGACTCACATAGGGTCTCCTAGATCAAAAATTACACCAAGGTAGATAGCAGGTGTGCAATATTACAAATGTTACACGGATATTGGTGTTTACATATTAAAATTTAATTTAAAGCATACTTTGTAGATGACATTTCAAAATAAGCTGCCAAATGTGTGTACATGAGGCATGACACTATGTGTGCCTGTTACATGATGTACCTACTGCATCTTTCCTCATTTCCCTCTCTGCAGCCTGTATATCTTATTCTAATTTCTCTTAAAACTAATGGGAAGAGCCTGGCTGCTGTGCTGTCTTCTATAGACTGTGCACAGAGACCTGTAAATTCTGCTCTCGGTTTCCTCCCCCTACTATCTGCTCTCATAGACATTAGACATAGACTCATGCCCCTCCTCCACTTCCTGTTCTGTTGTAGTGCTGTTTTCCATAACACACTTAACAGAAACTTCTGAGGAAGGAAGCACCCTAGTGGCCAGGTGATTTTTCAGCACAAAATGGTCATTTTAAGTAAGTAAAGTGATTTGCACTTTTTTTAGTTATCACTTTGGCTATCATGTAAGCACAAGTTGCTTGAAAATATTGTGATCATTTAAATCTGATAGAGAAAATCTGGGTGCTTGTCAAGCATAACACATTTTTATATAATCTACTGCATGAACAAACACAAATCACAAATGAGGAAACAGGAAATACCCCTTCTCATAATGACTCACCCTTAACAGGTGCTTTCTTTCCAAGTCTGATGCACTGACAGTGGGCTGGGTGATCAGTTGATTGCCAGGGATCCTGAGTAGAGATGAGCGAACGTGCTCGGCCCCGCCCCTTTTTCGCCCGAATACCGCGATTTTCGAGTACTTCCGTACTCGGGCGAAAGAATTCGGGGGGCGCCGTGGCGGCGCGGGGGGTTGCGGCGGGGAGTGGGGGGGAGAGGGAGAGAGAGAGGGCTCCCCCCTGTTCCCCGCTGCTACCCCCCCGCACCGCCGCGCCTCTCCCCGCCCCCCGGCGCCCCCCGAATCTTTACGCGCGAGTACTGAAGTACTCGAAAATGGCGGTACTCGGGTGCGTAAGTACTCATTACAAGTACGTTCGCTCATCTCTAATCCTGAGCGATGTGTCCAAATGATCAACTGCTGATGACCTATACTGAGGATAGGTTATAATAGGATTTGCTCAGGAAGACTCTTTAATCCCTTAAGGATGCGGCCCTTTTTTTCCCTTTTCGTTTTTTGCTCTGCACTTTTAAGAAATCATAATTCTTTTATTTATTCATCCATGTGGACATTGTCTAAGGGCTAGTTTTTTTTGTGGGACAAGTTGTATTATATAAAGTACTGAAAAACTTTAAAAAAAATTCTAAGTGGAGAAAATGGCATAATTTTATGGGTCAGTACAAATACCAAATTTATCTAGTTTTTTTTTCTCTATTGCTTTTATTTCTTTTCAAAAATATTCCCTCTATTTTAAATTATTTTCTACCGCCATCTTTTGACAGCCATAACTTTTTTCCGTCAACATAGCTGTTCGAGGGGGTTTTCTCTTTCTGCCATTACACAATTTTGTCATTTGCTGGCTAGAGCCGGTGCTGTGGTATGGGAAATGCTGGAGAGGCCTCCAACAGTAGAGCGGAAGGTAATATACAGTAAGCATACCCTGCTGGACGTCCTCCGACATCGGAGCTGTACGGCCTTCAATCAGAGTGTCTTCAGATGTCAGACAGTGGATTGGAAAGGGTTAATTTGGAATTTTGATTGTGATTGATGATAATGTATGTACAGCACTGCAGAATACATATTACCATATCAATAATGAAATACTTATATCCATACTATGGCAAATTCTATAAGAAGCCAAGTAATCTGTCAAGAAGGAAACCGGAGAGCCTAGAGAAAAGGTCAAAATAAGTAGAGAAACTAATGATCATGTAGATGTTGTCTTGGGTTGGATCCTAAGCCAATGTCTCAGTGCTACATACACTACTGATCCTTTTATTATTCTATGCCTGTTATATGGGATAATGCCAAACTATAGCAGAAATGTAATGAATTTGGACTCTAAGAAAGTTCACACTTTTCCAATTATTGGGTTGGTTGAACCCTGACCATTGAGAAACTGAGTTTCAATACAAGATATAATCCTTAAGGCTTGGTTAATGTATGTGCTCTGGGTCAAGCGAAGAGACATTGTAAGGTGGAATATCCTTTGGCCTTCAATATTGAAAAACAGATAAGCATGTTAGCACCCTGAGAACGGTATAATATTTCACAGTTCTTCTTACATTCTCTTACATATAGTACCCATGGTAGTTTTAGTGAATACATAGCAAGACTGAATTTTCTGTTTTCATTTAAGTCCAATTTCCCCAGTGTTATATTGAAGCCTCTCACACATTGACTCTGCAGAGTTAATATTTCCAGTGAATCCGCATTGAGCTCTGGAGATTTAAAAATCAATACACAAGTAATAAGTTATAGTAGAACAGCGAAGCCCAGATACAATATTATGGTTGCACTAGCCACATACATATTGGCTCTATAATTCTTTTAAGCTACTTAACCCAAAATTTCTCTGATATGCTTCTGAGAAGTGAGATGATACCCGTAAATCAATTTTCATTTCATCCCAATACCAAAATCACCCGTTAAAAGATATACATTGAACTTTTAATGTGGAACACACTGGAGGCAAAAATGAGATTTCCTGTAAATTGATTCAGCCTTCCTCACTTGAGAAATAAGTCCACTGCAAGGCAGTTCTTGGAAAATACTGAACACAAGCAAAATTCTTCACCACTAGCGATCGAACATTTGGTAATTATGCTTTTTATGGGTTTTGTGCATTTACTGTATTTGCTACATATTGTTAGTCCAAAAACATTTTATTTTCACTTATGTAGACCACCAAAGTAGAATTCCTTCTACTGGTTAACTAATGGCTATTTACACCTTTGCACTCTTTTAGGCCGCGGTCAGACAAGCATTTTTTTCACGCAGGAATAGGTGCACAAAAAAAAAGCGGCTCTATTAGAACCAATGCTTTCCAATTAAGGCATTCACATGTCTGATTTTTACAAGCGTGAAAAAAAATCGCACCTGCAAAAGATAGGACAGGGTTCAAAAAAGTGGAGCATTGCACAAAAATGCTACTTTGCCAGTAGGAAAACCTACTGTCAAAGCCCTTGGATAAGCCATAGCTGCAGGAAAAAAAATGTAAAAAAATAATATATCACCTAGAAGCGCTGTCCGGCTCCGGCGCATCTTCTCCTGAGGTCGCTGGCATTGATCCTCCACCATCTGCCATTGATGGAGATTTGGGAAGCTGCTACATTTGATGATCTGCTGGTCCCATCAAAATTGGCCAATTTGGCCGAAATAAATCTAATGTGTATAGCCACCCTAAAATGCAGCCGTTTTATTTTATTTTTTGTAGTACTGTATTAAAGACTATGGACACTGTTGGGGGACTATTTTGTTTATTAAATGGATGTATTATTCGCTAAAATTAATTTTTGGGGTTTTGCTAACAACTTTTAGCCATTTTGGCTCAGCAGCTTTCATGTATCACAATATGTAGACTTGATCATACATTAGCTTAGAAGATCGTTCAGGAGAGGAGAGAACGTGGCTGGAGACTGAGCCTTCCGACAGCCAATATAACCAATTTGCTAGTGAACAATATTCTGCAGCCTGCTATATATTTTGATAAAAAAGAAGCTACTGGAGCCAAAAATGAGAATATTTTTAATAAAACCCAATTACAAAAATGATTTTAAGCAAAAAAAAACATGCATTTCTATAAAGAAAAATGTCCCCAGAGGTGTCCATAACCTTTAATAGCCTAGAGTTTACAGAGCACCTCGGAAAATTGAATTTAGGGACCAACGAAAAATAATTAAAAGCCCATTATGAGACAGGACCTTAGTAGTTCTATTTTACTACTCATGAAATTTGGTCTGCAGTTACACTGTAATTTTCGTGCACCAATAGCTGCGCAAAATGTTCGCATTTCACGTGTGGAAAATCGTGTGAACAGGCTGCTTCAGGCTACTGAAGTAGCCTGTCCACAAGATCGGAATGCTTTCAAGGCTTCCATAGGAGTCAATGGAAACTCCTGCGCAGCTCGCACCAAAGATAGGACAAGTTCTATCTTTCTTGCACCTCGGAGCCAACATGCGAGTTTGCACTTGCATGTCCTATGTTTGTTAGGTGCTTGCAATTTCGCGCATCTAACATTCTTTCATGTGAATGCTTCTATAGGAACCTATTGGTTTCTTATAAACTTTTTGCGTGGCTGCCAGCTGCGTGAACATTACGTTCATCTAAACGGGGCCTAAGGCATGAAAATAGGTAAGCTGAAAATATAAGAATTCTTTTTTTTATTTACCTATGTTTACCCAATCAATGGATCTTTCATGGATTTCTATTGGTCTAAACCAATCAGCTGCTCTTGTAGACACATAAATTATTCCTCCCATCCCCACTCCATTAGTGGTCAGGCCCGGCAGAATAATTTTCACAATGATGGCCACTTTTATATGGAAATTCATTTGAAGTCTGTAAACTTTATAGGTTCATCATAGGGTTCATTTGATCAGACAAATGAACTGCATTGTGGGAGAACCACTCATGTTTCATTAGCATTTACTGCCTTTCCATTAGTTCTGTCGCGCTGAAATTTCTTTCCATTGTAATTATGGTATTTAAATGTGTTGCTGGCGATGGCTTTTCAAGCACTGGGTGCATTGATTAAGTATTTATCTTTGGAGGATTTTTATCTGATTCTAGATTACATGCTGGACTTTGCTGCTGACTTGAAATAAAGACATTGGCAGATCACTATATCAGTGTAAAGCAGAAGTTACAGCCTTGTAACAATTCATCTGGAAGACAATAGGGGTCTGGAAGAAGCTGACATCTGTGGACATGAAGGAATTATCTCCGACTATCCACTCATATTACAGGATTCTTACAACATGCAGTCATTGTTAACAAGGGATCTTTTCTTAGCAATTAGCACAAATAAAGTTCATGTAGACCATTATCGATGAGCTATGTGATAATAGTGGCTAGTTAATAAATGTATACAGTCTTGTATTGTTTTAACATCTACAATGTGTGCAGCTGAGATTACTAGCCTCTTCTCACGCATTTCAAGGTAGCATCCTCATTGGCAACTAGAATTTATTAACACCAACATTTCAAATGCTGGCATAAGTGTGTTGTCTAGGAATGCAGCAAAATTGCCCCCATCTGTACAGACTGTGGAAACCTAGTGGGAGAATGCACACCAGACGCTGAAGGGTATGGGACCACTGGTTGGGGGTAGCGCCTAAAGTTACACTGTTCAACGTAAAACTGGGAGGAACAAAGAGTTTGGTATCAGACTCCGTTCTGGCCCTGGTCCTCATCTCCTTCCCCCTCTAGACTACAGATCTATTATCCTGTCCTAGGATGGGTTTCAACTGGCTGCAAGGATGATGGCCGTTATATCGCGTTCACACATTCCTGGAAGAGCCATTTAACCCTTTCCAATCCAACTTGTATCCTGGTTTTCCTAGGGGCCTTGCTCTTTTTCTGCCGTTATACAATGGCGCTATCTGCTGGCTAAAGCCAGTACTGCAGGAGGTGACACATTGGATAGGCTCCGACAGCAGAGAGGCTGGCAATATACAGTAAGAGAACCCTGACGGACGTCTTCCAACATCAGAGCTGTACGGCCTTAAATCATAATGTCTTAAGACTAGAGATGAGCGAGTATACTTGTTTCAAGTAATTACCCGATCGAGCACCGCGATTTTCGAGTACTTCTGTACTCGGGTGAAAAGATTCGGGGGGCGCCGGGGGGCGGGGGAGGCGTGGCGGAGCGGGGGGTAGCAGCGCTGAACAGGGGGGAGCCCTCTCTCTCTCCCTCTCCCCCCCCACTCCCCGCTGCAACCCCGCACTCACCCACGGCGCCCCCCGAATCTTTGCACCCGAGTACGGAAGTACTCGAAAATCGCGGCGCTCGGGCGAAAAAGGGGCGTGGCCGAGTAGGCTCGCTCATCTCTACTTAAGACGTCAGACAGTGGATTGGAGAGTGTTAATATCCCCATTGAAATAAAATGTGTCTATTGTATTAAGAGGCACACTCCTCTTAATACTTTAGTCACATCTTGGGCTATCCAGGTACTTAACAGGAAGTCTATGCCAGCTATGAGCTGTAATACATTTCTGGTATAACTTATGTAAAATCTGTCAGGCTGGAGCAGCCATGCCTGATCCCTCTAAGGCCGGTTTCACACGGGCAATCCAGATTCCACATGCGCATGCCTGCAGCGGAATCCGCCTCTGACCCCGGCCAGCAACCCTGCGTACCTTCTTTTCCTGTACTGTGAATGACCACAGATGCTCGCTGTCAGTCATGCACAGTACAGATTATTTTTTTTAATATATGTATTTCTCATGCCATCACTAGGTGATCACACAGGTACCTGTGGCCTATCTGCAATGCCAATTGACCTCAATGAAGGCCGTCCGTGCAGATTCCACAGCAAAATAGAGCATGCTACGACTTTTCCTTCGCTCATAGAAATCGCACTTGTGAAGGAAAAAGCGATAGTTTGTTCCTTTTAATGCATGCTGTTTGCTGCAGATCCTCCGCACGAACGTGGATCCCGCAATGGAAATCCGGTCGCGTGAGACCAGCCTAAGCCATGCCCACATTTTCACAAACTGATGTGAGCAAGTGTAATTCTAAAAAGTCATAACATTTTTTGTGCAATGAAACTTGCACCAAAATTGGTAACTTTTATATGCTACATTTTTATTTGACAGGACCATGTCAAGCAGTGCTTGCAAATGTATGTGCAAACATTTGGTACTTGATGCGTAAATCCGCCATAGACTGCCAGGACATACTTTTTGCTGTATACTGTTGTATCAAAAATGTTCATCTTTTGTCACATTCTTATGTAGAAAAAGGGCTTTTAGTATGGTCGGAAACTTACGGGCATGGCTTATGACTGTTATGCAGTATCCCGCTAGAGGATGGTGCAGTAGACTCGGCAATGTTTTACTGAAACAGCAGTTTTCTCATGTTGAGGCAATGAGCATAACAGAGTAACATAGTATGTAAGGCTGAAAAATAACATATGTCCATCCAGTTCAGCTTATTACCCCTAATGTTGATCCAGAGGAAGGCAAAAAGGACTCCAATGAGGTAGAAGCCAATTTTCCCCATTTAAGGGGAAAAAATTTCTTCCCGATTCCATAAGGTTATAGTCTCTCACAGACTGGATGGTTACACACAATATTGTGGAATAGATAGTGGTGGGTTTCAATAGCAACAGAACTGTCTCTATATATTATACACTTTGCATGCTTCTCATGTGATGATCTGCCGATGCATCATGGGACTAGAATAGTGGAAGAGAAAGCAGACAGAAACCTCAGCATCAAGATGGTGCCTGATAAGCATCAAACAGGGAGCTGCACTGCAGGGAAGTGACTGCAATACACAGAGGAGACCTCCAGAATGTGACAGGCTATCAGATGAGGGAAAAATATGTTTTAACTGGAGTGGCCCTTTAAGTATTGACTGACTGGATGATGCATTTTTTTTTCCATTGTGATAAATTCAAAAAGTCAACAGTAACGGTGCATTAAAAGTTTCAGAAAAATGTGATACGCATTTTAGCTCCTGTTCATAATTCAAAACTCAATGAACTTCACTGATATATATAAAGAGGTCTGTCGGATTCCATCCTGATTAGAGATGAGCTTGTATACTTGCTAAGGCACATTACTTGAGCGAGTAGTGCCTTAGCCGAGTATCTCCCCGCTCGTCTCTAAAGATTCGGGGGCCGGCGGGGGTTGGGGAGCGGTGGGGGAGAGAGGAGAGGAACGGAGGGGAGATCTCTCTCTCCCTCTCCCCCCCCCTCTCCCTCCCGCAACTCACCTGTCACCCGCCCGGCCCCCGAATCTTTAGAGACGAGCGGGGAGATACTCGGCTAAGGCACTACTCGCTCGAGTAATGTGCCTTAGCGAGTATACTCGCTCATCTCTAATCCTGATGTCTGTTGCATGGCAAGAAATAACTACATACTGTGTCATTATTGCCGTTGAGAGTGTGATCTACATACCAACAGAGGCTCCAAGTGGAGCCCCCAATGGCAGTATAAGCAGAGCCTATAATAAGTTTGTTTCCTGCAGAGATTAGATTGGCTTCTTTATAACTAGAAAATCAACAGCATTTTACCTATGCCTACCCAAAATAATTGCTTTCTTTGGATAGGAATTCATCACCATGTTATACATTGTTACAGGTAATTGCACAGAAAATCTGATTATTTTATTTCTCAGTGGTGCAATAATCTTGGTCTCATGATCCATTTATCATTGATGTGACCTTTTAAGAGCAGTTTCTTAGAATCAATTATATTCAAGGAAAGACAGTTAGTTAACTGGATAATATTAATCCTGGAAGGGCTTGTTAAGGGATTCTGTAACTTCTATTAAACCGTATGCAACATATTAAATGTCTATGTGATGTGCCAGTGTTGTAGACTGAATTTATTGGGTTACACAGAGTTTAAAACCTCTCCTCAAAGTCGGGGCTCTTCTCCTTGCTGCTGAGCCATCTTTGATCAATTGATTATGAGGGAACCTTCAATGCCCATGCTTAGTGGCCTTTAGGTGTCAATGTCAGTGGTAATTTTAGTGGTAAGAATTAAAGGCCCTTTTACATGGAGCGATTATCATTCAAAAAATTGTTCAATTGAGCAAAAGTGAATGAATCATTCACTCTAAATACAGCCAACGACCGAATGCCAAACATTCACTTTTTGTTCATTGTTCATTTTAAGGACTACAAATCATTGTTGTCTTGTTCACTTGTCATTCAGTTTAAAAAGCGATTGTTCGGTTGTCCTCATTCACTAAAAGAGTGAATGAGAACGTCTGAAGGATTTCTCATTTGAACAAGCCAACAATGTATCTCCCAAATAAACAGGCTGCATGAGTGAACTCTGGTATAGTTCATTCATTCAAACGAGAAATTGGCTTATCTAAATGGACCCTTAGTGAAGAACCAGTCTGCAGAGAAACTTTATAATGTTGACATGTTGGATCGTTGGCAGTTTTGCATAAGGGGAGAAAAAGGAGAGGTGGAAGAGTTGTGCTGCAGAAAAATCACTGATAAATCCCTCACGGCTCCAGTGCCACTGATTTTGTGGCCTCCGATGGTCTATATTGATATTCATGCAACAGTGACATGCTATACATTCAGATTATAGTTTCAGCCAATTACTGGCCTCACCATTGTTGGCTACATGTTAGGAATTAGACCACTGAGGTCAGCGATTGGCTATAGCAGTCATGTGGTGTATAGCACTTCACCAATGTAGAAAAACTGGCGGATCTCAGTAGTATATAAATATGAGTATTAAAAGATATAATTTGGAACTAAGTAAAGGGCATGAATTGTTAGTGCAGATTAAAAATCATGCAAACATGAGGGTTTATGCTTCATCCAAACCGAGTTTGCGGGTCTAAAAGGTAGAACTCAACATAAGATGGATTTGATTATTGTATGATTAGAAGTTATACTAGAACCCCCAAACTGTTACTAAGTGAGCTGAGGCCTAAATTGTAGATGGAAAAGACAAAGCAGGGTTCAATAATCTTAAGGTAACCATCAGTAAAAGAATAAGAAAATTAACTTTGTGGGTGCAAAAGAAGATCCACATAAGGTCTCCTAGATCAAAAATTCTCCAGGGAAGATAGCAGGTGTGTAGCCTGTTTTAAAAGCAATGTCATAGATATTACAGGGAGAAATTCTGCCATGTGAACACAACACTCAAGCACGGGCCTGCTCCAAGGAACAGCTGTAGAGCTACAGCTTTTTTTCATACTTTAGAAAACTGTCAGTTTGGTAGAAGGAGGAAACACGGAGGAAGCAGGAGCAGTTCCACCACCAGCAAAAGCACCTTGAGGGCAGAGAGCGTTCTTCATAGAATCCATGCCTGGTTCATTTTCATAAACGTTAGGTGATCCACATTGTCTGTGGACAGGCAAATGCGTCCGTCAGTTATCATCACACCAGCTGTGCTGAACACCCTTTGTGATAGCACAGTGGCAGCGGGGCGGGCAAGCACCTCTAAAACATGTTGTGTAAGCTCTGGCCACTTGTCCAGCTTAGTCACCCAGAAGTCAAAGGGGCGAACATCATGTCTGAGTACATCTACAATGGAGCTGACATACTGTTGGACCATCATGAATTAGTGCTGCCTGTGACTGTGAATCCTACCCTGTGTTATTACTGCAGGCTGTGACAGGCTGAAAAAACTATGCCACATTTTTGTCACCAATGCTGGTGCTGCGCCTTCCTGCTTGCATGCCATGAGCTGCAGAGCTGTGATCCATTGTAGATGCATCCTCATGGCCGTGGAGAAATGCTGTGCTCAAGCTGCTTAATAGTCTGTCCTGATAGTGATGCATTTTGAGGTACCTCTCCATTGCTGGAATGAGATTTATCATTTTGGCCTTATAGCGGGGATCAAGGAGTGTGGCCGCCCAGTAACAATCTGATATTCTGATGTGGGCTATGCGATGGTCCTTCTGCAAATGCTGCAGCATAAAAGCACCTATATGTTTTAAAGTGTCTAAGGATGATGGGACACATTTCTTGAGGTCTGGCCTAAGAGTGTCCTCCAGCTAGTCATGCATCAATGTAAAATAGCTTGGGTTAGTGACAGGTGGAAGGAACATTGCGAGGCCCTATCCCTGTCTCTGGAGATACATTATCTCCCTCTTCTTCTTCCTTCTCTATACTTCTCCCATAGGTGGAGAAAAATATTGGAGACGACACACTCCTTTCTTGCCCCAAAGCCACCCTTCCTGCAGTGTTTTCTTCTGGTATACAAGCTTCACACCCGGCAGCAATATATCCTCTGTAGAATATCTGTCCCTAACAACGGACCATGCGTTATAGAGGCATATAAATGTGATTCAGCTTCTCTATCCTGTGCTTAACTGTAAAATGGCCGCTGGTTACACTGTGCCTATGTTATATATGACTAGGTCATATGATACAGCGTCCAATGAAACTGCTGACCATATGCAAGATGTAGGGCTCATCTAGTGATATCAGCAAGGTGAGGTGCCCTGGCTACTGATTGGCTGCAAGCTGACCTCTGCAGGAAGGTGTATAGGACTCCATTCAAAAGAATGGGGTTCATATTCAAACAAGATTTGTGTATCTCGCAACGCACCAATGTCACACAAGTTTGTGTGAAAGCTGTCTTAGGGATTAAATCTGTCAATCAGAGTAACTCTCTGGATGAACAACTTCACTGAATCTAAAATTGAGCTGTTGTACCAAAGTCTTCCAAAACCAATTCTTTCTGTACCAATAACCTGCAGACATGCACTGATTGGGTTCCCGTTACAGATATAAAGATACACATTTAGCCAAGCTGACGGTGTATTTTAATTGATGGAGGAATCATGATGAGTGATAGCTATCTAATATCCATGGGCCCGAAGAAAGTACTAAATCCAGTAAATGCTGTCAATTCAAGTTTGACCTTCAACTTACATTATATTACCTTTTACAGGATAAGGATAACTTTCTGTTTCTAAGTAGACCAACATCACCTTGTAGTATGAGCTCGCTAACAGGTTTTTTCTTAACTGTATGCAGAAGAACAAGTGTTATCCTGGCATAAAATATAGTGAAATTGACAGGCCTACAGAAGGCCCTGTCTCATTGTGCCAAGCTCTGCTCACTTTTTACAGAAGTGGCAAGGGTAAAGGAAAATACAAAAAAGTTGCAAATTTTTGTGTAAGTGGGACTTATGCAAAAATGTATGGCTTTTAAGGTCCGAATTCTGGTGTAAACTGTAAATTCCATCCATAATATTAAGTTAAATATTATTAAGACATAATGATGCCCCGAAATCGACTTATCATAGCCTGACACAATAACATGGGTGGAATCTGTGCCAGGTTGAAATCAATGAAGTTACTGTACTACAGATCAATCCATTAGGAAGATGTATAATGTCATCAATCATCCTTGACATCCATAGATGGCTTGTCGAACATTACTGAAGCCATTCTCCAGACCACATGGAGGAAGACACACTTTAAAGGGAATCTGTTAGCAGAGGCGTAACGTGAAGCTCCCGGGCCCCAATGCAAAACTTGTAACAGGGCCCCCAACTATAATGCTTTACTTATAGTACTGGGCTCCCTATATGGAGAAGAGAGGCCTTATGGGCCCCTTAATGCTCCTGGGCCCGGGTGCAACCGCATCCCCTGCATCATCTATAGTTACGCCCCTGTCTGTTAGCATCTTTTTGCAGCCCTTGTTGACAGCAGCATAATGTAGTGTCTGTCATAGTGATTACAGTGATATGTCTGCTTTATGTATCTGTGCAGTATTTTTGGAGAAACTTGCATTAAATTTATAGCACTCAGACACAGAAAAAGTCCTGCATATTCATAAGCTGCAGACTAGACCCACCAAGGCCTCTTTCTAGCCCATGATTGGCAGCTCTCTATCTATGCACAGTAATAGCCAAATAGCAGTCAATCACTGGCTGGGGGATGGGGTGGGTGTAGCTAGCTGCAGCTCATGAATATTCAGGACTACTTTTAGTAGTCCTCCATGCATATGCTGCTACTGATAAAATGCACACAGCAGACATCACCATAATCAGTGTGACTGCCACTACCTTGTGCTAACTCAGAGAGGGGTGCAAAGAGATGATGACAGTCTCTTTAAATACTAATAATACATTGCATAGATTCTTCCTATTTTATTATAGTTGAGCATGTTACATAAGTACAGAGAATTATATTTATAGATTATTTCCTGCATTTCCTGCAGTAAAAAGTGACAGTAGACATTAAAGGGGTTATCCAGGAAGAAAAAAAAGTCAAAGTGACTCAGAATGGTGACAGAACATTACAAAGTTATACTCACCTCACTTGATCCCTCGCCGTTCCCATTCCGTCAGTTCCTGGTTGGGGCTGGCTGGCAAATTTTAGCCTGGGCGGCAGGAACACATCACTGGCCTATGAGTAGTGGCCCATCATTAAAGGGTATTCCTATCTCGGGGTCACTGGCGTACATATAGGGGGTGCTGGGGGTGCGGTTGCGACCCGGCCCCTGAGCCCCTGGGGGCCCACGGGGCTTACTTTCCGACACTGACTGACTGCACTTACTTTCACTATGGTCTCTGCGCAGGCAGCCTCTCCTGCACATCGGCGTTTCCTCCCAGGACCTCCGCTCAGACCCCTCCCCCATCTGGTTCTCCAGCACAGAGATCATCAGAGGGGAGGAGTCTGAGCGGAGGTCCTGGGAGGAAGCGCCGATGTAGGAGAGGCTGCCTGCCTGCGCAGAGACCATAGTGAAAGTAAGTGCAGTCAGTGAGAGAGAACGTCCTCGGTATGATTAAGAGGGGGGAGGGGTGTTCTGTGTGATGGTGAGTGGGGGAAACGAGGGGTGTTCTGTGTGATGGGGAGTGGGGGAAACGAGGGGTGTTCTGTGTGATGGGGAGTGGGGGTGAGTGAGGGGTGTTCTGTGTGATGGTGAGTGGGGGAAACGAGGGGTGTTCTGTGTGATGGGGAGTGGGGGTGAGTGAGGGGTGTTCTGTGTGATGGGGAGTGGGGGAAACGAGGGGTGTTCTGTGTGATGGGGAGTGGGGGTGAGTGAGGGGGGTTCTGTGTGTGATGGTGAGTGGGGGAAACGAGGGGTGTTCTGTGTGATGGGGAGTGGGGGGGGACGAGGGGTGTTCTGTGTGATGGGGAGTGGGGGTGAGTGAGGGGTGTTCTGTGTGTGATGGTGAGTGGGGGAAACGAGGGGTGTTCTGTGTGATGGGGAGTGGGGGGGGACGAGGGGTGTTCTGTGTGATGGGGAGTGGGGGTGAGTGAGGGGTGTTCTGTGTGTGATGGTGAGTGGGGGAAACGAGGGGTGTTCTGTGTGATGGGGAGTGGGGGTGAGTGAGGGGGGTTCTGTGTGATGGGGAGTGGGGGTGAGTGAGGGGGGTTCTGCGAGCCGGCACCTGACTTCACTATTAGAGGTATGCTAGAACCGAGCCGCTGTATTGGTGACTAAGGGCTCAATGCCAATGCCACAGCCGTAAGCCTACAACACTGTGGGAGACCACCGGCATCTCACACATTTCCCAGCCGTGCATGCTGCCGGCAGGGACCGCATACGGCTTTCTGTGGCACTGCGCATGCACAGGGGGATTCTTTTTTTAATTCCCCACTCTGTTTAGAGTGACAATGCGTATGGAAACAATGTAATGTGTATGGGCAGTGTATCATACAAGTGTACAGGGCTCACGTTACGTGGTATGCAGAGAAAGAGAGCATGCTGGGATTACCACGTGTGCATAATACGTGGTGAAAACCTGGTCGTGCACATGAGCCCTAACATGTGATAAAAGTTAGCTCATGCTGTCCCCAATGTATGTGTGCCTGTATTATGTATGTGTATATATCATTATTTTTTTCTTTCTTGGGGAAGCAAAGCGTGCCTTGAGGCTTGTGTTCTGGATGTTTTAAAAATCTAAAACCCCTGATTACTAATGATCCATTGATGGGTCATTAAAAAAAAACAGTAATGTAGCTAAAAGTGATATACAAGGAGTAGCTGTGAAAAAGAGTGGTGGGTGGACGGGTCTGGAAGGGGGCCCCAAGCTAAACTTTTGCACCCGGGCCCATGAGCCTCTAGCTACGCCCCTGCTCGGGGTCTTACCCTGCCTCTACGCTTTTATCCTGATGGCCGCCATATGAATGCTCCCAGAGGTGGTCTGGCTTTACAGAAACAGCCAAGCGCCCTGTGCAATGTCGTTTCCATAGCTCTCATAGAAGTGAATGAAAGTTAAGAAGCTTTGAACTACTTGTGAGACGTGGAGACACTGGAGCTCATTCTACTCCATTATTTATGTAACTTTCATTCATTTCTATCTGTGTTATGGAGACAGTAAAGCACAGGGTGCTTGTCTGTTTCCTTAAAACTTTGGGTGCCTGGATGTGGTGGAATAGAATAAGGATGGAGTAAGGCACTGAGATAGAAATATCCCTTTAATCTGCTTATCTTCACCTGTGTCAGAGTTAACGGGAAATAAAGGGGTATTCCTGGCTTTTTGAACTTTTCATTAATCCTTTGGATAGGTTATCAGTAGAGATGAGCGAGCACCAAAATGCTCGGGTGCTCGTTACTCGGGACGAAATTATCGCGATGCTCGAGGGTTCGTTTCGAGTAACGAACCCCATTGAAATCAATGGGCGACCCGAGCATTTTTGTATATCGCCGATGCTCGCTAAGGTTTTCATTTGTGAAAATCTGGGCAATTCAAGAAAGTGATGGGAACGACACAGCAACGGATAAGGCAGGCGAGGGGTTACATGTTGGGCTGCATCTCAAGTTCCCAGGTCCCACTATTAAGCCACAATAGCGGCAAGAGGGGGCCCCACCCCCCTCCCAACAACTTTTACTTCTGAAAAGCCCTCATTAGCAATGCATAAATTAGCTAAGCACCACACGACCTCCAACAAAGCACAATCACTGCCTGCATGACACTCCGCTGCCACTTCTCCTGGGTTACATGCTGCCCAACACCCCCGCATGACCCAGTGTCCACAGCGCACACCAAAGTGTCCCTGCGCAGCCTTCAGCTGCGCTCATGCCACACCACCCTCATGTCTATTTATAAGTGCGTCTGCCATGAGGAAGAACCGCAGGCACACACTGCAGAGGGCTGGCACGGTTAGGCAGCGACCCTCTTTAAAAGGGGCGGGGCGATAGCCCACAATGCTGTACAGAAGCAATGAGAAATATAATCCTGTGCCACCACCATCAGGAGCTGCACACGTGGGCATAGTAATGGGGAACCTATGGGCCACACACTATTCATTCTGTCAAGGTGTCTGCATGCCCCAGTCAGACCGCGGTTTTTTATAAATAGTCACAGGCAGGTACAACTCTGCAATGGGAATTCCGTGTGCACCCACAGCATGGGTGGCTCCCTGGAACCCACCGGCTGTACATAAATGTATCCCATTGCAGTGCCCATCCCAGCTGAGGTAACGTCCGATTAAATGCAGGTGGGCTTCGGCCCACACTGCATGCCCCAGTCAGACTGGGGTTCTTTAGAAGTGGACACATGCAGTTACAACTCCCTGTGGACCCACAGCATGGGTGGGTGCCAGGAAGCCACTGGCGGTACATAAATATATCCCATTGCAGTGCCCATCACAGCTGAGGTAATGTCATGTTAAATGCAGGTGGGCTTCGGCCCACACTGCATGCCCCAGTCAGACTGGGGTTCTTTAGAAGTTGACACATGCAGTTACAACTCCCTGTGGACCCTCAGCATGGGTGGCTCCCTGGAACCCACCGGCGGTACATAAATATATCCCATTGCAGTGCCCAGCACAGCTGATGTAACGTCAGCTTTAATGCAGGTGGGCAAAAAATTAATTGGATTACACTGTAGGCGAGGGCCCCAAAAAATTGGTGTACCAACAGTACTAATGTACGTCAGAAAAATTGCCCATGCCCAACCAAGAGGGCAGGTGAAACCCATTAATCGCTTTGGTTAATGTGGCTTAATTGGTAATTAGGCCTGGAGGCAGCCCAGTTAAAATAAAAATTGGTTCAGGTGAAAGTTTCAACGCTTTAATGAGCATCGAAACGTATAAAAATTGTTTACAAAAATTATATGACTGAGCCTTGTGGGCCTAAGAAAAATTGCCCGTTCGGCGTGATTACGTGAGGATTCAGGAGAAGGAGCAGGAGGAGGAGGATGAATAGAATACACAGATTGATGAAGCAAAAAGGTCCCCGTTTTTGATGGTGATAGAGAACGATGCTTCCATCCGCGGGTGCAGCCTACGTATTGTTTAGGTATCGCTGCTGTCCGCTGGTGGAGAAGAGAAGTCTGGGGAAATCCAGGCTTTGTTCATCTTGATGAGTGTAAGCCTGTCGGCACTGTCGGTTGACAGGCGGGTACGCTTATCCGTGATGATTCCACCAGCCGCACTAAACACCCTCTCTGACAAGACGCTAGCCGCAGGACAAGCAAGCACCTCCAGGGCATACAGAGCGAGTTCAGGCCACGTGTCCAGCTTCGACACCCAGTAGTTGTAGGGGGCAGCGGCGTCACCGAGGATGGTCGTGCCATCGGCTACGTACTCCCTCACCATTCTTTTACAGTGCTCCCGCCAACTCAGCCTTGACTGGGGAGCGGTGACACAGTCTTGCTGGGGAGCCATAAAACTGCCAAAGGCCTTGGAGAATGTTCCCCTGCCTGCGCTGTACATGCTGCCTGATCTGTGCGCCTCCCCTGCTACCTGGCCCTCGGAACTGCACCTTCTGCCACTAGCGCTGTCGGATGGGAATTTTACCATCAGTTTGTCCGCCAGGGTCCTGTGGTATAGCATCACTCTCGAACCCCTTTCCTCTTCGGGTATGAGAGTGGAAAGGCTCTCCTTATACCGTGGGTCGAGCAGTGTGTACACCCAGTAATCCGTAGTGGCCAGAATGCGTATAACGCGAGGGTCTCGAGAAAGGCATCCTAACATGAAGTCAGCCATGTGTGCCAGGGTACCTGTACGCAACACATGGCTGTCCTCACTAGGAAGATCACTTTCAGGATCCTCCTCCTCCTACTCCTCCTCCTCTGGCCATACACGCTGAAAGAATGACAGGCAAGCAGCATGGGTACCCTCAGCAGTGGGCCAAGCTGTCTCTTCCCCCTCCTCCTCATGCTCCTCCCCCTCCTCCTCAACGCGCTGAGATATAGACATGAGGGTGCTCTGACTATCCAGCGACATACTGTCTTCCCCCGCCTCCGTTTCCAAGCGCAAAGCATCTGCCTTTATGCTTTGCAGGGAACTTCTCAAGAGGCATAGCAGAGGAATGGTGACGCTAATGATTGCAGCATCCCCGCTCACCATCTGGGTAGACTCCTCAAATTTTCCAAGGACCTGGCAGATGGCTGCCAACCAGGCCCACTCTTCTGTAAAGAATTGAGGAGGCTGACTCCCACTACGCCGCCCATGTTGGAGTTGGTATTCCACTATAGCTTTACGCTGCTCATAGAGTCTGGCCAACATGTGGAGCGTAGAGTTCCACCGTGTGGGCACGTCGCACAGCAGTTGGTGCACTGGCAGATTAAACCGATGTTGCAGGGTCCGCAGGGTGGCAGCGTCCATCTTGGACTTGCGGAAATGTGCGCTGACCCGGCGCACCTTTCCGAGCAGGTATGTCAAGTGTGGGTAGCTTTTCAGAAAGCGCTGAACCACCAAATTAAAGACATGGGCCAGGCATGGCACGTGCGTGAGGCTGCCGAGCTGCAGAGCCGCCACCAGGTTACGGCTGTTGTCACACACGACCATGCCCGGTTGGAGGCTCAGCGGCGCAAGCCAGCGGTCGCTCTGCTCTGTCAGACCCTGCTGCAGTTCGTGGGCCGTGTGCCTCTTCTCTCCTAAGCTGAGTAGTTTCAGCACGGCCTGCTGACGCTTGCCCACCGCTGTGCTGCCACGCCACGCGACACCGACTGCTGGCGACGTGCTGCTGCTGACACATCTTGATTGCGAGACAGAGGTTGCGTTGGAGGAGGAGGAGGAGGGTGGTTTAGTGGAGGAAGCATACACCGCGCAGATACCAGCACCGAGCTGGGGCCCGCAATTCTGGGGGTGGGTAGGACGTGAGCGGTCCCAGGCTCTGACTCTGTCCCAGCCTCCACTAAATTCACCCAATGTGCCGTCAGGGAGATATAGTGGCCCTGCCCGCCTGTGCTTGTCCACGTGTTCGTTGTTAAGTGGACCTTGGCAGTAACCGCGTTGGTGAGGGTGCGTACAATGTTGCGGGAGACGTGGTCGTGCAGGCCTGGGACGGCACATCGGGAAAAGTAGTGGCGACTGGGAACCGAGTAGCGCGGGGCTGCCGCCGCCATCATGCTATTGAAAGCCTCCCTTTCCACAAGCCTATACGGCAGCATCTCCAGGCTGATCAATTTGGCTATGTGCACGTTTAACGCTTGAGCGTGCGGGTGCGTGGTGGTGTACTTGCGCTTGCGCTCAAACAGTTGCGCTAGCGACGTCTGGACGCTGCGCTGAGAGACATTGCTGGATGGGGCCGAGGACAGCGGAGGTGAGGGTGTGGGTGCAGGCCGGTAGGCACTCGTGCCTGTGTCCTCAGAGGGGGGTTGGATCTCAGTGGCAGGTTGGGGCACAGGGGGAGAGGCAGTGGTGCAAACCGGAGGCGGTGAACGGCCTTCGTCCCACCTTGTGGGGTGCTTGGCCATCATATGCCTGCGCATGCTGGTGGTGGTGGCTCCCCAGCTGATCTGGGCGCGACAAAGGTTGCACACCACTGTTCGTCGGTCGTCAGGCGTCTTTGTGAAAAACTGCCACACCTTAGAGCACCTTGGCCTCTGCAGGGTGGCATGGCGCGAGGGGGCGCTTTGGGAAACAGTTGGTGGATTATTCGGTCTGGCCCTGCCTCTACCCCTGGCCACCGCACTGGCTCGGCCTGTGCCCACACCCTGACTTGGGCCTCCGCGTCCTCGCCCGTGTCCACGTCCTCTAGGCCTACCCCTACCCCTCAGCATGCTGTATTACCAGTAGTGCAGAAACAGAACGCTGTAATTAAATGTGCCGCTTATTGGCCTGTGGTTGGAGGCTGACTTCGCTTACGGAACGCACATCAGAGCCAGGAAAGAATTTTGCGCAAGCCTGCTGTAACACTTAGCTGGCTGCGTATGAATTAGGACAACTACCCCCAGCAGAGACCCTGTACACTGAGGACGGTCACAGGCAGCCCAAATAGATTTTTTTTCCCAAATGTTTTTGAAAAGGCCCACTGCCTATATACACTAAATATGTCTTCTGTCCCTGCCTCACCACTACTGGCCCTGGACAATGTAAAATTACTGCAGACTGTTTCACTGTGGACAGGAATACAGCGGTGATGTAACAGGCAACACAGAGGCAGGAAAGAATTTTGCGCAAGCCTGCTGTAACACTTAGCTGGCTGCGTATGAATTAGGACAACTACCCCCAGCAGAGACCCTGTACACTGAGGACGGTCACAGGCAGCCCAAATAGATTTTTTTTCCCAAATGTTTTTGGAAAGGCCCACTGCCTATATACACTAAATATGTCTTCTGTCCCTGCCTCACCACTACTGGCCCTGGACAATGTAAAATTACTGCAGACTGTTTCACTGTGGACAGGAATACAGCGGTGATGTAACAGGCAACACAGAGGCAGGAAAGAATTTTGCGCAAGCCTGCTGTACCACTTAGCTGGCTGCGTATGAATTAGGACAACTACCCCCAGCAGAGACCCTGTACACTGAGGACGGTCACAGGCAGCCCAAATAGATTTTTTTCCCAAATGTTTTTGGAAAGGCCCACTGCCTATATACACTAAATATGTCTTCTGTCCCTGCCTCACCACTACTGGCCCTGGACAATGTAAAATTACTGCAGGACGCAATGCTCTGCACGGCCGATATACAAAAAAAAAAAAAGTGCAACACTGCAAAAAGCAGCCTCCACACTACTGCACACGGTTAGATGTGGCCCTAAGAAGGACCTTTGGGGTTCTTCAAGCCTAAAATAACTCCTAACGCTCTCCCTACAGCAGCTCCGGCACCAGCAGCACTTTCCCTGAACTATGTCAGAATGCATCTGTGGCGAGCCGCGGGAGGGGCCGATTTATATACTCGGGTGACACCTGATCTCGCCAGCCACTCACAGCAGGGGGGTGGTATAGGGCTTGAACGTCGCAGGGGGAAGTTGTAATGCCTTCCCTGTCTTTCTATTGGCCAGAAAAGCGCGCTAACGTCTCAGAGATGAAAGTGAAAGTAACTCGAACATCGCGTGGTACTCGTCTCGAGTAACGAGCATCTCGAACACGCTAATACTCGAACGAGTATTAAGCTCGGACGAGTACGTTCGCTCATCTCTAGTTATCAGTGGTCGATGAACAGGGGTCTGCCACTCGGGACCCCATTCACGACCCCATCCCGCTGTCAGCACAGTAGCCAGACGTCGTGGCCACAGCAGGAAATGAGAGCACTGGCTTCACTACCATCACAATCAATGGGAGTGCTGCACTTCTCTTACACTTCCTGCTTCTCTTAAGGTCAGGACGTCGCATTTCACATTCATACATGAGAGTATGCAGTACAGATGTAGCATCAACATCCTTGAAGGGTGGCGTTCTACATCTGCAGTGCAGACCGCCAGGTGCTTGGAAGCCATGCAACGCTAAATTGCTCAGCACGGCAGCTATCATTCACTTTGAACACACTGGAGTATCCTGCTGACGCAAAGTGCGCTGGTGGTGCTACACCACTGTTACACACGCATATATACAGTATATACAATACATACACACACGCATATAATACACCCATAAAGCCACTCTGGCCCTTACATCCCCAAGTTAGCTGCCACTGTGGTCTACGACAGAATATTCGCTTCTGCGGCCATGCACCATCTGAGAGTCCTGGTTCTTGGGTGGCCACCTATACCTCTAGCATTGTTATTGGCTAAAGACACATGCATCTAACTGAAGAGGCAGCCGTCAATACTGTGCCACGCCAGACCTAAATCGATAGGGATCAGTCAGGAAGAGTGGTCCCACGCATCTTCTGGGGGCAACGGGCTTATGGGAACTTGCCCCTGGCCCAGGCTGCCCTTGGTGCCACTTACTGCTCTCCACTTCATGCTGTAGCAGTGATGCCGCCCTGACACAGGGATATGTGACCACTGCATCTAATCAGCCAAAGTCACCTTTATGAACATTTTTTATTATTTTATTGCATCTAAAATAAGTACAAAAATAACCAACTTTGAAAAAAATTGATTAAAAATATTACATCTACAGCTTCTAAGTGTTTCCATGGCATCAAATTATAAACGCGCGCTGCGTGGTCTGATCTTCTTGCATGCTTCCATCCTTTTTTACCCTACTGAACCACTGGAACCGCACTGATCCAAGATATCACCTCCGACACGTCCTGAAGTTTTGACAGCGGTGACTGTGCTTGTGCACCATTCTATTTACTTCAATGAAACTGCCAGAGATAGGCAAATGCTTGAAGTCAGCTAACTTCGGCACTCCCATAAAAGTGAATGGATCAGAGGTGGCCATGTGCAGCCATGTACCTTTCAATGTCAGCATATTACCATGTATCGTCCGAGCGGATGGCCATCACGAAATCAGCAATTCAAATCTGGTTGTGTGAGACTGGCCTAACTCTTAGGCTTTATTCCCACGAGCATATTCACAAGGCTATTTAGCTGCGTTTTCACTCCGGCTGAAAATCGTGACCAATGCATCCATTCACATGGTGATGTTGCGGCACACAAAAGTGTTGCGCCAGAATAAATAGCACATAAGTGACTGAAATCGGCGACAGAAATTATACGCTGCCGGAAAAAATAGGTCTTGCTCTATCTTTCAACTAATATACGCTGCCGGCTCCAATAGACTCCTATGGGGAAGGCAGTTTAGCAGCATCCAACGCTGCGAAAAGCTTGCAGTTACCTCTATTTAAGCATTAGAAGTCATTCCGAGGATTTATGCTGAGCGAGGCATTTCCGGGCTGCGGCGTATTTTTTTTGCTAATATGTCACATCGGGCCATGTGAATGGATGAGAAAATGCTAATTAAGGTCAGGACTTGATTGTGTCTTTTCTCCGTTCACGCGATTTAACAGCGTGCGCGGGCGTATGAAAAATCGCTCTTTTGAAGGAGCCATTAGACAGTCTAAAGCCCTTTTTCATGAGACGACTGTTGGGTGAGTGCTTCTGTGGTTTAACCCTTTGCAATCCAATTTTGGATTCAGGGTTTCCTAGGGGCTTTCTCTTTCTGCCATTATACAATGGCTCCATCTGCTGGCTAGAGCCAGTACTGCAGTATGGGACATGCTGGAGAGGCCCCCGACAACAGAGCGGCCAGTAACATACAGTAAGAATACCCTGCTGGACGTCTTCTGACATCAGAGCTGTACAGCCTTCAAATAGAATGTCTTTAGACGTCAGACAGTGGATTGGAAAGGGTTAACCTAGGAGCAATCATTGCTCAGTGTATGGAAGTAGAGCTGCTGGAGATCGTTCAGGACCGCCTGCATTCACAGTAAGCAGGCCGTCGTTCATAGATGAATAACTACCCGTTTACACAGGCCAATTATTATTTGATTTTTGTGCCTGCATGATTATCGTTCGCATTCCCGTGATTCGGCAAGAATCTGAACAATAATCGCGTCAAAGGGCCCTTAGAAATGACCCTTAAGCTGCCCAATTAGTAAGCTCTTCCATCTTCATTGTAGCATGATTTAATAAGGTTGTATTTATTCAGTCGGACGCTTTTGTGTTTTATATCAACAGCACTTAGTAAATAACTGCTTCCATGCAGCCAATATCCTTCCCGAAGTAACTAACTGTTCGGGTCAGCTGCCTTTTGAGTATCAGAAACATCCAATTTGCATAGATGTTCAGATGTGAGTTGTTATTTGCTTCCGAGTAACGGCTACGAGATGACAATAATTGTATCGTGTTTGTCATTCCAGTAGTTTCCTACTGTTTCCCGAGTTACTTTGTTGCATTATGTAGAATAGTTGAAGAATGACAGCACAATCACTTTACTCCACCAGTCACAGCTGTGTGGGTTTTGGATAATTAATTATTTATGCGCATCCAGACACAGCAATTAACATCCAGATGAATATAATATTCCGATCAGAAATACTATGCATTTCAGCCGTCCCTCAAGCAAGTAACTGTCAAAACCAAAGTGGAACTTGCCAAAAAGGCTCAGACATCTGTTTCAAGGAAAAAGGCGAACAGGTTCTAAAAAATCCTCCCGCACACATTTTCCTTACTCGCGGCTAGACATAACTGATTACTTCTTTACGTATTCTGCTCCATTTACATTCCACATTTCATCTCGCAGATCTTCTTATGTGCGCTCATATAAGAAACGTGTAGGTTTAGTCAAGGAGTTTCAGCTTAATGAAACCACAAATGAAAAGAATTTCTGCATATATGTATTCTTGACTGACGGACTGCAAAGCACAAAGAAAAGATTGTGCATATGTAAAAAAAAAAAGCTGCTAACAGTAATGATAGCCTCTTAAAGGGTTGCTATATCGGATAACGCTGGTGGCATTGTATGTAGGTGGACTTGGTCTAAAGTATGTTTGATTAGGTGGAAATGTATCCAAATTTATCCTGAAATGTAGTCATAGGTCCAGGGTAGAGATGAGCGAGTATACTTGCTAAGGCACATTACTCGAGCGAGTAGTGCCTTAGCCGAGTATCTCCCCGCTCGTCTCTAAAGATTTGGGGGCCGGCGCGGGTGACAGGTGAGTTGCGGCGGGGAGCGGGGGGGAGAGAGGGAGAGAGAGAGATCTCCCCTCCGTTCCTCCCCGCTCTCCCCCGCCGCTCCCCACCCCCCGCCGGCCCCCAAATCTTTAGAGATGAGCAGGGAGATACTCGGCTAAGGCACTACTCGCTCGAGTAATGTGCCTTAGCGAGTATACTCGCTCATCTCCAGTCCAGAGGCATAATTTAAAGTTGCTGGGTCCCAATGTTAAATTTATAATTGGGCCCCCCAACTATGAGACCTTGTGGCCCCTTGTCTTATGGGGGAGTTACACAGGGAGAAGTAATAAAAAGTAATAAAAGAGATAAAAGACATACAAAATATTAAGAAAGATATCATCAAAAGACATACAATCAACATACACAAACACAATATACAAATAGTGTATAAGCAAGGTACGGAAACAAAACAATATTATACTTAGCATCCATATTTGGCAAATCAATCTGGGAGTTCCATCGATGTTCATCAACCTCGGAAGTCGAGAGTAAACTTCGCCAATACCATTCCATGGTGGACTTCCCCAGCCAACATGACTTATAAACCATGGATGACCTTTCTGGCAAGAGTTGATTTTGCCAAGTTGGCTAGACAACCCCCTGCAATGGCTGGCAGGTAATTGACCACAATTATAAATCACGGATGATGCTACATGATATTTCCATGAAAATGATCCAATGAGACATTTTATAGCCATTCTGTGAGCTATTGTAAGGTAAAACCTACCTTTTCTCTGTTAGACAGGCACTGCGCAGGTCAGAATATACTACATTCATTAAGTGTTCAACTAAACTGGCAATACATGGATACCAGGTTATCCCGAAGGTCCCAAGAGTTCTTTCAAACAGCTGTGTGTGCAATGCACATGTCCAGGAATGTTTTGAAGCTAGCCTGTGTTAGGTGTAAGATAGGGGCTTTCCAAGCTACAAGTATATTTTGAATACCTCTTAATATCTGTTCATGGATTAAATGGACAGAGTGAAAACATTCTCCTTCCATACACACATGCCAATGCTCTCAGTCCTGGGTACAGCTTCTGCACCCATTATAGGTCTTATTTGCCAAATAAAATAGTTTTTAATACTATCAAGAAACAATATCCGGACACTATTTTGGCATTTAATATTCAAAAAAGTGTATAGGTTAAGAGAGCTGCCTCATCATAGACAATACTTTTATTATTGCTGCTATTGAAGTAATCAGCTAATCAGCAGGTCCAGCTCCTAGGACCTTTCTGGCAAGAGGTTGATTTTGCGAAGGGATTACTTTGCTGGCTAGACAGATCCCCTGCAATGGCTGGCAGATAATTGACTATACTGATGGAGAAACTCCTTCTTAGCGCCTCTCTACTCTTGGTCATAGGAAAAAGTCCCAGGAGTATGAACATCCGCCATCAAATTACATCAGTATGCTCCAGAAAAGCTATGCTATTTGTGTAGCATAACCAGCCATTCAAAGTGAATGGCAACAGTTGTGCTATGCAGGAAGCACAGCAGTGTGTAGTGCACCAACGCTAATAATGTAGACTGCCAGCCATCACAGTTGCCACTACTACATCAGTAGTTCTCAAGGTTCAGAAATATGCCATTCTTGATGGGTGCTTGGTGTAAGGTTTTTGCCCTGAATCTGGTTCAATGGTTTCATTACGAAATATTTCAAGTATAGATGTGGTGACAATCATTACCTTGACCAATAATGTTTTAAATATGTATACAGTTGTAGCAAACTTTACTTTAAATTGACAATTAACACAAAAAATTGATTACATAGTAAGATGGTAACATACTATTTTAGGCTGAAGGGAGACAATGTCCATCTAGTTCAGCCTGTTTCCACCCATCTTCCTTGGTGATCTAGGGGAAGGCAAAAAAAACAATAAGGCAGAAGCCAATTAGCCCATTTGGGGGGAAAAAATTCCTTCCTGACTCCATAATGGCAGTTAGAATAATCCCTGGATCAATGCTTTGAAAGTTCCTACCTGACTCCAAGACTTAAAAAATTCAAATAAACCTTCACTTATACACAAGTACCACGTAGGATTTTTCCCTTCCTGATAGGCCCCGGACAATGTGAGAAAGGCCTTTGACCTCATACGCATCTCACATACACAAAAAACACCACTTGTGGTCTTGGCGTTAGATATAGAGAAGGCCTTCAATAGCCTATCCTGGGATTATCTTTTTGCGGTCCTAGAGAGAGCTAAAATAAGAGAAGAGTTTGTGACAGCGGTACGTGCCCTGTATTCTAATCCCTCGGCCCTGTTCAAAATCCCTTCACCTGCACCAAAATCTATAACTATTTAGAGAGGTACGGTGCAAGCTGCCCCTTGTCCCCGGCCTTGTTTGCATTAGATATGGAACCATTGGCTAGCCTTATTAGAGCGAACCCCAGTATAATAGGCATTGGTTGTGGAGCAGGAGAACACAAGGCAAACTTGTTTGCTGATGATATTCTTCTTACCTTGACCAGACCTCTAACATCACTCCCAAATCTCATGAAATTATTAGACTCCTTTGCATCGGTATCAGGACTAATAGTAAATTTAGATAAAATTAAGGCTTTATATCTAAATATCCCCCCACAGACACAAAAGCTAATAGAACTCAACTTTGAGTTTCAAGCCCACCAACACTTTATTACTAGAGATGAGCGAGCACCAAAATGCTCGGGTGCTCGTTACTCGAAACGAAATTTTCGCGATGCTCGAGGGTTCGTTTCGAGTAATGAACCCCATTGAAGTCAATGGGCGACTCGAGGATTTTTGTATATCGCCGATGCTCGCTAAGGTTTCCATTTGTGAAAATCGGGGCAATTCAAGAAAGTGATGGGAACGACACAGCAAAGGATAGGGCAGGCAAGGGGCTACATGTTGGGCTGCATCTCAAGTTCCCAGGTCCCACTATTAAGCCACAATAGCGGCAAGAGTGGGCCCTCCCCCCTCCCAACAATTTTTACTTCTGAAAAACCCTCATTAGCAATGCATACCTTAGCTAAGCACCAGACTACCTCCAACAAAGCACAATCACTGCCTGCATGACACTCCGCTGCCACTTCTCCTGGGTTACATGCTGACCAACCCCCCCGCACGACCCAGTGTCCACAGCGCACACCAAAGTGTCCCTGCGCAGCCTTCAGCTGCCCTCATGCCACACCACCCTCATGTCTATTTATAAGCGTGTCTGCCATGACGAGGAACCGCAGGCACACACTGCAGAGGGTTGGTACGGCCAGGCAGCGACCCTCTTTAAAAGGGGCGGGGCGATAGCCCATAATGCTGTACAGAAGCAATGAGAAATCCAATCCTGTGCCACCTCCATCAGGAGCTGCACACGTGGGCATAGCAATTGGGAACCTATGTGCCACACACTATTCATTCTGTCAAGGTGTTTGCATGCCCCAGTCAGACCGCGGTTTTTTATAAATAGTCACAGGCAGGTACAACTCCGCAATGGGAATTCCGTGTGCACCCACAGCATGGGTGGCTCCCTGGAACCCACCGGCTGTACATAAATAAATCCCATTGCATTGCCCATCACAGCTGAGGTAACGTCAGGTTTAATGCAGGTCGGCTTCGGCCCACACTGCATGCCCCAGTCAGACTGTGGTTCTTTAGAAGTGGACACATGCAGTTACAACTCCGTGTGGACCCACAGCATGGGTGGCTCCCTGGAACCCACCGGCGGTACATAAATAAATCCCATTGCAGTGCCCCGCTCAGTAGAGCTAACGTCTGGTTTAATGCAGGTGGTCTTCGGCCCACACTGCATGCCCCAGTCAGACTGGGGTTCTTTAGAAGTGGACACATGCAGTTACAACTCCGTGTTGACCGACAGCATGGGTGGCTCCCTGGAACCCACCGGCGGTACATAAATATATCCCATTGCAGTGCCCAGCACAGCTGAGGTAACGTCAGCTTTAATGCAGGTGGGCTAAAAATGACTAGGATTACAATGTAGGCGAGGGCCCAAAAAAATTGGTGTACCAACAGTACAAATGTACTTCAGAAAAATTGCCCATGCCCAACCAAGAGGGAAGGTGAAACCCATTAATCGCTTTGGTTAATGTGGCTTAATTTGTAACTAGGCCTGGAGGCAGCCCAGTTAAAATAAAAATTGTTTCAGGTGCAAGTTTCAACGCTTTTTTGAATTGAGAATTGAAACGTATAAACATTGTTTACAAAAGTTATATGACTGAGCCTTGTGGGCCTAAGAAAAATTGCCCGTTCGGCGTGATTACGTGAGGTTTCAGGAGGAGGAGCAGGAGGAGGAGGATGAATATAATACACAGATTGATGAAGCTAAAAGGTCCCGGTTTTTTATGGTGATAAAGAACGATGCTTCCATCCGCAGGTGCAGCCTACGTATTGTTTAGGTATCGCTGCTGTTTGCTGGTGGAGAAGAGAAGTCTGGGGAAATCCAGGCTTTGTTCATCTTGATGAGTGTAAGCCTGTCTGCACTGTCGGTTGACAGGCGGGTACGCTTATCCGTGATGATTCCCCCAGCCGCACTAAACACCCTCTCTGACAAGACGCTAGCCGCAGGACAAGCAAGCACCTCCAGGGCATACAGCGCGAGTTCAGGCCACGTGTCCAGCTTCGACACCCAGTAGTTGTAGGGGGCAGAGGCGTCACGGAGGACGGTCGTGCAATCGGCTACGTACTCCCTCACCATCCTTTTACAGTGCTCCCGCCGACTCAGCCTTGACTGGGGAGCGGTGACACAGTCTTGCTGGGGAGCCATAAAGCTGTCAAAGGCCTTGGAGAGTGTTCCCCTGCCTGTGCTGTACATGCTGCCTGATCTCTGCGCCTCCCCTGCTACCTGGCCCTCGGAACTGCGCCTTCTGCCACTAGCGCTGTCGGATGGGAAGTTTACCATCAGTTTGTCCACCAGCGCCCTGTGGTATAGCATCATTCTCGAACCCCTTTCCTCTTCGGGAATGAGAGTGCAAAGGCTCTCCTTATACCGTGGGTCGAGCAGTGTGTACACCCAGTAATCCGTAGTGGCCAGAATGCGTGTAACGCGAGGGTCACGAGAAAGGCATCCTAACATGAAGTCAGCCATGTGTGCCAGGGTACCTGTACGTAACACATGGCTGTCTTCACTAGGAAGATCACTTTCAGGATCCTCCTCCTCCTCCTCTTCCTCCTCCTCAGGCCATACACGCTGAAAGGATGACAGGCAAGCAGCATGGGTACCGTCAGCAGTGGGCCAAGCTGTCTCTTCCCCCTCCTCCTCATCCTCCTCATGCTCCTCCTCCTCCTCCTGAACGCGCTGAGATATAGACAGGAGGGTGCTCTGACTATCCAGCGACATACTGTCTTCCCCGGCTCCGTTTCTGAGCGCAAAGCGTCTGCCTTTATGCTTTGCAGGGAACTTCTCAAGAGGCATAGCAGAGGAATGGTGATGCTAATGATTGCAGCATCGCCGATCACCATCTGGGTAGACTCCTCAAAGTTTCCAAGGACCTGGCAGATGTCTGCCAACCAGGCCAACTCTTCTGTAAAGAATTGAGGAGGCTGACTCCCACTACGCCGCCCATTTTGGAGTTGGTATTCCACTATAGCTCTACGCTGCTCATAGAGCCTGGCCAACATGTGGAGCGTAGAGTTCCACCGTGTGGGCACATCGCACAGCAGTCGGTACACTGGCAGATTAAACCGATGTTGCAGGGTGCACAGGGTGGCAGCGTCCGTGTTGGACTTGCGGAAATGTGCGCTGAGCCGGCGCACCTTTCCGAGCAGGTATGACAAGCGTGGGTAGCTTTTCAGAAAGCGCTGAACCACCAAATTAAAGACGTGGGCCAGGCATGGCACGTGCGTGAGGCTGCCGAGCTGCAGAGCCGCCACCAGGTTACGACCGTTGTCACACACGACCATGCCCGGTTGGAGGCTCAGCGGCGAAAGCCAGCGGTCAGTCTGCTCTGTCAGACCCTGCAGCAGTTCGTGGGCCGTGTGCCTCTTCTCTCCTAAGCTGAGTAGTTTCAGCACGGCCTGCTGACGCTTGCCCACCGCTGTGCTGCCATGCCGTGCGACAGCGACTGCTGGCGACGTGCTGCTGCTGACACATCTTAATTTGCGAGACAGAGGTTGCGTAGGAGGAGGACGGGGGTGGTTTAGTGGAGGAAGCATACACCGCCGCAGATACCAGCACCGAGCTGGGGCCCGGAATTCTGGGGGTGGGTAGGACGTGAGCAGTCCCAGGCTCTGACTCGGTCCCAGCCTCCACTAAATTCACCCAATGTGCCGTCAGGGAGATATAGTGGCCCTGCACGCCTGTACTTGTGCACGTGTCCGTTGTTAAGTGGACCTTGGCCGTAACCGCGTTGGTGAGGGCGTGTGCAATGTTGCGGGAGACGTGGTCGTGCAGGGCTGGGACGGCACATCGGGAAAAGTAGTGGCGACTGGGAATCGAATAGCGCGGGGCCGCCACCACCATCATGTTTTTGAAAGCCTCCGTTTCCACAAGCCTATACGGCAGCATCTCCAGGCTGATCAATTTGGCTATGTGCACGTTTAACGCTTGAGCGTGCGGGTGCGTGGCGGCGTACTTGCGCTTGCGCTCAAACACTTGCGCTAGCGACGGCTGGACGGTGCGCTGAGAGACATTGGTGAATGGGGCCGAGGACAGCAGAGGTGAGGGTGTGGGTGCAGGCCGGGAGACGGTCGTGTCTGTGTCCTGAGAGGAGGGTTGGATCTCAGTGGCAGGTTGGGGCACAGGGGGAGAGGCAGTGGTGCAAACCGGAGGCGGTGAACGGCCTTCGTCCCACCTTGTGGGGTGCTTGGCCATCATATGCCTGCGCATGCTGGTGGTGGTGAGGCTGGTGGTGATGGCTCCCCGGCTGATCTTGGCGCGACAAAGGTTGCACACCACTGTTCGTCGGTCGTCTGCACTCTCAGTGAAAAACTGCCAGACCTTTGAGCACCTCGGCCTCTGCAGGGTGGCATGGCGCGAGGGGGCACTTTGGGAAACAGTTGGTGGATTATTCGGCCTGGCCCTGCCTCTACCCCTGGCCACCGCACTGCCTCTTGCAACCTGCCCTGCTGCTGCACTTGCCTCCCCCTCTGAAGACCTGTCCTCAGTAGGCTTAGCAAACCAGGTGGGGTCAGTCACCTCATCGTCCTGCTGCTCTTCCTCCGAATCCTCTGTGTGCTCCTCCCTCGGACTTACTGCAATTACTACTACCTGAGTGATAGACAACTGTGTCTCATCGTCGTCGTCCTCCTCACCCACTGAAAGCCGGAAGTCCCCAGCCTCATCCACCGGACCCCGGGAACTTTCCAAAGGTTGGGCATCGGTCACGACAAACTCCTCCGGTGGGATAGGAACCATTGCTGCCCATTCTGGGCAGGGGCCCGAGAACAGTTCCTGGGAGTCTGCCTGCTCCTCAGAATGTGTCATTGTAATGGAGTGAGGAGGCTGGGAGGAAGGAGGAGCAGCAGCCAGAGGATTCAGAGTTGCAGCAGTGGAGGGTGTAGAACTTCCTCTAGGCCTACCCCTACCCCTCAGCATGGTGTATTACCAGTAGTGCAGAAACAGAACGCTGTAATTAAATGTGCCGCTTCTTGGCCTGTGGTTGGAGGCTGACTTCGCTTACAGAACGCCAGGAAAGAATTTTGTGCAAGCCTATAGTGAGACGTAGGTGCGTATGACTGAGCTATTGGAATTCACAGCGCTGAAGCAGTCAAGTGGCCAAACGCCACTAGTAGGCCTTAAGTGTTTTGCTTCTATTTTTGAGACAGCAGACAGATACTGTAGGCAGCGTATATATGTATACTGTTTCCCTGTGGACGGGATGACGGCGGTGATGTAACGGGCAACGCAGAGCCAGGAAACACTGTTGCTGTAACACTTAGCTGCGTATTAATTAGGACTTCTACCCCCAGCAGACACGCAGTACACTGAGGACGGTCACAGGCAGCCCAAAGATAGTATTTTTCCCAAATTTGTTTGAAAAAGCCCACTGCCTATATAGACAGTATATCTCTTTCACCTTTCCCACTGTCCCTGCCTCACCAGTGCTGGCCCTATACTATGTACAATGACTGCAGACTTAGGACGCAATGCTCTGCACGCCCGATATACAAAAAAAAAAAACATGTGCAACACTGCTAAAAGCAGCCTCAACAGTACTGCACACGGTCAGATGTGGCCCTAAGAAGGACCGTTGGGGTTCTTCAAGCCTAAGATAACTCCTAACGCTCTCCCTACAGCAGCAGCAGCATCAGCAGCACTGTCCTTGATCTCTGTCAGAATGCATCTGTGGTGAGCCGCAGGCGGGGCAGATTTAAATACTCGGGTGACACCTGATCTCCCCAGCCACTCACTGCAGGGGGGTGGTATAGGGCTGGAACATCACAGGAGGAAGTTGTAATGCCTTCCCTGTCTTTCTATTGGCCAGAAAAGCGCGCTAATGTCTCAGAGATGAAAGTGAAAGTAACTCGAACACCGCGTGGTGCTCGCCTCGAGTAACGAGCATCTCTAACACGCTAATACTCGAACGAGCATCAAGCTCGGACGAGTACGTTTGCTCATCTCTATTTATTACTTATTTAGGGATGACTTTAGTACCCAAAATTCTATATTTGTTCAGATGCCTACCCATTAATGTCCCCATATTTGATATGAAAGATCTGCAGCAGGCTATATTCCTATTCATATGGAAAAACAAGTGACCTAGAATCAAGCAGAAAGTAATTTACTACCATAGAAGTGCAGGCGATCTGTCGGTCCCCAATCTACTGAAATACTATACTGCTGCCCAGCTATCTCAACTTCCACCCCTTTTCGCGGGAGCCAGAGCGCCACTTCGGGTTGAGATAGAAGCCACTCTGATAAAACCAAATTCTCTTAACGACATTTTTTGGGACAAAAACTTAAACATTGCAAATTTTCAACAAGCAACGCCCCTGACATATCACTTATTTCTAATGTGGGGGAAAAACAAATTCAAATATTCGTTAATTTCAAATTCACCTCCTCTAATGCCTATTATCCCCAACCAAGACTTCCCACTAAGCTTACAACAAGGAGGATACTTGTGGTGGAGAAATATGAGCTACTCCCTTCTACATCATGTTTAATACAGAATAGACTCCCTTCACCACAGCAACTCAAAGAAAACCTGTTGGTACCCACTACTTATGGTTGGAACTAAACCAGATTTACGGCTTTATATGTACCCGAATACCCACTACTCAGACCAGATGCAACCCCTTTTGAGGTTTTGAGAAACAATGTCTAAGCAACCCATTACTCCCAGGTACTGTTTCTCTTCTATATTCCATAATGAATCAACCCCCAGAAGGTGTCAAATTGTCATTCATGTTGCGATGGGAGGAGGATCTAAATAGGTCACTTTCCATGAAGCGATGGCAGCTTATATTTTTAAGCCCTTCACGAAAATTCATCCCGCGCTCACCAGCAGCCCATTGCTTTCAATGAAGCCGGTTGTATTGCCGGCTCCATTGAATTCAATGGTCAGTGCTCGTTTAATCGAGACGAGTACCGCGTGGTACTCGCCTCTAGTAACGAGCATCTCGAGCACCCTAATACCCGAACGAGCATCAAGCTCGGACGAGTACGCTCGCTCATCTCTAGTTGTTATATTTGTACATTGAAAAAGCTGTTGTCACTGAATTCAATCCTTGAAAGGCAATTGCCACTTGATAGATCCCATGGCCACTCATACCACCCCACTATCTTAAAAGGCTCCTACTCACACACAAGGAACTGTATTCCAGCTGCTGATGATGATGATGATTACACTGCGGTCAGTACACAACACAACTACCCCCGTCACCCAGTCTCAGTATAGTTTGTGAAGGAGTTAGGGTATCAGGCTGTGGACAGACTGTAGTGTAATCTTGATCAGCAGGCTGGAGTTTCAGGGACAGGGGTTGTGGAATGGAAGGAGCAAAGAGGGGATCTATTACTTTCTGGAGGTGGGGGGGGGGGTCTATTACTTTGTGTAGGCACAGAGTTGAAGCCATTGCTTTAAGGGAAGCAGATGGGCATTATTACTTTTTCAGGGCATGAAGTGGGCATTATTTCCTTGTCAGGGGACACAAAGGGGAATTATTACTGTGTGGGGACACAAAGGAGGCCACTATTTATGTGAGGCATATAGTAGGCATTATTTTTTGTGGTGGGTATTATAGGGTAATTATTTTGTGTGTGGGCTCTAGTACTTCATGGGGCACAAAAGGAGGCTCTATTACTTTCAGGAGGCATTGAGAGGGTCGTTGTTAGCAGCAGCAGGACAGGGGGAGTGCAGATACAGCTTGAGGCAAAAAAATGTCTTCATGGCAGACTAGGCCCAGATATAGAGAAAAACTAAAACAAAAGATGACAATCAAAGAAGACCGCCTATGATCACTAGAGGTCACTGCACTGTAATCTTCAACACTGTGTAGAGGTGAGCAGCTGCATCTAAGACCACATTGCTGTAAAAGTATAAAAGTTGTGTTGTAAATACGTTTTTAATATGGGGTAATTTTTTTAGAGCTACATGGTGGGGTACGCTTTCATTAAGTGGCACAGTGTGGGGAAAAAACTGTGGTGCTGCTGGGGGGAAGACAAGTTGTGTGAACAGTTTTTTTTTGTAATAAAACTTTGGATAGGTCATCAATAGTTGATGGGTGGGGATTCACCATTCAGGATCCTTGCTTATCAGCTGTTTAAAAACTGAGGTGAGCACTCTTCTCGGGCCATTGAAATTAAAGGGATTGTGTTGCAATACCAGGCACAATACCAGGCACACCTTCTATATAATGAATGGCTCTGTGCATGGTACAGACTAAAGTGACAACAGCACTCACCTAAGCACTGCTGTCACTTCAATCAGCTTATTGGTGGGGATTCTGAGTGGCAGGCACACTATTGAGGACTTGTGTAGTGTTATCCCAGAAAACATCTTTAATCTACCCCTATAGAAAGATATGTACTAGCATAAGCTAAACAGCCTCAATCTGATGATTTTGGTCCCAAGACTTTCCCATATTCAAATAATCAAATAATAAATCTTGTAATTTGCATAGCGTCAACTTATTCCGCAGCACTTTTAGGTAATTTATCCCCCCCCCCCCCCCCATCCCCACCAAGCTGGGTACTCCTTTTACCGACATCAGAAGGATGGAAGGCTGTGAAGATTGAACTCGCAACCTTCAGGTCATGAGCGAGAATGACACAGGTGAATACTACTGTCATGGTTCGACAGTCTTGTTAGATCAGGTCCGGGGTGACGTAACGGCATCAGCCTAGCCCCTGTGATCTGCATTCCAGAGCATGCTCAGTGTCATTTTGGTCATGGATGCCAACATGAGCACTTCTCTGCTGGGGTGTGGATGGATTGGTCAGCTAGCGGGGGTGTGCTGCAGCCAGCTAATTAGTGGCTGTCTGTGCGCACTTATTTTGTCTCCTCCTCATGGACTCTGATGGTGTTTCTGATCACATTGGCGGCTCCTGTCTTGCTCCATTGTCCAACTATATTTCTATTGTATCTAATCTAGTTAATTATGTGCAAGCCTCTATCTAAACTGTTTTCCTTGTTATTCTCTGTAGCTTATATAGCCCTATATTCTAACTACAGAGAGTCAGGGTTGCCCTATACTATTGACGTGAGGTCACCCTTATCAGGGCGAGTGCCCTGCCTTTAGGTAGGGTTTCATCGTATTAGTAGTTAAGGTAAGAGATTCCGTTTCCCCACATTTGGTTTCGTTATTCATATTTGGTTTCGTGTTAATATATTGTGAACATATCCATCCTTTTTGACAATTATGTTCGATCTGGCTCGGATGTAACTACTACAATCAAATTCAAACAGTATTAACGGTGATATATGTGTGGCCTTCAATAAAATCTGAACTCCAACTACAATATTATACTGAACAATGCAAAGATCTGATCTTAAAAAAAAAATCTAAAAACTTACACATCATTTCTTGAAGCAAAATCTAAATATAAATCCTTCCATGCATTAAACATTCATTATAAGAACAAATGACATCTCTTCCCATAAACTTTACCGTTATCAAGTGAATGTCTGTCAAGAAATGATAGCCGGCCATCATGCGCTTAGTATTATTGAGATAGGAAATCAGCAGGAGAGGTGCACACTGCAAATTAACTTCAAAATAGCTGTCTGGCCTGTCCTTATTGAGTCCACATTAGCAATCAAGACTCCTAGCTGTATATAACGCTGATGGAACTATTCTCTGGAGATCTATCCTAATACAACTGCTGATTTCAGAGACTGATTGACTGTCGAAAATATTCGCTTTCCACATGACCAGCCATTATACGCCCTGCTATGAACTAATGAACTATGCAAGTGTTGTTTGGAGGACAATACACATATGGACATGTGAGCTCCTATTAACTTCTATTAGCATGTAGGTACTCCTATAGAGGTTCATGATTTATAACCCTGCTGCTTGGGTCTAATTGCTGTAGAATGGTAATCGTGCATGTGATTAGATGAGATTGATGGCTTACTGCCTTTCACACATTACTGGTATAATACTTATAAATTAACAGATACATTTTAATTGTGTCGGCTCAGAAAAAAGTATCAAGTTTTGTGCAAATAGGAAATTTCAGGAACAGAAACAAAAAGGGAAAAGATTAACCTCTTCCTGACAGCAATGGGCCTTTTTACTGACTTCACTAATGGCTTTAAAGTGACATCTTCTTAAAGGGGTTGTCCCGCGAAAGCAAGTGGGGGTATACACTTCTGTATGGCCATATTAATGCACTTTGTAATGTACATTGTGCATTAATTATGAGCCATACAGAAGTTATTCACTTACCTGTTCCGTGGCTAGCGTCCTCGTCTCCATGGTGCCGTCTAATTTTCAGCGCCTAATCGCCGGATTAGACGCGCTTGCGCAGTCCGGTCTTCTTCTTTTCTGAATGGGGCCGCTCGTGCCGGAGAGCGGCTCCTCGTAGCTTCGCCCCGTCACGTGCCGATTCCAGCCAATCAGGAGGCTGGAATCGGCAATGGACCGCACAGAAGACCTGCGGTCCACCGAGGGTGAAGATCCCAGCGGCCATCTTCACCAGGTAAGTAAGAAGTCACCGGAGCGCGGGGATTCAGGTAAGCACTATCCGGTTTTCTTTTTTAAAGTCCCTGCATCGGGTTTGTCTCGCGCCGAACGGGGGGGCTATTGAAAAAAAAAAAAAAACCTTTCGGCGCGGGACAACCCCTTTAAGATGTTGGCTTGACTAACTACTGACAGCCAGGCTCCTGCTCTAGAGAAACCTCAGATCCTGGCAGTTTAACCCCTTACATGCCACAATCAATAGAAGCTGCAACATGTACACAGATTACAGGGGGAGGGGTCTCTTTCTGTAACCCGTCTGTTTGTACCAATGGATTCCAATGGCAGCTAGAAGACTGACAAAGGCTTTCATATCTGCCATGTGAGTCAGCCTATTAGGACACACCTCCTACAGAGTTTATTAGGCTGCTTTCATAGGCTTAGTAGAATGCACTACTTAAGTAATGCAGTATAGTATCCCTTTGAGAGACTAAAAAATAGTGTCAAAAATTTCAATAGAGTTTAATTGAGAGAAAAAATCCAGGAAAAAAAAAACGTACGTTCACACACTGGAATCCAACGCAGAAATTTCTGTCTAGATTTTGCCTATAAAACCCGTGTCAGAAATCCACAGCAAATATTTGGCCGCGGATCCGCATATGGATTTAGCTCCTATCAATGTGTAAATCCTCTTGCAGAATTACCAACATGGATACCACGCAGCGAATGAGATTTGATGAGGTACATTTGCACACGTATCAGTGCACAGTACTTTCTTTTTACGCAAGCAGAGCCAATTCACATGCGCGCGCAATACAACCCTTCCGTGGTTTAAAAGGCTATTTAGTCGCTGCAACGGAGGATCCCAGTGCTTCTCCCATTTTTCATTGGGAAACCTCGCGATGAAAACAATGGTCGCTGCAATGCAAGAGCTTACAGAAAGATAGAACATGCCGCAATTTGTTACTTGCATCCCATCATAATGCCATGCAGGAAAACATTGCTCATGTCTATGACCCCATTCAAAAAAATGGGGTTCCTATTTGCGCGAGATTTGTGCGTCCCGCAGGGCACAAACCTTGCACGATGTGAAGGCAGCCTGGGTTTGTATGTGCTTGTGTGAATTCAGCCTATGGAGTTCTTCTGATTGTGACATTGAAGAATAGGCGAATAGTATGTAGCCCTAGCTTCAATCATGGACGCACACGCTGCTGCAAAAAATTCAGATTTATGAATCACTCCTCCAAAATCAACTGTGATTGTAATAGCAGTATGATGTTTTCTGAGTGCTCTCATGTCTAATTCAATGACTTCAGAATTGTTCTAAATTGTAGTTCTTACAGCCCATACTAAAGAAAAATAGCATCTACATAGAAGAATCACTCTACATATATTCCACACGGCAATATGCATATAGTGGTGGCGGCAGAAGGACAATATAGTAATAACATCAACACACCCAGTGGCTATAATGTGAATTACATAAAATCTGTTTATTGAGAAATTGGAGTCCTTAAAGGGGTTGTGGCAAGAAGTCTGTACATATGGCCTATAACCTCCTGTCAGTGTCTCTCTGTTGCCTGAAGGGTGCACAAACACATGCCTGCTGTCTTGGAAGCTCAGCATACATCCTGTATTTCAGTCCTCCTCCAATCCAAGGGCACCTCAGGTTATATCAAGCACCTTCCCTCTAAGGAAGGTGCCTAGGCTTTTGATATCTTTGATATCTAAGGAAAACCGCAAAGACACTCTACCGTACCCTACACAAGGATGACCGTCTGAAAACCATATTCCCGGATCCTCCGCTTCTGTGTTACAGGCAACCCCCTAATTTGAGGAGCTTTATAATCAGGAGTCCATTGCCCTCTGATACACAAAAAGGAACTTACACCTGTAAGGTAAGGATCTGGAAGACCTGCTCACATATACTGACTGCGGACAGGATACGAATCCCCAACACACTGCAGGACTACAAGATCCCAGCGATATTCACATGTTCCACGTCTAATGTTCTGTACCTGATTCTGTGCAGTAAATGTCCTGTTGGGGGTCTTTATGTTGGAGAAACAGGACAAAAACTGAAAGGGAGGATGAGATCACACACAATTAAAGAGAGAAAGACAGAATTAACAGTGTCAAAGCAAATTTCTAGTCATGGACACAATATACAGAAGATGAAAGTTATTATACTGAAAGGCAATTTCAAATCACAAAGCCATAGAAGAATTTGTGAGTACACATTTATAACAACTTTTGACACTTTCAACAGAGGGTTTAATTCTTCAAGAGGATTTATGCATGACTGGGAGGTATAAGAAATCTATAGCACAAATAACACGCTGGCCTGGTGACCCCCTAACACTAATTCAGAGACCATAACACTTTCACATCTTTATCAGTGGATTATTTAAGTATTTATTTATTTCTCTACTCATCCTGTTATGGTATTCTTTTACGTGCAAACTAATCACATCCATGTCTGTGCCTTGTCATAAGTATATGTGTATATATATGCATGCCTCTTCAGATCTATTTCATTATGCCTGGGGAAGAATCCTGAGAGGTTTGAAAGCTCGCTATAACATCATGTATTTTTGTTAACCATTAAAATTTATCATATCTAAAAGATTACTTGGTTTCTTTTGCTGGGAACAATCACATTTTGATATCTTTGTCGTGCTGAAAGTGTTGTTTGTTCTAATTGTTCACTCCTGACAGTAGCTTGCTTTTTTGAGTCTTCACTAGAGATGAGCGAACCTACTCGGCCACGCCCCTTTTTCGCCCGTGCACCACGATTGTCGAGTACTTCCGTACTCGGGCAAAAAGATTCGGGGGGCGCTGTGGGTGAGTGGGGGGTTGCAGCAGGGAGTGGGGGGGAGAGGGAGAGAGAGAGGGCTCCCCCCTGTTCCCCGCTGCTACCCCCCACTCCGCCACGCCTCCCCCTGCCCCCCGATGCCCCCCAAATCTTTTCACTCGAGTACGGAAGTACTCGAAAATCACGGTGCTCGATCGAGTAGTTACTCGAAACGAGTATACTCGCTCATCTCTACTCTTCACCTTTTTCCCTGACTCCTGGCCTTTTGTACAATGCTGAATTTACTCTGCGTTCCCTGATTTCTGGACTGTCTCTTGTGTTATAGTTACACTCCCTGCCTCAGTCCCAGACTCCTTTGACTATGCTAGTGTTCACAGCAGCCACATAACTAGGACTATTTTTGATGTAACCATCAGGAGACCACACAATAAAGCCCAGATCCCAATTGGTGGGTAAAAGGTTGAAGACGGGTTCCTCTGGTTTCTACTCTAAATGTGGCTCAAAGTCACACCTGAATGTGGCACAGCGGATCCACTTCCTCTGATTCTGACAATATGAATGTCATAAAATGGGGTCTCCGATTCGGGAACTCCACTATGAGCTGGAATGGAGACCCACTTTGTATGCATGGCTCCTGTCCTGGTAGACCTTTAACCATCTGGAATTACAAGGACAGCCAATGATTTGAATGGCCATCTTGTAATGCTACATTTATGCCTGGTTGACCATGGTTTACCCCCATCCCCAGTGAAATCTGCTGCTTGTCAAGTGTGCCAGAAACAGAAACCAGACCAATCAGCGGTTCACTTTGGATGCTGTATTGTAAAAAAGGTTGTCTCTAATGAGGGAACCCCTTTAATGAAAATAAATAAAAAGTAAGGATGGACACATATTTACAGTCACATTAAAAAGTGTCCATTGCTACAGCAATGCCCATGTAAAGGTGCCAGGTTCAATGCCTCTGTATTACAACACTCTTACATCCTTGATATTCCTGTGCAGCACTTCACTAGCAAAGAAACCAGAAACCTCTGTTTTCATGTCATTCTGTACAATGAAAGGCTGTAGGAATCTATTGGGTCCAAAGGATTAATGGTGGATTTCTTTTGTCAGGGCAGCATTTAGGTATGGTGCTCCAGGACAGTGCTAGGAACCCTTGACTGTCTCACTGAATTAAGGACTCACCTATTTGTCATGAGGTTAGAGAGTCAAGAGCAACAGTAAAGAGCCTCCAGGGCCACATTCGTAAGAGGAGGCTAGCAGTCCAGAACACAGTGTGTGCATGCTTACAACCTCTCCTCTTATTAACCACATAAGTGTCTAATACTGCTTCTCCCTAGGGCATCCATACCTTTCAAATCCATTTATTTTCTATCTGAACTGGAATTGGATGCCTTAGGGAATACTTAAATGGAAAGCTCAATAAAGAATTTATTCGAATAGTATCAATAATTAGTGTAATTCCAGTGTTCTGTAGACTAGATACTCCATTTGTTCATCTGTGACACAGAAAGAGCACATTGCATGATAAAATAAATATCTACTGTAGCTTCAGCACTCTGTATGAGGTTTTACCACCTGTGACACAGGCAGAGTAGATACGGGTTAAGAACATTTTTCTTCTACAACATGTCTAAATTTGCAGAACTGTTGGGGAAAAATTAAAGCATAAGCAATGATCAGGGTATGAGCAACATTGACAATAGTGGGGTACAATATTTTAGGGAAGCCCATGTAATAATCAAGTCCATCTCTTGCTTGGGGCCTTCCGAGAAAGAAAATGATTCTAACTATCTGTACCAACCATTCTTGACTGTGGATCTGTTATCACTGGTAAAAACGTGCCTCAAGGATAAAGCCAGTGAGTGGAGCTAGACACACCCCTATGTTTACCTCAGAAGACTATTTCCGATACCTCATTGAACAAAGTCTAACACACCACCAATATAAAGTGTTCTAAGCTTTATTGTGCCTTGAACTTCATTATGTGTTGGATTTTCCGGGGAGTCTGCTTATACTCTACGCCAAGCGCTCGCTATTCCTCTGGATATAGTTCTGAAAACTCTTCTATGATCTTTCCTCATCCTTCTTGCAGAAATGTATCTCTTTCAGTCCTGTTGTACATTCCGTACTGTCTGGTGCTACATAGCCATGCAGCACAACATGAGACTAAGACAAGAGGTGCTACATGGCATGCACGTTTCAGTTGCGTATTCCACAACCACACTCATTGGCAAAAGATAATGCACCAAGGAGTTGTTGGAATTGGATGAAAATTTAGATGAGTGAATGTAATGATGGTATAAGTAAGTTGTTACAATATTAGAACAAAATGACAAGTTAATTGGGGAAAAATGTATAATTCAAAGAAAGCTCTAGTATCCTATTGGGCCACCTCTGGCTTGGATACACAATGAGACACGGTCAGGCACAGAGGCATACAGGCTCTGTATGGCATCCTGGAGCACATTTGCTCACAGATGTTGCAACTAGGTTTCTAGATCCTTCACATTTATTGGCTGCCGAACCTGGTGTTCCAGAGGGTCTCATAAGTGTTCAATTGGCAATAAATCTGCCAATTGGGCAAGCCATAGAAGTATGGCAACCTGGGGGAGGGATTCCTCGAAAACCCTTACTGTGTGTGGGTGAGCATGATCCTGTTGAATTTGGAAGCAAGATTTCCTGAACATGTCGCTGAACTTTTAGTGTCCCTCGTATTAATACTAGGGTTGACTGACTGTCATAAGTGATGGCTCCCTAGATCATCACACCAGTAGTTGGGGTAATGTGTCATAGCACAGCAAAGGCAGAATTAAAGCTTCACGACAAGGCCTCCATACTTGAACATGACCGTCATTGGCTACCAAACAGAACCTGGATTCATCGCTAAAGAGGATACAATTTCAGTCCATAGCTGTCAAGGTTACTTGATCACAACAACGCTACAAAAGAAGGCAACGGTGTTGGGGTGTTAATGACGGGACATGTAATGGGCACTGTGATACCAAATTTCCTTCGCTAAATGGAAATGGTCTATGCAGAGACAGGGGTCTGTAATGAAGGTGCCACCCTTGTCTGGATGGTGAGTAATGAACCTGTTGAATCCGCTCATGTTTGTCAGCGGATCAAACAATCCTCTTTAGTGGTGGTCTATGTAGATTGTCTGGAGCCCATTTGCCGTATGTACATGCCCTCACATAACCACTGTCCCCAACACTCCCTAACAGCCTTGTCAGAATGGCTTAGATGGTGGACAATTCGTTATAATGACCATCCTCCTTCCCTCATTCCCTCTTAAAGTCTGTTAACTAGCCAAAATGTCTTCAAGTGGGTTGCATAGTATCGTCTAGCGGTCAATGATTCCTCAACAAGAGCTACACTACACAAAAGTATGAGTTTTATGCAAAAGTACCTTTATATATTAAGTAATAATACATAAAAGTGTGACAAATGGAACACAAAACACCTTCAGTCTTTTTTTTTAAAGAAATCCATCCCAGTATCACTGATCGCTAGTGTGAAGAATATAGTTCTGTAGCTCATCCCTTCCGGGCCATGTATTTTGTATTTTTCTTTTGGTCTCCAGGTCACATGACCAGCACTCTGACCACACTCTGTGTCCTGCAGTTAGTGGGGCACATATACAGTATGACATCTGTCATAAAGAAAAACTGTCTTTCCTGCCCATAGCATCCAAACATAGCGCAGTTTTCATTTCATATTCTGCACTTGAGAATGAAAGCTACACTGAGATCCGTTGCTATGGGCAAGAAAGACAGTTTTTGTTATCAGAGTCAAAACACTAGAATGTAATGAAAATCAATATTCTGCACATTGCTTTATTAATGTCAAGCACTACTCAACTCCAGAAAAGATATGAAATGCATTGTTTGCCTATTATTATTAACGGAACTCAAAATGTTACCATGCATTTCTTTTCCTGTATGTCAGGGTATTAGGATACTTTCCCAATTTTCCAGTTCTAATATTTAAATGGAATGTGTTATCAGAAAATGACTTATTATATAGTTCAAACATTCGTGTTAAATATATTTTTTCAGAATTTTGGGTGATTTTATTTTTTTTTTTCATTTTCAATGTCACAATCTATATTTAAGGAAACAAATAAAATCCTGCAGTTTTTACACTGACCACTGATAGCCAAAAAAAAAAGTCTGGCACTTATTTTTCTGTAGAGAAAACGTTTCAGCAGTCATCTCATTATCATCACAGGCAGGATTACAATGAACCGTAACACCTATATATAGATAACACAGGATCCACCATTCACAATAGGTGATGTCACAGCTCACTTCCTCCCCCTTCCTGCACAATGACCTCTGCACAGGTTACAGAGCATGCCTAGAACAGTCTTCCATGCAAATCAATGGGTCAGCTCCGATCTATTGTGTGAATGGCCCATGAAGCTGCTGTAAAGCATATCTCTAAATGCTGTTAAGTGCAGCTCTAGAGATGAGCGAGCGTACTCGTCCGAGCTTGATACTCGTTCGAGTATTAGGGTGTTCGAGATGCTCATTACTCGTAACGAGTACCACGCGGTGTTCGGGTTACTTTCATTTTCTTCCCTGAAAAATTTGCACGCTTTTCTGGCCAATAGAAAGACAGTGAAGGCATTACAACTTCCCCCTGCAACGTTCAAGCCCTATACCACCCCCCTGCAGTGAGTGGCTGGCGAGATTAGGTGTCACCCGAGTATTAAAATCTGCCCCTCCCGCGGCTCGCCACAGATGCATTCTGACATTAGTTCAGGGAAAGTGGTATCTTGGTGGAGCTGCTATAGGGAGAGTGTTAGGAGTATTTTAGGCTTCAAGAACCCCAACGGTCCTTCTTAAGGCCATAGAAATCGCAGATCGCACCTATGTGCGATCTGCGATTTCTGTTCTCTTCTCTATATGCGCTCAATGGGGCCGGCGGCAGCAGCGCCGACCCCATTGAGAACATATAGAAGACAAATCATTCTTCTCTGCCATAGCTGTAACAGCTGTGGCAGAGAAGAACGATGTTTGCCCATTGAAGTCAATGGAGCCAGCAATACAGCAGGTTCCACTGAAAGCAATGGGCTGCCGGCGTGCGCGGAGATGAATTGTCGGGAAGGGCTTAAATATATAAGCCCTTCCCTGCAATTCATCCAGAAATGTGTTACAATAAAAATATATACCGGCGTATAAGGCGACAGGGCGTATAAGACGACCCCCCAACTGTCACCTTATACGCAGGGAATATAGCGGAGCAAAGAATAAAAATCATTACTCACTTCTCCTGGCGTTCTGCGGTGCTCCTGCAGGCTGTCGCTGATTGTAACACTTTTCTGGATGAATTGCAGGGAAGGGCTTATATATTTAAGCCCTTCCCGACAATTCATCCCCGCACACGCCGGCAGCCCATTGCTTTCAGTGGAACCTGCTGTATTGCTGGCTCCATTGAATTCAATGGGCAAACATCGTTCTTCTCTGCCACAGCTGTTACAGCTATGGCAGAGGAGAACGATCTTTACGCTGACAGTGGGGGGGGGGGGGGCACTCTTGCCGCTATTGTGGCTTAATAGTGGGACCTGGGAACTTGAGATGCAGCCCAACATGTAGCCCCTCGCCTGCCCTATCCGTTGCTGTGTTGTTCCCATCACTTTCTTGAATTGCCCAGATTTTCACACATGAAAACCTTAGCGAGCATGGGCGATATACAAAAATGCTCGGGTCGCCCATTGACTTCAATGGGGTTCGTTACTCGAAACGAGCCCTCGAGCATCGCGAAATTTTCGTCCCGAGTAACGAGCACCCGAGCATTTTGGTGCTCGCTCATCTCTATGCAGCTCAAGAAAGATGGCCGTCCCCATAGTCATGTATAGACATTAGAATTTAAAAAAAAAAATCACAAAATAAAAACAGATTAGGAAAATGGAAAACATTTCACTATCTGGTTTTAATTATTAAAAAAATATAGGCGATACATTCCATTTAACACATTTTGTATTTTTAGAACATTTTCATGCAACATTTGCCATCGCCTTGTAGCTTTTATTTTAATTTTCTTTTAATAATCATGTTTTTGGTTTTTTTAAACTTTTATTACACTGTTAATAAGACCGTCTGTGGGAAGAAAAAGGGAAAAAAAAGATTAATGCTATAATATAGGTGTTGTGCCATGTTCATTTACAACGCCATCTGGAACTTGTGCATGCTCTTATCTGACTAACTGCTTTAATTTTGAGCCGTATGCATTGCAGCGGATCCTAGTTGATTTGTATCAGAAAAATAATAAAATCATTTGAAAACATGTGTTTTATTATTTTACATTATTCATTTGCATGTCTGCATTGCAAAAAAAAGCTGTATGCATTAATATGTATGCCTATAGATCTTCCATGTTCACATTTGCTAAACATATAAGAAGTTGCAGTGAGCTGTGATTTAACTAAAAACAAATCATGCTGTGCTTTCCTTGCACACTGGGGGCTATTTGCATATTTTTGCATATCATCAAAATTGATTGAAACCATAAAATATATGTAATAAAACTGTATCTTTCAGGGATTGCTGCATAATGTAGTATATATTTTCAAGCCAAGCGAGCAGGAAATGGCCAAAATTTATAACAGAGAGAATGAACTACAGGTTCATAAACCGGCCTGATGAATTTATCTGGATAGTCTCCGAAAAAACACAATATTTAAAAAAATGGAAGTATTTTTATTTAGTGCTTTTTATGCTTAAAAATGTAGTGTGTTTGTGTGCAGATGGACATTTACATGTAAATATTAGAGTATTATTATATTACATTATATTTTAGCTAATAGTAGTACTTTATATTTTACTCAATTTATGGTACTGGTGGGTTATATACTGCAAAGATGTAGTTTGGGTACTAGATGCCAATAGATAGACATCTCAATAGTCATGCCGACTGCGAATGGGGATCAGGGCCAGGGTGATATCACTACATCAGCCATGGAATCCTCACGCTGGTGCATGCTTACTGTCATTTTAGACAGTGACAGTGTATGGGCAGGTTGATTTGCTGAGAGATGACTCAGCCAATCAAACAGCCTTAGTCTGTGCACATGTATTCCAGTTCCTCCTCTCAGAGGGGTACAATGAAGCTTAACTCATTAAGGACCAAGTGCGATAAATATACAGTGCTTAGTTCTGGGTTTTAATCCCAGCCGATAGTAAAAATGCAGCATGGAATTAAAGCCCCTGCTTCTGCAATCAAGTAGAAGCAGGTTGGGTTGTCAGCTGTTAGTCACAGCTGAGAACCCGAAGGAGAAGGGAGAGGCGGTTTTTAACCACTTCTGCGTTCTTCTTTTCCTGGTACAGAGCATTCAATGAGCGCTATGTACTAAGAAGTGAAAGTGGAAGTGTTCCTTTGGCCGCCTGCTGGAAGCCTGCATAGGATTGCGTTAACAAATGCAATCCTATGCAGACGGCCGCGATTTGGGCGCACGAAATATCGCGCGGCAAACAAATCGCGGCATGCTCTATTGCTGTGCGGGGCTCACAGAGCCCCATACAGAAATGTCACTCACCCGCCGCCGGCTCGGGTCTGCGCATGTGCTGGCTGCGCGGCAAGCCGGCACATCAAACAGCCGGAGCTGGCGGGCGCGGGTGAGTACGCGCAGGTCCCTGCAGGCGCTCAGGTCGGGTCCCGCGGCGAGTGTCCTCGCCGCCGGATCTGACCCGCCCATCTGCAGGCGGCCTTCCACTACGCAAGCCAGCGGTCATCTATGTCATCATGGGAGATATAGATTGTAAAAAAAATAATCACATAAATAAGTCAAACAAAATTACAGAATAAAATTTAAATATAATTATAAATATAATTATAAAAAAACTACAAATTTAAAAAAAAAATCTTTTTTTTTTTGCTTAAAACAAAAAAAAAAACAGAAAAAAAAGTCAGTGAAAAACATAATTTAATTAAATAGCCCTATATGTCATGGGAATAAAATGCAGCAAAAATTATTTTGGTAGCTGAAGGGAAAAAAAAGGGGGCAGTAAAACCACCACATGGGTAAAATCCTTAAAAAGTGTCTGGTCCTTTAGGTACAAACAGCCTGGTCCTTAAGGGGTTAATGTAAGTGAATGCAGTCATGTCTTGATTTGCAAATTGCTGTGAACAAACAATCACAGGTCATCCAAACTTAGTAGATTTCTTGTAATTGTTGGTTTATGGCTGCAACAAGGATGCAATTTAGCAAAATCATAGTGTGATCTTTAGTTGCAGGACACATGTTGTACCTAAAATCACAGTATAACCCTTGCCTAAATGTGGAGAAACAAGAAATTGTGTAAGGGGGTTATAGTAGAAAATGTAGCTGTGAAGTAACATATTTGTTGTACTGAAAGTTTATTGCTGCATTGTAATATATAGAGAAATGCTGTCCTCTAGTGGTCATATAGTGTTAATGTTTAGATTTTTTTGCTGTATTGCAATATTGTTTTCTTGTGATTGGCTGCGGAGAGGCACACGGGAGCATGCTGATGTTGAGCATGTATTCTAAAAGTGGCATGGCCTACATACAAGAGCAGGTATCTAGCATGCGAGCTCCGTGGAAGACGTAGTTGTCTAATGGGGAAGATTATATTGCTTGAGAAGCTCGTTGTCTGCCACCCCTTCATGTCCCACCACTGCTAGAAGTAAGAGCTAGAGGAAGCCTTTGCACACCGAAGGATTGATACACCGACTTTGGTTGTTGTACGTTTCGTGAACAACGAACTGTTTTTTGTTTTACAAAGGATAATTTGATCACTTTCAAGCAATCCTTCGCGAATTGAAGGCCTAGTTTGGTTGTTGCTTTAAGTATACTATTGCCTGACGATATGCTGGCTATGAAAGACAAAGCCAAGATAAGAATTGTGTTATCGGTTCGCTTATTTATTTTGTTAAAAAGTTCCAAGCAAGTAACTTGTCAGGACTCGGGGGGCAACTGGAGGTCCCAGAAAATACCCGCAACCCCTGTCCCTACCTACTTGCCTCCTTGGGCTTAGCCCCAGGGCGACAACTGGGTGACGATCCCTACACTCACTAGGGAAGGGGAACACAGGGACTAACGAACAGATAGACATTGGAACGAACAACTGCAAGGAGAGTCAGACTATCTGGGTCGGCAACGAGAGGGTACACGGTACAAGAGGGTCAGGCAAAGGCAACGTCAGGTCCAAAAATAGGTAGTCAAAAGTCAGGAGTCACAACACGAAGTACGCTGGTGTAGCAGGAAGACCAAACCACCACTGGCAAGGGAAACACACACAGACAGGGTTTAAATACTGTCAGAGCTCCCACCCCAACAGCTGATTAGGGCTGGGGGCGGGGAGTCTGAGAACACCCAGTGACGCTGGGGAACCTGCTCCAATTCCAGCAGGAGGCAGCGACAGAAAAGTGTACCGGGTTGCCATGGTGCTGAGGACACGGCGTGGGGTGGCACCCGCCACATCCCTAGCAACCCGGCAGCGAGGAGGAGGCCGGCAGCCAGGAGAGGTAATTAGGACCGGGGCTCCGCTGCACTGCACAGCAGCCATCTGGGTGACAGGACCAGTGGTGAGGGCACAGAGGACTTGCGAGCCGCTAGTCCTGACATAACCAGGATGTTGGGCAATGCTTTTCGGAAGTCACAGTCGCTGTTGGTGAAGGCGTGTGACAGGGCCTATTATGGCAGATACGGCCCAAGGTCAGAGTTACAGGTAGCTGTACCAGAACTCACAAGGCCCAAAGTAGAACTGTCAGCCGATGTCATCCCTCCAATCCTCAATCTGTCTCAGGGCCCAACCTCGACCTAGGGGCTCCTTTCAGTAGCCTTCCAATTGCCTTCTATGGGGCCTTATTGTATTGCTCATTACATGCAACTGTTTTGTACTTTGATTACCTATGGTGTAGGATTATGAAAGGGTTATTGGTTTTATTAGGGCAGAAAGATCCTAAGGCTGATTTACTGATGTATCCTCTGGGGTCCCCACGATTCTACTAATTGAACTTATTGGCTTCTAATTGGCTGGACTCGATCCAATCACAGCGCTCGCTTTGCTGGAGGTGGGATATTCAAAGCCCTGTCACCAGAAAGAAGAAGATATCTCAGCACAGAGGACACTGCAGACTTCTGCATTGCTGCCGGAGACCAGCAGCACAAGGCAACGGGACGCCGCGGACCAGGTAAGTATAAGCCCCTCCCGAAAATAAAACACTGTGCTTTTTGGGAGCAAAAATTAATATAAGACAGTGTCTTATTTTTGGAGAAACACGGTTAGTGAAGAAATGGCAAAAAATAGGCTGGTACATGCGTGCCAGCGTACAATACTGCAATGCCAGTTCATACCCTCGCATGATACTCCCTTCCTGTGAAACACAATGGCAATTAAATGCCAACATAGGCTCACTTGTCTTCTTTTCCCTCTGTTGTCCGTGGAATAACTCCATCCCCTCAATTTTTTTTAAGCTGCCATAGACTTCTATGGCCGCTTTCTGCGTAACACGGACAAAGATAGAGCAGGACCTATCTTTTCTTGTCCGAAGATTTTGCGCGGCAAAGACATGTTGGTCTGAACGAATCTACTAAAATCAATGCCTTCGCTTCGTCGCATTATATGGGAGAGATTTTCACGTGCGGAAATGCCTCCGCAAATAAGGTCATGCCTTATAAGTACTAGGACAACATGCAATTTTTTTTTCACGTATGTAAAAAACATGCATGAAACTCGCATGCGATACGTTTTTCTCACAACGTATCACATACTCAAAAAGTCGCATGTTTACAAGTGCGATATCGGTCAGAGAGTGATATCGCACTCGATAGTAAGAAAGTGAGAAATGAAGTATATTAGAAAGTTGCAAAACTTTTAATTTAGGCAGCTATTGGGTTTCGTTACGGATTATTTCCTACAGTTGGGAGGAAGGCTAAAATGTTGGTTGGGGCCAACATAACAAACATAAAATAATGGAGTCGGAGAGCCTGGAATAAACATTAGGATCATAATGTCCTTGTTCATGTCAGAAAAATATGTTGTGCAAAACATCTGTCCTATGTAAATGTGGTTGTACATATGCACAGAGTTCCTTTCAAGCACCGCCTTTGGTAAAATCCCAACCACTCCATTTATTTTTTAATATACCAAAACCTTCAGGCAAGTGAAGCTAATGTGCTGCTTTAATACAAGCCTCCCTTGTGAAGCCCCACCAAATGTATATTCTCTTAGCAGCAAGGAAAAGGAATCTATGAATATCAATGAGAAGCACGCGGTGGTTTTGCAGAGAGGAGCCATAAGAGTTAATGGGATAATGCACTTCTGCTAGTGTTAATTACCTATACTTTCCATGGAAATGTGTGCCGCTTGTACATTGATGAAAGCAAATTGATAAAATGCAAATCGCAGTGGAAACAGTCGCAGAAGACGGTAACGTATGACAGTGCGGATAATGGGGGTATTTCCGATAAAATGAAGCGTACCCTACAGCTCACTCCGGTTATAAAGGGAGCGTGTGGTGTTTAGTGCTGTAATTATCAGTACCTGTATGAAGAGAACACAGCTCATAAATCACATAACCTGTAGCCACAAGCCATCTTGGTCATGTTAAACTCATTGCTTTTAGACGCGGATCAGTTTTAGTGCACAGGTACGGGGCTGTATGACGGCGCTATACAATGTTTGAGATCTACGAAGCTCTAATTGGCCACCCATGGATGTCTACGGGGACTAACTTTATAAATTGGGCAAAAAAAAAAATCATAGTATGCTCGTCACATTACCTACTACGGAGATATCCTTCCCTAAAAGCATTGCTTCTAAGATCTGTGACATACGGAAGCCAAGGAAGCATGCATGGAGTCCCTGTGGCTTGGTATTCTGTGTGCTGCCATAAAACCTCCCCTGCAAAAACTTTTCAAGCATTTAAAAAGTTCTTTTGAGTTTACAGAAGATACAAAGTGTATCTAAATGTGTATGAATGCTTATCAGATGAGGCCACCGCAGCTCAGAAGTCATTACGCTGCACAGCTCAATGCATCACAGTTGTTTTCATTGTAGTACTCCAGAATTGGGTACTCCAGCACTTTTATGGCCACTTCCTATAATTAGGTGTATATATACCTTTAAATGGTTTATTATATGTTAAATTTCAGTGTTCCTGCAAGCAAGCCCCATATGATTCAGGTAAATCACCCTAATCGTCTGCTTTGTCTGTCAGTTACTTCCAGCTAGCTCAGGGATTGGCTAGTTAGCTGTCCACTTGCTAGGGGCCCTAGGATTGAAGGTTCAACCCCCCTGATATTGGGTGAGAATTAGGGTTTAAAAGGTAGAGGGGTGGAGCTTAAGGGGAGTCAAGGAGAGTCTGTGAGAAGTCTGATCAAGGTGGAGCAGGGGAAAAGAAGAGAAAGGAAGATCTAGGATCAGCCAGTGCTGTTGGATGGTGGAACATCAAGTGTGAGTACCAAAGACAAGTTATGTTTGTTGGACAGAGAGTCAGCAGCAAGAAGCTAGTGGAAATAAGCAAGAAAGAAGCAGTAAATCTGAATAGTCAGTGCCAGAGAAGTAAAGCTGGAGTGTAAAGTCAGGAGGTCAAGAAGGGGAAATTTAACCCTAAGTTCTCAAATCTAAGAAAAACATCCCTCTATCTCAATTGTCATGATCTGCTCAAGTAAATGTAACTAAAGCTGTGTAACTGCTGCAAAGTAAAGAACTCCGTTTCTCCCTGCTAATAAAGTGTTAAAGTGTTTTACCTGGAGCCCTCCCCACAATCTACAACATCTGCACTGAGTTAGCACACTACACTCTTCAGGGGCAAGGACTACGACCCCCATTTTTGTTTATTTCCCACTTTTTGTAAATTATTATTTTTGTTCAGAACAGGTCCCTACTAGAGATGAGTGAGCATACTCGCTAAGGACAATTACTCGAGCGAGTATTGTCTTTAGCGAGTACCTGCCTGCTTGGAAGAAAAGATTCGGGTGCCGGCGCAGGTGAGCGGTGAGTTGTGGGAGTGAACAGGGGGAGCAGGGGGGAGAGAGGGAGAGAGAGATCTCCCCTCCGTTCCCCCCTGCTCTCCCCCGCCGCTCCCCGCCGGCACCCGAATCTTTTCTTCCGAGTGGGCAGGTACTCACTAAGGACAATGCTGCTTCGAGTAATTGTCCTTAGCGAGTATGCTCGCTCATCTCTAGTCCCTATTCGTATATATACTGGCGTCATGACAAATTAACATTTTACCCTACTTGACTCCGTGGGTAGCACCTAAATAAGAACTGCCATGTACCAGACGCGCCAGGCCGTATTTTCTATCAGAGTGGAGAAGTCGTGCCCCATCGTTGCTACCATCATTTCGCTGCCCCCCCCCCCCTGTCTTCCTGTGGGTAAGTTTACAATGTAAAGGACTACAGGTTCTATGGTTCAGTTAGTATTCCAATGCATCAGCGCTTGCTGGAGGTAATAGGGTGCACGTGATATGAGGTGCTACGAAATATAAGTAACCAAATGAATAATGTAAGATACCTGGGCTACTCTAAATATACAAACAGTGTATATAAATAAAGGCAGTTTTACTGTAAGTTTCTGCAATGTACTGAGAAACTAAGGTTAAAGTACAAACTCGTATATAATGGACTCTCACCCATAGTGGATTGAGAACGTAAAGGGGTTGTCGCGCAAAATGAAGTAAAGTTAAACACTTCTGTATGGCCATATACATGCACTTTGTAATATACATCGTGCATGAAATATGTGCCATACAGAAGTTATATACTTACCTACAGGGGGTCCCCCCCCCCCCCCCCCGTGTTGGCGTCCCCGTTGCCATGGCGCCGACCAGAGTACTCCTCTGGTCGCTGGATCCGTCGCGCTTGCGCAGAGACGAATCCTCTTCAGGATGGTCCGTGCGCACGAGCTGCGTCCTGACTCCTCCCTCGGCCGTCCTCTTCTCCGCGTCATCGCGTTGCTCCGCCTCCACCACGTGGTGCCGATCAGCCAATGAGGTGGCTGGAATCGGCAGTGGAACGCACACTGCAGAAGAACACCCACGGTGCACCATGGGAGAAGACCCGCGGTGCACTGTGGGAGAAGTCCAGCGGCGCCATCTTGGACAGAAGACTTTTAAAAGTTGCTGAAAGGGGATCCAGGTAAGAGAATTTTTTTTTTTAAATGTAACACATGGCTACGGTATTCCCTTTGAGGAACTGGGGGACTGGGCAAAAAATTTTTTTTAAGATTTTGGCGCGGGACAACCCCTTTAAAGTAGCAATGGAAAAAAATCTAAAAGTGGCCCACTCAGCAATATGGATGACATTTCAAGACACTTATCTGCATGCTACAGAGTTTAATTCCTATTCCAGCATTTTTTTGTGGATCTCACCTGTATAAAAGATGGGGTGAATCCGCAACAAAATATCCAACAAAACTGCATGTAATACGAGGATTTTGCTGCCAATTCTTTGTTTTGGAATCGCGACACAATCCAGAGCAGATATTCTGCTGAGATCAAAACATCCCATGTTAGCCCCTTAGGCCGGTGTGACATGGGCATAGGCATGGTTACACAAGCATTTGTGCCACATATTTGCATGCCCATGTTCATGTTTTACTGTACTTTTTGCGCACGGAAGAAAACACGCAACCATGCTCCCATTCATTAAAATGGGCAATTAAGTTGATTAGTTCAATATTCAATTTTTTTTTCTGTAGACAAGATTACCAAAATCTGCAATTTTGACACTTTTTTTCACGGTGTTCACTGTGCAGTAGAGATGAGCGAGCATACTCATTAAGGGACAATACTCGAACGAGTATCGTCCTTTTCGAGTACCTGCCTGCTCGTCAGAGAAGATTTGGGTGCCGGCCTGGCTGAGCGGTGGGTTGCGGGAGTGAGCAGGGGGGAACGAGGGGGGGGGGGGGGAGAAAGAGAGAGAGATCCCCCCCTCCCCCAGTTCTTCCCCCTACTCTCCCCTGCCGCCCCCCACCGACACCCGAATCTTTTCTGACAAGTGGGCAGGTACTTGAAAAGGACGATACTCGCTTGAGTATTGTCCCTTAATGAGTATGCTCGCTCATCTCTACTGTGCAGTATAAATAATATTTTGAATTAATTCAGTGCGTCAGTAAGGTTGCATCAATAATACATTTATATAGTTTAATATCTTGATACTTTTTCACACTTTTTTTAAAGGGTGGGGTTTTTTTGTATCATTGCATTCAAAGACCCCTAACATTTTTTTGTGTGTCTTCAGGTTTTTTATTTTTGCGGAATGAATTCGACTTTTATTGGTAATATTTGGTGATCCATATGACTTTTTGATCACTTTGTGTTCCTTTTCTGAGAGCCAAGATATACAAAATGAACTAATTTTGCCATGTTCTCCCAATTTATTTTCCCGGCCTGCACCATGTGGGTTAACAATGTACTAACATTTATTATAAGTCATCATGAGTGCGGTGATACCAGATTTGTAATTTTTTACATAATAAAGGGGCAAAAGTGGAACTTTAAGATTTGTATTTTATTTTGAATCTGTCTATCTTGGATGCTTCTTTTAATATACTGCTATGCTTCAGTCATTGTTACAAGACTTGTCAAAAGGTCTGATATTGACTTGCAGGAATGCTGCCATCTAATAGGTGGCGCTGTAGAGGCATTGTCCCATTTTCTAATTTGCATAAATTTCCCAGAGCAGCATGCACAGCCTTATATGTCTTCTCACACCTAGGTGCTCTCCCTAAGGAGAAACTATACTCCTCCTGACTACCAAGGACTAGCACAGCCAGCCACTTATATGATTATGGTATATCTTAAGAACGTAATGTAACTACCTGTGGTTATATACGCAGTATGACTGCATGCCTATTGGAGTCTGGATTTCATGGTATTCATTAAGTTCCTATAATTCCTTTTCCTTTTCAAAGTCATTGCCTCTATTTCCAGCTGCCTACATGCCCTTCTGTTACAAGATGTAGGGTAATGCTATAATTATGCTCTATCTTAGACTATTTAGACTCTGCAAGATCTGCTGTCTGCTGCACAGGCTGTGAAGAGGTCAGGATGGGTGACATCCTATATTAGGAGGGGAAGATAGAAAATGTGACTACTTGTGAGACGGGGGTTACAGAGGCATTTCAGCTCCATATAGTGCATTAGTATGTGATAAATCATACTGTAATTAGCCTATTTGCACACAATTTTTAAAGGCTGCAAAACCCCTTTAAGTTGCAGAGTAATGATAGCTCAACTCAACCATGAATGCAAATGCTACGTTGTGCTTTACTGATCTTGATAATATTTTACTAATACTATGATCTCTTCAGAAGACATGGGCATCATGGCAAGCAATCTCCGAAATATCCAGCCTGATACAGTATATAGTGTTGTGGTGGTGCCTGGTACTGCAGCTCAATGTTATTATAGGCCGCCTGCAGACGAGCGGAAATTCCGCGGCGGGATTTCCGCCGCTGGAAGCCTGCATAGGATTGCGTTTACAAACGCAATCCTATGCAGACGGCCGTGGTTTGGCCGCGCAAAATCTCGCGCGGCAAACATACCACGGTATGTTCTAGTTCTGTGCGGGGCCCGCACAGAAACATCACTCACCAGCCGCCGACTCCGGTCTGCGCATGCGCCGGCTGCCCGGCAGCCAACACATGAAAAATCCGGAGCTGCGGGGCGCGGGTGAGTATGCGCTGCTCTCTGCAGGAGCTCGGGTCGGGTCCCGCGGCAAGAATTCTCACTGCCGGATCCGTAAAGTGTGTAAGTTGTCATGTGTGTACATGAGGAATAACACTATTTCTGACCATTATATGACTTGTATCCTGCATTTTTCACCACTCCCCCCCCCCCCCTGCAGGCTCCAACTCTAGTTCTCAGCCATCCATGAGCTAGTGGGAGTAGACTAGATGCTATTATGTTTCCCATGCACTGCACACACATAGGAGAGAAATATATCTTCTCTATCTTTCTGCAACACACCAAAGTAACATCAGTATAGATCAATACTGAGCAGTGTAGATGTGATTTCAGTAGCTGAGAGATAGTAAACACTATTAGCTTTACCAGTATCACTATGGGAGACTTCTGTTTGCCTCTTCCCATCTCTCCTCTTCATAGACTTTAATGGTTAGCATGAAACAGCACCAAGCAAAGATCCCCTGCTCCAAACTTCCTGTAAACCTTCTCAGTGTCTCTGTTACTAGAGATGGACTTCACATGACAACAAGCAGTAGGCATCAAGTTAGAAGGAAGTGAGAACACTCATGACCAAACCTTTAGGTGAATTTCAGCACAAAAATGCCATTTTAGATAAGGGATTTGCACTTTTGCTAGTTTTCACATTGACTATTAAAATGCAGTACCTGTTTAAATGTGTCTGAACTGCAGTGATTGCACTACCACATCAGGTAATCAATGAAGGGCAGGGGGTGATTGCTGAGTTGCTGCATCCCCTTCAATTTACTTAAGGGTGCCCCACTGATCAAATTTTGATAGACTATTAAAATTATTTAATTTGACTATTTTAAAATGACCCTTAAAGTTTTTGAGACAGGGGGATATATTACCTACAGATGTTCTTGGTATTGTTGTAGTATGTCTCCACCGGAATTTAGGGTTTAAGACATAATTCAGCTGGGTTGACATGCAGGTGATGTCCCAGATTGTAATTGGCTGGTCCGCTGCCCTGCTATCTCCAACTCTGTGCTCTCATGTGGCAATGTGGACCCCACTGTTGGCACTATCCTGTTCAATGCCTGGTGTTGTGCGGCGGCAGTGCAGACAGTATCGCCGCCGTAGTGCTCCAGTCCTCCACTGCTCAGACACATCACCAGCAGCGACGCTCTGCTGGGCTGACAGTATACGTGGTGCGGTCCTCAGAAGCTGGGGGCATCACCTGCATGTCAACCCAGCTGAATTATGTTTCCACCTCTGAGTTCTGGTGGAGACATATTACAACAATACCGATGTTCTTCTTCACCACCCATCCGATCTACCAATTCCAGGCCCTGTTTCGGAGTGTCCAACGTGACTGGAGCAATTTTCTAACTACCTAATACACACTGTACACTGCTTTCTGATTGGTCATTGCTGATCATGTAAGCAGCTCTGGCCAATCAGAGAGCAGGTATAGTGCATTAGTAGTCTAATACTACCAATGCATTGTAGGGATTAGGTTGTCCGACCATTGTGTCGGCCTCTTATGACTAAAAGCAGGACCTACAACCAGCGAATTGGAGGGTGGTGGAGCAGAACAACTGCAGATATTAAGCTCCTTTCCCCTCTTATCCCAAGACAGAATTTTATTTTGAAACAGAAGGGTCACTTTAAGGAGAGGTGAACAATATAAATGTCCCTGAAAATCCCTTTAAGCAAGAATGTTTCTACTTGAAAGATCTTGAAAACTTAGCAAAATTGAAGCACAAGATACATCTGTCCGTACTTACATAGCCGATTTTCAGTTATGTCAAACCCATTATTTCCAATGAGTTAATGAACAAGAGTCTGATATCAAAGGAACAAGTGTCTGATCATGGCATGTGCCGTTTTTGGGCGATTCATGTTCAGGAATCACCTATTTCCTATGGCAGCGGGGAAAAAAAATTCATCGCACGCCATGCAATTTGCATGCAATCGTGATTAATTTTTTACCATTTTAATTATTGAAACTGCATGCGATTTTTTTTCACGTGCATGAAAAACACATGTACATATAATCCCAGAATGGTAGAGTTGAAAAGGACCTCCAGGGTCATTGGATCCAGGGTCATCAGGTGCAGGGACCTCCAGGGTCATCGGGTCCAATCATCACAGACAGATGTCTATCCAGCTTTTGTTTGAAGACTTCCATTGAAGAAGAATCACCAATCAATGCAACTTGCAAATTTTTAACGCTGAAATGCATAAAAATTGCAGAAAAAACGAGTGCGATGTAGGCCTGAGTTTCCTAATCCAAATCCCACTCGCTCGTGTTAATACAACCTTAGAAAGTTTCATAGCTTAATGCAGCCCTTCGTTAGAAATGGAAAAACCCCATTTCCCTTGCAACACGTGTACAAACCGAAGCTAACTAGTAGCTCATAGGCTGTAATGCCAAATTTACAACAGGGCCTCCACCTCCCATGTGCCAATTATAATACCGCTGTCTTCTTATATGGCGGAGGGCCCTTTGAATTCCCCTCAGGCCCAAATTGTAACATTTTCAAGCACACCAAAGAGTCCATAAAAAACATAGCTGTCCTAATTACAATAATGGGGCCCAGAAGACATATTTATATGGGACTCGCTACATTCTGTAAAAGTTTATGTTACTACTTTGTCTATGTATTTATATTAAGCATAAAATCTATAATTGAGAAGCCGTCCAGGAGCAGGCGGTCAGTTTGCGCACAATGAGCCAGTCTTCCTGAGAACGGTGCACTATGTCAAGAAGGGAAATTAAAGCAAAAGAAAAAGACCATGTGGTGGAGTGATTTCTAACATCACAGCTGAAACTGGATACTAAAAGCTTTATACAAGTGTTGAAAAAGCTCTATTTCTCCATTAAGGGTTTCCCTCGGGACGGTCTAAAAATGACATAATGTAAAGTATCCTTTAGATTTATAGGATCAATTGAAACTGGATTTTTAAAAAGTATGGTGTGATTTACATTAGTGTGCGCACTTCATCCTAGAGCGCTATATAGGGACCTCTTCAGTTTACATCAATGTATCCTAAACATTTGCCTTAACTACGTATAGAATGACTTTTTTTTTTTTTTCCGCCTCCAACTTTGGTTGCCAAAAGTGAGTAATATCAATACAAGAAGAATTACAATTGTGTCAGGGGGATAGGAGGGAACAGGTTACTACAGTTTATAATCTGCTTGTAAGCCAAGTACTTACCCTCACATCATTTCCAAGGTGAAGTGTAAAATAGCCATCGGAAGAGGGGAAAAAAAGTACGTTTTTGAGTAGTGTTGAGTAGAGATGAGCGAACGTACTCGTTTAGGGCGATTTCGCAATCGAGCACCGTTTTTTTTGAGTAACTGACTACTCGGGCGAAAAGATTCGGGGGGCGCCGGGGGCGGGGGGGGGTTGCAGAGGGGCGTGGGGGGAGAGAGAGAGAGCTCCCCCCCTGTTCCCCACTGCTACCCCCCGCTCCACCACGCCGCTCCCCGAATCTTTTCACCCGAGTAGTCAGTTACTAGAAAAAAGCGGTGCTCGATTGCGAAATTGCCCTAAACGAGTTCGTTCGCTCATCTCTAGTGTTGAGGTAACCAAACTAATCGAACCCTGTTTTGGATTGAACTCTGCTAAAAGCTTGGCTTGGGGCAAGGTTAGCACTATTGTCCTACAACACTGGTGGTGTAGGTTCAAATCTCCCTGTAGACAACATCTGTATGGAGTTTGTATGTGCCGTTTCTGTGGGTTTCTTCCTAATAATCATATTTATGTATTTAGCGCATTAATCGGGGTGAAGGAGAAAAACAAGAGATAGGACAGCTCAGTGGTGAGCCTGCAATACTGATGGATATAGGTTCCAATTTCACCATAGACAACATCTGCACGGAGTTTGTGTAGGTTCCTTCTTCCTACTAATCACTTATTTATTTAGTGCATATATTAATTGAGGTGAGGGAGAAGAAGAAGCTGGATAGCTCAGTGGTTAGCACTTGTGACGCTGGGGCCCTAGGTTCAAATCTAACCAAGGTCAACATCTGCATGGAGGTTTTGCATTTTTTCTATAGTACATACATTTTTTGAAAAGGAGGATGAAACAGCAGCAGCATGGTGGACTAGAGATTACCATCACTGTCTTGCAGTTCCTAGACCAAGGACAACAACTGTATAGAGTTTGCATGTTCTCCATGTTTGTGTAAGTTTCCTCCCACACTCCAAAAACATGCTCGTATATAAATGTAGATTGTGAGCCTCAATAGGAACAGAAAATATCAAGTAATGTAAAGTGCTGCATACTATGCATAAGCTATAGAAATAAAGGTGATTGTTATGGAGGACGGAACCCACACAAACACAGGGAGAACATACAAACTCCATACAGATGTTGACAGATTTGACCCCAGGACTGCCAGGCAACAGCACTAACCACTGAGCCACAAGAAAACCAAGACTGTTGGCTCAGGATCATTATTTTAGGGATATTGGTGAAGTTCCAGTTTGGTTAAAACTAATTCAGACTGAAGCAAAAAAAAATTTCCAAAATTCGGGGAGACATGAACCAAGCTTTTCAAAATTTCACTCATCACTATTCCTGAGCCTCATAGCAGAATCTATAACAAAGCACCAACTATAAAGCATCATTTGTAGTAGTGACCTACTCGTAAAGGGAAGAGGGACTTTTAGAATCCCTCAGACTCCAGAACTTGCATGTGATTGCAACTCCACACCCATTAGTGTTACACCCCTACATAGGGCTGCACAAAACATGTATAGTGTATATGGACGGTGACAGACACTCAGACTAGGGATTACTTTACTCAACTTTTCTGAATAAACTTTGGCATATCACTCAAACTGCGGCAATTAAAACAGGCTATTCAGCATTCCACTTTCTAGTCTGGGCCAAAAATTATTTTCCAGTGGTCCTGACCAGGACTCTGCCACCCTCTGCTGTAGGATACAGAAATGTATGATTCAGATACAGCAGCAGCGTCTGTGTGTTATAAGAGAATTTAAAGGGGTTTTGCATGCAAATATTATTAATGACCTATCCGCAAGACAGCTTATCAATAGTTGATTGTCTGGTGTCCAGCCTTTCGGGACACTGGCCAATCAGCTGATTATGTGCTTGCTGTGTCACCACTGCAATACACATGGGTCGGAGTGGAAACAGTTGACTCCGACCCCTGTGTACTGGCCAGTGCTTGTAATTGCAGTTACAGTTGTCATTGATTTTAATGAGACCCCAGTCTGCAAAGACGAGCATCGGCCACTACACAGGGGTCGGAGCCAACTGCTTCTGCTCCAACCCCTATATATTGCTGTGGTGACAGCAGGTGCCTGATCGCTCGGGGTCCCAAGTGTTGGACCGCAGATATTCAAGTATTGATTACTTATTCTGACGATAGGTCATCAATGGTATTTGCATGGAAAATATAAATTAACATATAAATTTAAAGGGGTTTTCTGCATTTTAGAATAAACTTTTCGGCCTCCAAGGCATATGTCCTATGTAGAATCAGCCTTACCTGCATAGATAATACTGTATAGGCCGGACTCACATGAGCGTAATTTCATTGTGTATTACATATAAAATATATGTGCATATAAGATGTGTTTAATACAGTCAATCAAGTACATTGATTTTCGGCATGTTCTATTTTACAGCGTTTTACGCACTCGCAGCCCTATTGTTTTCTATGGGTGCATTCGGAACGCAGAGCATACGCAATTACATTGCATGTATATGATGCTTTTTCCGCATGTCGCTAGGAATCAACAGCAGAAAGTAAAAAAAAAAAGGAAAAAAACAGGAAGCCAGTGCAGGACAGTGTGCGTAATATGCGCTGTTTAGGCAAAAATGCAACATTTTGCAGAGAAACACAGTTCCCTACGCTCCTGCGAGTCCAGCCATAGTGTTTTTTTCTGCATCACACTGTATTCTCTACATCAGTGCTGAGATACAATTAGGCCTCAGTCAGACAAGCGCTTTTTTTGCGCAAAATGCACATGACCGAAGCTCTGTGCTACTGGAGCAGCTGTGCTTGTAGAAGAGCAGCTGCTCTACGAAGGTCTCCTCATCACTGAACACTGTGACAGCACTGCCACAGTGTTCAGTGATGAGGTGACTGCAGCAGGGACGAAAGAATCCCCTGCCACAGCTGTCACAGTGGACCATGATGTTCTCCCATTGCTTTCAATGGGGCCGGCGCTGATGAGGTTTGGGTTCGCACCAAACTAAACTTTTGGCAAAGTTTGACCTTACGCCCAACATAATAGGTACACTCACTGCGATGAATGTTCTACCGTTACACGGAACATGTACTAAGAACTGTGAACGAAATTCTCATGAAACAGGGGACCCCGCTATTTAATACGCATGTCCGAATTCAACCCTTCTAGGCTGGTATGACACCTGCGGTTATATGAAAGGTTTAGGTCCAGTATTTTCAGCCAAAGTCGGAAATTGATTCAAAAGGGATGGGAAATCTAAAAGAAGCATCTCTACTCCTTCCTGTCAGACCCACTTCTGATTTTGGCTCAAAAAACTTCAACAAAACTGCATGAGTGTTTCCAGCCTTAAAGAGGATAGTTCAGTCGAGGATAGTTCAGTCCTTCAGTCCAGAGGTGTAACTTGAAGCTTCTGGGCCCCCATGCAAAACCTGTAACAGGGCCCCCAACTATAATGCTTTATTCATAGTTCTCGGCTCCCTATATGGAGAAGAGACACCTTATGGGCCCCCTAAAAAGCTCTTGGGCCTGGGTGCAACCGCATCCCCTGCATGCTCTATAATTACGCCCTTGCCTCAGTCTATATATGTAGCTGAGTATTACACATATATTTAATACATGGTTTTATAGGGCATATTCGTTCTAAGTAATGACAAACTGTGTACAGTATTTACAGAAATCCAGCTATAGTACATTTTATTGTAAATTGATCAAAACTGATTTCCTTCAGCACTTCCTGACCATCTTTCTACCAGATGCTAAGAACGTAATTAAATATTTCTGCCCCATATTAAATGTTTATTACATTTCTCAATGTGGACATTGTAATATCCCATATGTTAGGCTGAGTACACCTGGCTAATTCATTAAAATAAAATCATTTGGATACAAGTAAATTCCCTTGAACATATTGCTCACTGCATGTTGCCATTGATACTACAGAAACTTAGATCTTGTATTTTTTTTATTGTTGAGTCTCATTACTCCAATTATTCCAATTGTTGCAAAATTGGACGACTATTTCGCTCATTGCACTGTAATGGATGAAATTTGTGGTGAAAGTCCACAGCCATTTTTCAACAGATTCTTTACGCCGCAAGTGATTAGGGTTTGTCAACACATCGTTCACTTACTGTACTTTATTTCTAATATATTTCTAATTTTCGTTATATATAAACTAGATATGAGCGAGCACACTCGTTCGAGCATTAGGGTACTCGAGATCTTCTTTACTCGAGTCGAACACCACACGGTACTCGAGTCAATTGCATTTCCTTCCCCGCATGTTTAGCGCCATTTTCTAGCCAATAGACATGCGGGGAAGGCATTACCACTTCCTGCTGTGACGTGCCATCCCTCTCCCCCCCACAGTAGTGAGTGGCTGGGCCGATCAGGTGACCACCGAGTACTTAAAGCGGACCTGCCCGTGACTCGTCTCAGATGCATGCTGGCAGAGGTTAGGGATAGTGCTGCTGATATAGGGACAGTGTTAATGTAGGATCCTGTCGTCAAGAACCCCAATGGTCCTTCTTAGGGCTACTCCTCATAGTGTACATTACTGTTGTGGCTGGCTGGGAGCAGTAGTGCACCAATTTTTTTTTTTTAAGCATCAAGGGCTGCGCAGGCCATTTCAGCTATACTGTTCTGTGTCTGCAGTGCATAAGGCAGAGTTTAGGGACACAGCCACTTCTATAGGGAAAGTTATACAGTCCTGATCCTCCGTGCAAGAACCACAATGCTCCCTCTTAGGGCTACATCTGACCGTGTGCTTTACAGTAGTGGCTGGCTGGGAGCTGTAGTGCATCAATTTTTGTATTACGCATCTAGGCCTGTTCCCAGCCTTTCAGTAATAGCCTTCTCAGCCTGCAGTGCCGTACAACCAGCTCTCACCGTGAATCTGCACTCTAACATTTCCTAGCCTACTGCAAACGACTTCAGTTATACCGTTCTGTGTCTGCAGTGCATTAGACAGAGTAATATTTCGTGGGCCACTGTGAAGTATTTCAGCTCTGCGGCTGTGCAGAGCGTCTCACAATACCCTTTCCTTGGGGGGGTTGAGAGAGCCACAGTTGCCAGCACTATCCACTGGCTTTAAAGTCTTCTCCCACTCCATACAGCCTCTATTATCTACAAGTCTCTGTGAGGGTAAATTACCCCTAGGTATCAGCGCGAGACAGCGGGTTAATTTTTTCAAGTCACAGCATAGAGCCTCCGCTATCTACAAGTCTTTGTGTGCGGTGAATTAAGCCACAGTTGTCAGTGCTGTACAGCGGAGTAATTTATTTGGGACCTGCTCTATTCTTAATCCGCCATGATGAGGAGTAGGGGTAAGGGTCGAGGACGCGGACGCGGGCGTCCAAGTGAGGGTGTGGGCACAGGCTGAGTTCCTGGGCGTGGTGAATCACAGCCGGCTGCTGTGGGATGAGGAGAGAGGCAAGTTTCTGGGCTTCCCAGCTTCATATCACAATTTACGAGTCTGTATGGTAGACCTTTATTACAAACAGAGCAGTGCGAGCAGGTCCTGTCGTGGATGGCAGAAAATGCGTCCATCAATGTATCAACCACCCAGTGTTCTACTCAGTCTACTACTCCTGACCTAGGGACTGCAACTCTGAATTCTCTGGCTGCTGCTCCTCCTTCCTCCCAGCCTCCTCACTCCATGAAAAGGACATATTCTGAGCAGGCAGACTCCCAGGAACTGTTATCGGGTCCCTGCCATGAGTGGGAAAAACGGTTCCTCTCTCACATGAGGAGTTTGTCGTGACCGATGCCCAACCTTTGGAAAGTTCCCAGAGTCCGGGTGATGAGGCTGGGGACTTCTGGCAACTGTCTCAAGAGCTTTTTGTGGATGAGGATGATGAGACACAGTTGTCTGTCAGTGAGGTAGTAGTAAGGGCAGTAAGTCCGATGGAGGAGCGCACAGAGGATTCGGAGGAAGAGCAGCTGGAGGATGAGGTGACTGACCTCACCTGGTTTGCTAAGCCTACTCAGGACAGGGCTTCAGAGGGGGAGGCAAGTGCAGCAGCTGGACAGGTTGGAAGAGGCAGTGGAGTGGCCAGGAGTAGAGGCAGGGCCAGAGCAAAGAATACCCCAACTGTTTTCCAAAGCACCCCCTCGCAGCAAGCCTCCATGCAGAGGGCTAGGTGTTCAAAGGTGTGGATGTTTTTTAGTGAGAGCGCAGACGACCGACGAACAGTGGTGTGCAACCTGTGTCACACCAAGATCAGCCGGGGAGCCACCACTACCAGCCTCACCACCACCAGCATGCGCAGGCATATGATGGCCAAGCACCCCATAAGATGGGACGAAGGCCATTCACCGCCTCTGGCTTACACCACTGCCACTTCCCCTGTGCCCCAACCTACCACACAGATCCAATCCCCCTCCCAGGACACAGACACGAGTGCCTCCCGGCCTGCACCCACACCCTCACCTCCACCATCCTCCACTCCATCCAGCAATGTCTCTCAGCGCAGCGTTCAGCTGTCGCTAACACAAGCGTTGGAGTGAAAGCGCAAATATGCCACCACCCAACCACATGCACAAGCTTTAAACGTGCACATTGCAAAATTAATCAGCCTGGAGATGCTGCCATACAGGCTTGTGGAAACAAAGGCTTTCAAAAACATGATGGCGGCGGCGGTCCCCAGTCGCCACTATTTTTCCCAGTGTGCCGTCCCAGCCCTACACTAGCACGTCTCCCACAAAATAAATCATGGCCTCACCAATGCGGTTACTGGGAAAGTCCACTTAACCACGGACACGTGGATAAGTACTGGCGGGCAGGGCCACTATATCTCCCTGATGGCACATTGGGTGAACTTGGTGGAGGCTGGGACCGAGTCACAGCCAGGGGACCGCTCACATCCTACCCACACCCAGAATAGCGGGTCCTACCTCGGTGCTGGTATCTGCAGCATTTTATGCCACCTCCTCCAAACCCTCCCCCTCCTCCTCCTCTTCCACCTCTACCTCTCAATTAAAAAGTGTGAGCACGTCGCCAGCAGTCGGTAGCGCACGGCAGCACAGTGGTGGGCAAGCATCAGCAAGCCGTGCAGAAACTAATCAGCTTAGGTAACAAGAGGCACACAGCCCCAGAGCTGCTGCAGGGTCTGACAGTGCAGACCGACCGCTGGCTTTCGCCGCTGAGCCTCCAACCGGGCATGGTTGTGTGTGACAACGGCCATAAGCTGGTGGCGGCTCTGCAGCTCGGCAGCCTCACACACGTGCCATGCCTGGCCCATGTCTTCAAACCTGGTGGTTCAGTGGTTTCTGAAAAACTACCCCCACTAGTCTGACCTGCTCAGCAAGGTGTGCCGCGTCTGCGCACATTTCCGCAAGTCCACCACGGATGCTGCCACCCTGAGAACCCTGCAATGTCGGTTTAAGCTGCCAGAGCACCCACTGCTGTGCAACGAGCCCACATGCTGGAATTCTACACTGCACATGTTGGCCAGGCTGTATGAGCAGCGTAGAGCTATAGTGGAATACCAGCTGCAACATGGACGGTGGAGTGGTAGACAGCCTCCGCAATTCTTTACTGAGGAGTGGGCATGGATGGTAGATATCTGCCAGGTCCTCGGAAACTTTGAGCAGTCTACCCAGATGGTGAGTGGCGATGCGGCAATCATTAGCGTTACCATCCCGCTGCTTTGCCTGCTGAGAAGTTCGCTGCTAAGCATAAAGGCCAACGCTTTGCGGTTGGAACAGGAGACGGGGGATGACAGTATGTTGCTTGATAGCATGACCACCCTCATGTCTATATCTCAGCGCGTTTTGGAGGAGGAGAAGGAAGAGGAGGGGGAGGAGGAGGAGGAGTGGGAAAAGACAGCTGGCCACACTGCAGAGGGTACGCATGCTGCTTGCCTCTCATCTGTTCTGTGTGTATGGGCTGAAGAGGAAGAGGAGGATCCTGAAAGTCATCTTCCTAGTGAGGACAGATATGTGTTGCGTATTGGGACCCTGGCACACATGGCTGACTTCATGTTAGGCTGTCTTTCCCGTGACCCTCGCATTAGACGCATTCTGGCCAACATGGATTACTGGGTGTACACCCTTCTCGACCCACGGTATAAGGAGAACTTTTCCACTCTCATTCCCGAAGAGGAAAGGGGTACTGGAGTGATGTAATACCACAGGCCCTGGTGGAAAAAGTGATGCTAAAGTTCCCATTTGACAGCGCTAGTGGCAGAAGATGCAGTTCAGAGGGCCAAGTAGCAGGGAAGGTGCAGGGATCAGGCAGCATGTCCAGCGCAGGCAGGGGAACACTCTTCAAGGCCGTTTCCAGCTTTATGGCTCCCCAGCAAGACTGTGTCACCACTCCCCAGTCAAGGCTGAGTCGGAGGGAGCACTGTAAAAAGATGGTGAGGGAGTACGTAGCTGATCGTACCTCCATTCTCCGTGATGCCTCTGCTCCATACAACTATTGGGTGTCAAAGCTGGACACGTGACATGAACTTGCGCTGTACGACCTGGAGGTACTGGCCTGCCTTGCCACTAGCGTCTTGTCAGAGAGGGTGTTTAGTGCAGCGGGGGGAATCATCACGGATAAGTGTAACAGTCAACTACCAGTGCCGACATGCTAACACTCATAAAGATGAACAAAGGCTGGATTTCCCCAGACTTCTCTTCTCCACCGGCGGAAAGAAGCGGAACCTAATGATTCTTTTCGCTGCAAGAGGAGAAAAATGCATCCTCTATCACCACAAAAAAAAGTGGGAATTAGCTTTGTCAATCACTCTGGGATATTATTACTCCTACTACTACTACTCCTCCTCTTAAAGCAGCATGTCATCACGCTAAACTGCCAATTTTTCTGCGGCCCAAAAGGCTCTGTTTAAAAGTCTTTTACAATTTTTCAAAGTTTCAAAAGTATGGATACTTTAACAGAAACCATTTTTTTTCACAGGGCTGCCTCCAGGCTCTGTTAAAAATTAAGCAACAGTGAGCTGTATCTTTAAAAAATGTTTATGGCTTTCACCTGCCCTCGCGGTTGAGCAATTTTTCAGGGGTACACTTGTACTCTTGGTACACCAATTTTTCTGGCCCTCGCCTATACTGCTATCTAACTAATTTTTCCGGCCTTCGCCTACACTCTTGGTAACTAAATTTTTTCAGGTGTTCGTCTATACTCTTGGTACACCAATGTTTCAGGGGTTCGCTTACACTCTTGCTACAGAAATGTTACAGGGGTCTGCCTATATTTTTACTACAGAAATGTTACTGGGGTCCACCTATGCAGTTTCTACTGAATGGTTTGAGGGGTTCGCCTATACATTTGCTACAGAAATGCTACTGGGGTCTCCCTATACTCTTGCTACAGAAATGTTACAGGGGTCCGCCTATACTCTTGCTACAGAAATGTTACTGGGGTCTCCCTATACTTTTGCTACAGAAATGTTACTGGGGTCTCCCTATACTCTTGCTATAGAAATGTTACTGGGGTCCACATATACTCTTGCTACAGAAATGTTACAGGGGTCTGTCTATACTTTTGCTACGGAAATGTTACTGGGGTCCGCCTATGCAGTTTCTACTGAATGGTTTGAGGGGTTCGTCTATACTCTTCCTACAGAAATGTTACAGGGGTCTGCCTATACTTTTTCTGCAGAAATGTTACTGGGGTCCGCCTATACTTTCGCTATATAAATGTTACAGGGGTCCGCCTACACTCTTGCTACAGAAATGTTACTGGGGTCTGCCTATACTTTTGCTACAGAGATGTTACTGGGGTCTCCCTATACTTTTGCTACAGAAATGTTACTGGGGTCCGCCTATATTCTTGCTATAGAAATGTTACTGGAGTCCACCTATACTCTTGCTACAGAAATGTTACAGGGGTCTGCCTATACTTTTGCTACATAAAAGTTACTGAGGTCCGCCTATGCAGTTTCTACTGAATGCTTTGAGGGGTTCGCCTATACTCTTGGTACACCAATGTTTCAGGGGTTCGCCTACACTCTTGCTACAGAAATGTTACAGGGGTCTGCCTATATTTTTACTACAGAAATGTTACTGGGGTCCACCTATGCAGTTTCTACTGAATGGTTTGAGGGGTCCACCTATACGTTTGCTACAGAAATGTTACTGGGTTCTCCCTATACTTTTGCTACAGAAATGTTACTGGGGTCCGCCTATACTTTCGCTATATAAATGTTACAGGGGTCCGCCTACACTCTTGCTACAGAAATGTTACAGGGGTCTGCCTATACTTTTGCTACAGAGATGGTACTGGGGTCTCCCTATACTTTTGCTACATAAAAGTTACTGAGGTCCGCCTATGCAGTTTCTACTGAATGGTTTGAGGGGTTCGCCTATACTCTTGGTACAGAAATGTTACAGGGGTCTGCCTATACTTTTGCTACAGAAATATTACTGGGGTCCGCCTATGCAGTTTCTACTGAATGGTTTGAGGGGTTCGCCTATACTTTTGCTACAGAAATGTTACTGGGGTCCACATATACTCTTGCTACAGAAATGTTACAGGGGTCTGCCTATACTTTTGCTACGGAAATGTTACTGGGGTCCGCCTATGCAGTTTCTACTGAATGGTTTGAGGGGTTCGTCTATACTCTTCCTACAGAAATGTTACAGGGGTCTGCCTATACTTTTGCTATATAAATGTTACAGGGGTCCGCCTACACTCTTGCTACAGAAATGTTACAGGGGTCTGCCTATACTTTTGCTACAGAGATGTTACTGGGGTCTCCCTATACTTTTGCTACAGAAATGTTAATGGGGTCCGCCTATATTCTTGCTATAGAAATGTTACTGGAGTCCACCTATACTCTTGCTACAGAAATGTTACAGGGGTCTGCCTATACTTTTGCTACATAAAAGTTACTGAGGTCCGCCTATGCAGTTTCTACTGAATGGTTTGAGGGGTTCGCCTATACTCTTGGTACACCAATGTTTCAGGGGTTCGCCTATACTCTTGCTACAGAAATTTTACAGGGGTCTGCCTTTATTTTTACTACAGAAATGTTACTGGGGTCCACCTATGCAGTTTCTACTGAATGGTTTGAGAGGTTCACCTATACGTTTGCTACAGAAATGTTACAGGGGTCTCCCTATACTCTTGCTACAGAAATGTTACTGGGGTCTCCCTATACTTTTGCTACAGAAATGTTACAGGGGTCTGCCTATACTTTTTCTGCAGAAATGTTACTGGGGTCCGCCTATACTTTCGCTATATAAATGTTACAGGGGTCCGCCTACACTCTTGCTACAGAAATGTTACAGGGGTCTGCCTATACTTTTGCTACAGAGATGGTACTGGGGTCTCCCTATACTTTTGCTACATAAAAGTTACGGAGGTCCGCCTATGCAGTTTCTACTGAATGGTTTGAGGGGTTCACCTATACTCTTGGTACAGAAATGTTACAGGGGTCTGCCTATACTTTTGCTACAGAAATATTACTGGGGTCCGCCTATGCAGTTTCTACTGAATGGTTTGAGGGGTTCGCCTATACTTTTGCTACAGAAATGTTACTGGGGTCCGCCTATACTCTTGCTATAGAAATGTTACTGGGGTCCGCCTAAACTCTTGCTACAGAAATGTTACAGGGGTCTGCCTATACTTTTTCTACACAAATGTTACTGCGGTTACTTAGGATCCTCATTGAACAGCTGGTCCTCAAACCTGCTGTCAGTGCAGTGGGGCTGGATATCCACATGGGTGGTAAGAACCAGAAGATTTTACTTCCATTGAAATCAGTGTGAGCAAAACCTTCTATTACAGTTCCTGTTCTAAATGCAATGGGGATGGGACCAGAGAATTAGCTGATCGGTGGTAATCTTAGGTGATAGACCACCGCCAATCTACTGTTGATGACCTATCCTGAGGACGGGTCATCAGTAGCAAATGCCTGGAAGACCCCTTTATGGGTGGCTTCGCATGAAACCTATGCGCAATTTCACGTGACTCAGCCCAACACACTTGCATTATGAACAAGGCTTTTTTGCGTGCATATCGGCGTATTTTACTGTACTCTTTGCATCAGCAGGGCAGGATGTTCCACAAAAACGCCCCGATCTAAAAAAAACTATTTAGCCTAATGAGTTCCAGATGTGTTCTTTTTCCTGCAGAATTGTGCAGCTTATTGCGCAACGTGTTGCGTATTTTGTGCAAAAGTACACAAAGTAGAGTATTCTGGATTTTTTTTTTTTTGCACGCATAAAATGCACACCTAAAAAAAAAAAAAAAATGAACCCATTGAAACCAATGGGTTCTATTCTCTGTTTATTGCACATGCAAAAAATATGTCCATGTGGGGGGGCGTGGCCTGACTGAGGACGGTGGCAGTCGCAAGCTCTTGAGCTCCGCTCCGTCCGACACCTCCAAGCAACTGAAATAGCATCAGCGGGTCTCTATCTTCCCCCGGAGACGCTTGTGCTTACCTTGGCAACCGGCCATGACCCGACGCAGGACAGCGATAGCCTCTCCGGTCCCGGTGACAGACTTCTTCACCGCTCGGAGCGGCAGGAAGACTCCGGCTGCAGCGCGCTTCTCTTCAAGAAGCAGCTCACAAAGGTCCGTGGACGACTCAGCACAGCCCCGGGAGACACTGACAGATGGTCCCAGCTCCTGCCGAGAGGATGCGCGCCGGTCCCTGAGCCTGGAGGGGGTGAGTGACACTTCCGCAGCCATTACATACAACTCCCCTCACACAGTTAAAATGGCGCCCGACCACATGTCAGCCCCTGGGAACAATCTCTCCCCATCTTCTAGCCCAGAAAAAAGAAGGCAAAGACTGGAGGAGGCGTTTAACACCTCTCTGCCTCTCTCCAGCAGTGCAGATCTTCTAGATGTGGTCCCTACTTCAGACCAGCCTGCATCACAGGCTTTTATAAAAGAAATGATGCTTGCCCTAAGAAGCACCATGAGAGAGGACTTACATACGTTCTCAGCCTCCTTTAATAATGCAATAATGGAGGTAGAAGAAAGAACTTCCCATATCGAGAATAAAATTGGAGAGCTGACTAAGTCACATAACACACTGATTGACGCCCACTACACTTTGGAGGAAGAAGACGATCAGATCAAAGTAAAAATGGCGGACCTAGAAGACCGCAACCGAACAACGTCAAATTTAGGGGCATCCCCGAAAAAATCAGTCCACCAGATTTGAAGGACTTTCTTACGCAGTTAATGATAAAACTCCTTCCCTCTACTCCTGTACAGGAACTTATCATAGACAGGGCGCATCGCTTGCAGAAACCGAAATTCCTGCAGGAAAATGTACCCCGTGTTGTGATTGCGCGGATTCATTTTTTTCACGTTAAAGAGGTGTTGATGTTTGCATCCCGAAAAATACCTGATCTACCCCCGCAATTTTCAAATATCAAGTTATTTGTGGACTTATCCGCGGCCACTATCCAGTCTAGGAGAGCCTTCTCCCGCGTCACTACCACTCTTAGGAGGGAAAATGTCCCCTACAGGTGGGGTTTCCCCACAAAGCTCATCCTGCACAGAGAAGGCGTCACACACATCTTCAACAAGCCCGAAGAGGGGGAAAAATCCCTAGTCTCCTGGGGTTTCCAAATTATTGGCCAACCCCACAATAAACCATCCAACCAGCGTTCCCGCGAGCCACTTGAAGAAGTCCTACCAACCCAGCCACCCCGCTGAACCCAGTCTTTTTTTCTTCTCCGTAAATCTGGAGGTTAAAGATATCCTTCTTTAGTCGGGTGAACTTTTTTACCCCCCACTCCTCTGCAGGATTAAACCCCTGCACAAAACAGCTGATACCAGCTCGCTGTTTACATCTTCTTACTACCACGTATTTAGCTTTTCTGCTAAAAAAGGAAAAATGTTTCCTGGCCATATGTTCCAGTGTTATGGGCCAGACACTGTTGTTATGACTGTTTGTGTTTCTAACCCTTTCTTTGACAGGTCATTGATCGACAAAAATCTAGGTTCCCACAAAATTATAGCATACCAAATTCCAAAATATCTCACCCCCAGGCCATAGCGGATGAATTTAGTCTGTTCTACTCCAAACTCTATAATTTGAACAAAGATGGCTCCACTCACCAGCCAGATACTCATCAAATCAACAAATTCCTAGAGGAGATTAATCTCCCTTCTATTGGTGAGGACCATCTGAGTGCATTGAACTCCCCGGTTTCCCTCCTGGAGATTTTAGATACAATTGGATCTCTGAAAGCACACAAGGCCCCGGGTCCGGACGGATTTTCTAATGAATACTACAAGGATTTCGCTTCGGACCTGGCGCCTTGTATGGTAGACACATTTAATAAAGCGATCTTGACGGGATCTCTTCCGAAAGAAATGTTAAATGCCACCATAGTAACAATCCCCAAACAAGGGAAGCCCCCGTCCTCCCCTGCTAACTTTCGGCCCATTTCTCTCTTAAATAGTGACACGAAGATCTACTCGAAGCTTCTGGCCCAACGTTTATTAAAAATCCTCCCACAAATAATCCACGGGGATCAGGTGGGCTTCACCAAGGGGAGACAGGCGTCAGATGGTACCAGGCGGGTCCTGAATTTGATCGCAGTAGCGGAGGCGAACCACACCCCAGCCATAATACTTACTTTAGACGCTGAAAAAGCCTTTGATAGGCTACACTGGGGATTCGCCTTCGCTGCTCTGGAGAAGTTTGGTTTCCGGGGAAATATCCTCAGAGCCATTCGAGCTCTATACGGCGCTTCATCTGCCGGGGTTGATGGGGTCACCTCTACGCCTTTTCAAATTACTAATGGCACCCGCCAGGGCTGCCCATTATCCCCCCTACTATTTACAATGGTCATGGAACCCCTGGCGGAGGCGATTAGACTCAACGCGAATATTAGAGGGATATCGGCCGGGGAGAGGCAGCATAAAATTAGTTTATTCACGGATGATGTCCTGCTCCTTCTCACAGACCCCGTTGCATCACTGAGGGAGGTGTCCCGCATAATTCGGGAATTTAGCATGGTATCCTACCACAAATTAAACATAGACAAGTCTCAAATACTTGCCATCAATATAGACAATTCTCTAAAACTAAATATTCAAAAGGAATTCCCATTCCAGTGGGGGGAGGACAACATTCCGTTCTTAGGGATAAAAATTAGTTCCCCTCTATCAAGAACTGTTCAGGCTAATCTTTCTCCCTTGTTATCTGGCCTTCAAAGAGAACTGACGGTCTTAGAAAAGAAAGAGCCGTCGTGGATGAGTAGAGTCACAATATATAAAATGCTTATCCTTCCCAAAATACTCTACATCTTCCGCACAATTAACCTCCCAATCCCCAGACAGGAAGTGCAAAAATTTCAAAAACAACTGGCGGGATTTGTGTGGAGAGGTAAGAGACCGAGAGTAGCCGCCTCTATTTTGTATCTCAATAGGAACCAGGGGGGACTGGGTTTGCCAAACTTGTGGTCATATTTACAAGCTTCCAATATCAACCAATCCAGATACTGGTTGAAATCAGGACCAGGCCCAAGCTGGGTGCAAATTGAAACCCAACTGAATGGTGGTAGACCTCTCCGCTCTCTTCTCCTGGCGTCCCTATTAACTTCATCCTCCTCTCCTACGCTCCCAATTTATAATTTCAGTAGTATTTCCCCATCGATGCAAGCCTCGTTGGACTCGTGGAAGTTGTTGGCCCAGAGACCCAACCCTGGCGTGAGAAAGACAATCGAGCACATACCCATTTCAGCTTTGGAGCTCTGTGTTCCCAATCTTCACTTGAAGACATGGTTGGAGAGGGGAATAGCAAATATTGATGATATTTCCACTGCGCAAGGCATAACTTCGTTCCGATCCCTGAAGGTAAGGTTTAACCTGCCTGAGGGAGAATTTCTTAGATACCTGCAAATAAGGTCTTTACTAGAGATGAGCGAACACCAAAATGTTCGGGTGTTCGTTATTCGGAACGAACTTCCCGCGATGTTCGAGGGATCGTTTCGAACAACGAACCCCATTGAAGTCAATGGGCGACCCGAGCATTTTTGTATTTCGCCGATGCTCGCTAAGGTTTTCATGTGTGAAAATCTGGGCAATTCAAGAAAGTGATGGGAATGACACAGAAACGGATAGGGCAGGCGAGGGGCTACATGTTGGGCTGCATCTCAAGTTCCCAGGTCCCACTATTAAGCCACAATACCGGCAAGAGTGCCCCCCCCCCTCCCAACAACTTTTACTTCTGAAAAGCCCTCATTAGCATGGCATACTTTTGCTAAGCACCACACTAGCTACAACAAAGCACAATCACTGCCTGGATGACATTCCGCTGCCACTTCTCCTGGGTTACATGCTGACCAACCGCCCCCCCTCCCCCCCACAGCGCACACCAAAGTGTCCCTGCGCAGCCTTCAGCTGCCCTCATGCCACGCCACACTCATGTCTATTTAGAAGTGCGTCTGCCATGAGGAGGAACCGCAGGCACACACTGCAGAGGGTTGGCATGGCTAGGCAGCGGCCCTCTTTAAAAGGGGCGGGGCGATAGCCCACAATGCTGTACAGAAGCAATGAGAAATAGAATCCTGTGCCACCGCCATCAGGAGCTGCACACGTGGGCATAGCAATGGGGAACCTATGTGACACATACTATTCATTCTGTCAAGGTGTCTGCATGCCCCAGTCAGACTGGTAATATGTACCTTAACAGTAACCGCGTTGGTGGTAATGTGGTGGTGACTGCGGACCTAGTAGCACGGTTGTATTTTGTTGGTTTTCGGAATGCGGCCAGGATTAAGTGGGCCGTGGCGGGGGGATGGTGTGGGGGCTCTCGTTGTGTCGGTAAAGGTGAAATTCTTGGACTGCCACCAGACGAACCAATGCAAAGACATTTGCCAAGAATGTTTTCCCTGTTGGAGGAGGAGGGGGATGTTTTTGAGGCACTACGTGTCCTCTCCACGTGTCCGTGGTTATATGCACCTTTACAGTAACCGCGTTGGTGGGAAATGGCCTCGCCGCCATCATGTCTTTGGGAAGCCTCTGTTTCCACACCCCAGAGACATACCATTAGCAGCGGTATAGGCAGAGGTCAGAATTCGTAACATTTCAGCCGTAGCATTAGGACAGGCCCCACTAACATATCACTAGCAGCATTATAGGAGGAGCGCAGTCTTCGTTCCATGTCAGCAATAGTAGCACTCAAGACAGGCCCCAGTAACAATTCCGAAGCAGCAGTATAGCGGGAGCGCAGTCTTCGTTCCATGTCAGCAATAGTAGCACTCAAGACAGGCCCCAGTAACAATTCCGAAGCAGCAGTATAGCGGGAGCGCAGTCTTCGTTCCATGTCAGCAATAGTAGCACTCAAGACAGGCCCCAGTAACAATTCCGAAGCAGCAGTATAGCGGGAGCGCAGTCTTCGTTCCATGTCAGCAATAGTAGCACTCAAGACAGGCCCCAGTAACAATTCCGAAGCAGCAGTATAGCGGGAGCGCAGTCTTCGTTCCATGTCAGCAATAGTAGCACTCAAGACAGGCCCCAGTAACAATTCCGAAGCAGCAGTATAGCGGGAGCGCAGTCTTCGTTCCATGTCAGCAATAGTAGCACTCAAGACAGGCCCCAGTAACAATTCCGAAGCAGCAGTATAGCGGGAGCGCAGTCTTAGTTCCATTTCAGTAGCCTTAGTATAGCCAAGGCCCAAGTTACATTTATGTAGCTAAAGTGTAGGCCAACCCCACACACCTTTCTGTACCATGAGTGCAGGCGAAGAACATACAAATTGCTATGATTACACTGTAGGTGAGGGCCCCAAAAATTTGGTGTACCAACAGTACTAATGTACCTCAGTAAAAATTGGCCATGCCCAACCAAGATGGCAGGTGAATCGCTTTGGTTAATGTGGCTTAAGTGGTAACTAGGCCTGGAGGCAGCCCAGTGTAACGAAAAATTGGTTCAAGTTAAAGTTCCAACGCTTTTAAGCGCATTGAAACTTATAAAAATTGTTCAGAAAAATTATTTGAGTGAGCCTTGTGGCCCTAAGAAAAATTGCCCGTTCAGCGTGATTACGTGAGGTTTCAGAAGTAGGAGCAGGAGGAGGAGGAGGAGGAATATTAGACACAGATTGATGAAGCAGAAATGTCCCCGTTTTGGATGGTGAGAGAGAACGTAGCTTCCATCCGCGGGTGCAGCCTACGTATTGCTTACGTATCGCTGCTGTCCGCTGGTGGAGAACAGAAGTCTGGGGAAATCCAGCCTTTGTTGATCTTGATGAGTGTAAGCCTGTCGGCACTGTCGGTTGACAAGCGGCTACGCTTATCTGTGATGATTCCCCCAGCCGCACTAAACACCCTCTCCGACAAGACGCTAGCCGCAGGACAAGCAAGCACCTCCAGGGCATACAGCGCGAGTTCAGGCCACGTGTCCAGCTTCGACACCCAGTAGTTGTAGGGGGCAGAGGCGTCACCGAGGATGGTCGTGCGATCCGCTACGTACTCCCTCACCGACTCAGCCGTGACTGGGGAGCGGTGACACAGTCTTGGTGGGGAGCCATAAAGCTGGCCAGGCCCTTAAAGACTGTTGCACTGCCTGGGATATACATGCTGCTCGATCTACGCACATCCCCTGCTACCTTGCCCTCGGTACTGCGCCTTCTGCCACTAGCGCTGTCGGCTGGGAATTTTACCATCAGCTTGTCCGCAAGGGTCCTGTGGTATAGCAACACTCTTGAACCCCTTTCCTCTTCGGGAATCAGAGTGGGCAGGTTCTCCTTATACCGTGGATCGAGCAGTGTGTACACCCAGTAATCCGTCGTGGCCAGAATGCGTGCAACGCGAGGGTCACGAGAAAGGCATCCTAACATGAAGTCAGCCATGTGTGCCAGGGTACCTGTACGCAACACATGGCTGTCTTCACTAGGAAGATCACTTTCAGGATCCTCCTCCTCCTCCTCAGGCCATACACGCTGAAAGGATGACAGGCAATCAGCCGGTGTACCGTCAGCAGCGGGCCAAGCTGTCTCTTCCCCCTCCTCCTCATCCTCCTCATGCTCCTCCTCCTCCTCCTGTACGCGCTGAGAAATAGACAGGAGGGTGCCCTGACTATCCAGCGGCATACTGTCTTCCCCCGCCCCCGTTTCCGAGCGCAAAGCAGCTGCCTTTATGGTTTGCAGGGAATTTCTCAAGATGCATAGCAGAGGAATGGTGACGCTAATGATTGTAGCATCGCCGCTCACCACCTGGGTAGACTCCTCAAAATTACCAAGGACATGACAGATGTCTGCCAACCAGGCCCACTCTTCTGAAAGGAATTGAGGAGGCTGACTCCCACTGCGCCGCCCATGTTAGAGTTGGTATTCGACTATAGCTCTACGCTGTTCATAGAGCCTGGCCAACATGTGGAGCGTAGAGTTCCACCGTGTGGGCACGTCGCACAGCAGTCGGTGCACTGGCAGCTTAAAGTGATGTTGCAGGGTGCGCAGGGTGGCAGCGTCCGTGTGGGACTTGCGGAAATGTGCGCAGAGCCGGCGCGCCTTTACGAGCAGGTCTGACAAGCGTGGGTAGCTTTTCAGAAAGCGCTGAACCACCAAATTAAAGACGTGGGCCAGGCATGGCACGTGCGTGAGGCTGCCGAGCTGCAGAGCCGCCACCAGGTTACGGCCCAGGTTACGGCCGTTTTCACACACGACCATGCCCGGTTGGAGGCTCAGCGGCGCAAGCCAGCGGTCGGTCTGCTGTGTCAGACCCTGCAGCAGTTCGTGGGCCGTGTGCCTCTTATCGCCTAAGCTGAGTAGTTTCAGCACGGCCTGCTGACGCTTGCCCACCGCTGTGCTGCCACACCGCGCGACACCGACTGCTGGCGACATGCTGCTGCTAACACATCTTGATTGCGAGACAGAGGAGGAGGAGGAGGAGGAGGAGGGTGGTTTAGTGGAGGAAGCATACACCTCCGCAGATACCACCACCGAGCTGGGGCCCGCAATTCTGGGGGTGGGTAGGACGTAAGCGGTCCCGGGCTCTGACTCTGTCCCAGCCTCCACTAAATTCACCCAATGTGCCGTCAGGGAGATGTAGTGGCCCTGCCCGCCTGTGCTTGTCCACGTGTCCGTAGTTAAGTGGACCGTGGCAGTAACCGCGTTGATGAGGGCGCGTACAATGTTGCGGGAGACGTGGTCGTGCAGGGCTGGGACGGCACATCGGGAAAAGTAGTGGCGACTGGGAACTGAGTAGCGCGGGGCCGCCGCCTCCATGATACTTTTGAAGGACTCCGTTTCCACAACCCTATACGGCAGCATCTCAAGGCTGATGAATTTTGCTATGTGGACGGTTAACGTTTGAGCGTGCGGGTGCGTGGCGGTGTACTTGCGCTTGCGCTCCAACATTTGCGCAAGCGACGGCTGGACGGTGCGCTGAACTACACTGCTGGATGGGGCCGAGGACAGCGGAGGTGAGGGTGTGGGTGCAGGCCAGGAGACGGTAGTGCCTGTGTCCTGAGAGGGGGGTTGCATCTCAGTGGCAGGTTGGGGCACAGGGGGAGAGGCAGGGGTGCAAACCGGAGGCGCTGAACGGCCTTCGTTCCACCTTGTGGGGTGCTTGGCCATCATATGTCTGCGCATGGTGGTGGTGGTGAGGCTGTTGGTGTTGGCTCCCCGGCTGAGCTTTGCGCGACAAAGGTTGCACACCGCTGTTCGTCGGTCGTCAGGCGTCTCTGTGAAAAACTGCCAGACCTTAGAGCACCTCGGCCTCTGCAGGGTGGCATGGCGCGAGGGGGCGCTTTGGGAAACAGTTGGTGGATTATTCGGTCTGGCCCTGCCTCTATCCCTGGCCACCGCACTGCCTCTTGCAACCTGCCCTGCTGATGCCCTTGACTCCCCCTCTGAAGACCTGTCCTCCTGAGTAAGCGTTGCACACCAGGTGGGGTCAGTCACCTCATCGTCCTGCTGCTCTTCCTCCGAATCCTCTGTGCGCTGCTTCCTCGGACTTACTGCCCTTACTACTATCTCACTGCAAGACAACTGTGTCTGATCGTCATCGTCCTCCTCACCCACAGAAAGTTGGTGAGACAGTTGGCAGAAGTCCCCAGCCTCATCCCCCGGACCCCGGGAACTTTCGAATGGTTGGGCATCAGTGACGATAAACTCCTCTGGTGGGAGAGGAACCGCTGCTGCCCAATCTAAGCAGGGGCCCGAGAACAGTTCCTGGGAGTGTTCCCGCTCCTGAGCAGGTGTCATTGTAGTGGAGTGAGGAGGCTGGGAGGAAGGAGGAGCAGCAGACAGAGGATTCGGATTTGCAGCAGTGGACGGCGCAGAACTGCGGGTTGACGATAGGTTGCTCGAAGCACTTTCTGCCATCCAGGACAGGACCTGCTCACACTGCTCATTTTCTAATAACCATCTCCCGCGTGGACCCATTAATTGGGCGATGAATGTGAGGACGCCAGAAACGTGCCTCTCTCCTAATCGCGCAGCAGTCGGCTGCGACACACCTGGATCAGGAGCTCGGCCTGTGCCCACACCCTCACTTGGCCCTCCGCGTCCTCGGCCGCGTCCACGTCCTCTAGGCCTACCCCTACCCCTCAGCATGCTGTATTACCAGTGATTTGCTTTCACAGGCAGCTAATAAATTGGCGCAAGACTGCAGGCCAAATATAATTTTTTCCCTTTTTTGAAAACGAAAGGCCCCACTGCCTCTAGTGAATGTATAATCTAAGTTTAATAACTGTGCTGTTTTCCTGCTAATGTGTCACAGAACGTGAGGGTAGCAGTTATTAACTGTGGCAGAGCAGGTATTTTTTTTCCCAATTAAGGAAAGCAAATGGCGAAGCCAGCAGTAAACCGTAGCTGGGTGCGTCTGATTTTTAAAGGTTGCACACGCAGCCGACACGTGTCCACCGCCCTTAGGACGGACAGAGGCAGGACAAATAGAATTATTTTCCGTTTTTTTGCACCAAAAGGCAGCACTGCGTATATTCAATGAACATGAGAAGTTTAATAACTGTGCTGTTTTCCTGCTAATGTGTCACAGAACGTGAGGGTAGCAGAGTTATTAACTGTGGCAGAGCAGGTATTTTTTTTCCCAATTAAGGAAAGCAAATGGCGAAGCCAGCAGTAAAACGTAGCTGGGTGCGTCTGATTTTTAAAGGTTGCACACGCAGCCGACACGTGTCCACCGCCCTTAGGACGGACAGAGGCAGGACAAATAGAATTATTTTCCCTTTTTTTGCACAAAAAGGCAGCACTGCGTATATTCAATGAATAATAACTGTGTTGTGGCCCTGCCTACACAATTCTTTCCCTGCAGTATCAATGGAGGGTGCAATGCTCTGCAGAGGCGATTTTGAGAAGCAAAAAAAAATGCAGCACAGCTAACAGCAGCCAGCACAGTACTGCACACGGTTAAATATGGCCCTAGAAAGGACCGTTGAGGTTCTTGAAGGCTACACTCACTCCTAACACTCTCCCTGCCTATTCAGCACTTCTGTCCCTAATGCCGGGTGCAACGCTCTGCAGAGGCGATTTTGAGAGAAAAAAAATTGCCACTGCTAACAGCAGCCAACACACAGCTATCAGTGGCCCTAATAAGGACCTTTGGGGGGTCTTGAAGCCTACACTAACTACCAATTCTTTCCCTACAGCAGCTCCGGTACAAACAGCACTGTCCCTCATCTAACTCACACGGCATCTGAGGCGAGCCGCGGGAGGGGCCGACTTTTATATTCGGCGGACACCTGATCTTCCCAGCCACTCACTGCAGGGGGGTGGTATAGGGCTTGAACGTCACAGGGGGAAGTTGTAATGCCTTCCCTGTCTTTCAATTGGCCAGAAAAGCGCGCTAACGTCTCAGGGAAGGAAGTGAAAGTAACCCGAACATCGCATGGTGTTCGTTACGAATAACGAACATCACGAACACCCTAATATTCGCACGAATATCAAGCTCGGAAGAACACGTTCGCTCATCTCTAGTCTTTACTTCAAACTACAAAACTAGATAAGGTTAAACTTCCGGCTGACCTTTTGAGAGTTTTCGATAGCTCCGGTCCGACGTCTCGCTCCCAGGTGAGAACCTGTTATAACATGTTTTCGGGTGACATGGGAGGAACAAAGCGGGCACATGTTCTCAACTGGGAGAGGGATTTGGGGAGAAGGTTTGCACCTGAGGAATGGCTCATGGCCATTCAATGCAACCATCAATGCAAATATTTTAGAGGTCATTAACGAGATGGTACTTCACCCCAGTAGCACTGACAAGAGCATTCCCCGACTCGGATGATAGATGCTGGAGACTATGCGGCCACAGAGGTACCATCCACCATATTTTTTGGAGCTGCCCAAGGCTTTTACGGTTTTCGGACGAAGTCTTCTTATTTTTAGGTAGAATTACGAAGGTGTATATCCCTAAGTCCCCTGAACTGGCCATCCTACTATTGGACGGCAACCAAATCCCACATCCTATAAAAAACCTAGTAGGCCATATTCTCCTTACTGCCTAGTTGCTGATCTCAAGGAGGTGGAGAGCTGCCGATGTCCCCAGCATCTCGGAACTGAGACAGGTGATTTCCGATCATAATACTTATGAAAAACTTTATGCCCTAAAAAATGGGGAGTATGCAAAATACTATAGAAAGTGGAATCCATGGTTACAAAATTGTCAGTCCTAATAACTCTGTTATTCGAACAATGACTGATTATTTTCCCCTAGACTGATGTCTCTAGTCTCCATTCATTGATGACTGAACCTGATACAAGTGACAGAGAAGTCATACTAGGACAACAGAAGATCTTCATTGTCGTCATCACCACCGCAATGTTCCCTTCTACAAATCTGACACATATACAGCTACGAAGTAAATAATTCATAATGTAAATGCTACAAAATGTCTAAGAGCGAATATATTAAAACATCAGAGCTTTCCCTTGATCTCTAATGTAATCAATAAAATATGGTTTTGCATCAGTAACTTAATGATAAAACAGGAATATTTAACCAATCTATCATTCTAATTTGTTGTTCAGAAGTTTCTACTATTAATTCCAAGGTTCATATATGGGGATTTACATAATTATGGTTTACAGATGAGGATATATTTTTCTCTATGTATGTAAGGGTGTTTTACCACCTGCACTGGGGATTCCGCTTTCTTGCTCCATTCAGGGAGAAACTGAATGGTTTCATCTCTGGACGGACCCAAACAGTTCCGGCACTGTGAAGAGAAGAGGCTGTCCTGTATTACCAAAGTCTTTTCCTCCTCACCCCACATGTTACCCCGACAGACCCAACGCACTGCCAAGGTCTCAATGCATCGGGTTGCAACATACTGTATGTGGTGTGACATAAGGTATGTCGCAACCCAATGCATGTGGCTCAGTAGCGAACAGGAATGCTATGAGATGGAGGAACTGTCCGTAAGACAGTATGGCTTCTTTACTTCATAGCACAAAGGTATGGAAGAAGGAGCGATATGTAAAAAATGATGTCAGGAGAGGACAAGAGGGGGAAATGTATATAGAAATGTAATAAAATATAAAGTAGACATTTTATTCTTGAACTGTTCTATAAAAGCTGCTGTATCTGCACTGGATATAACAGTGCAGGCACTGATGGAGCTCCCTGTTCAGCTACGCAATTAGCTAGCTAAAGACAGTTTTATCATCAACGTCTTCTCCTAGCTGCAAAGCTAAATAGGGGTTTTCTATGAAAAATGAACAGAATAGGTTATAAAAAAAATATTGCAAAAATGATTATGATCGTCTATTCTGTGCGTTTTTGGTCAGAAAATGAAAGCACGGCTACTCTTTAAGGATACAGTTGTAGCAGTTCTGGGATCACTTCCCTGCTAGACAGTCTGGTACAGATTTTGTGTGTGTTTCTGACTTCTGGCTCTGGTGGGAGTGGTATTAGAGGATTCATGCTTGATCTTACCTGTGGGTAATTTGTCAGGGCTATTTAGCCAGGCCTGGGGCTTGGCTTGGGTGTGGTTTGTTTTCAGCCATCAGCTGGCTGTGGAGGAAGCCAGAAGCTTAGAGCTGGTTCCTCTGTTACCCGTGACTATGCAAAGCTGAGTACAGCAGTTTAGATGTATTTCTTCTTGCTTTTGTGTTATTCCCCTATTCCTCATAGGGTTAACTATCGCGCCAAGGTACAAGGTCAGGTTCGCCCTTGTCAGAATGAGTAATCTGCGAGTTAGGCAGGTCCCTGCACTGTTTTAGTTTATTAGGGAGAGTTTGTTTCCTTTATGCAGTTTTCTTTATTATTGTGTACTGTTTGGTGTGCGGTAGCGTGGTGTTTTCAGGTTACGACCCGTGCAGACATGACAGATACCATTTTATGGTGGCAATGATAACACTATATAGACTAATAGCATACCCTACCTAATGTTAGACACCACCAATGAGTTCTAGAGATGAGCGAACGTACTCGTCCGAGCTTGATACTCGTTCGAGTATTAGCGTGTTCGAGATGCTCGTTACTCGTGACGAGTACCACGCGATGTTCGAGTTACTTTCACTTTCATCTCTGAGACGTTAGTGCGCTTTTCTGGCCAATTGAAAGACAGGGAAGGCATTACAACTCCCCCCTGCGACGTTCAAGCCCTATACCACCCCCCTGCAGTGAGTGGCTGGCGAGATCAGGTGTCACCCGAGTATAAAAATCGGCCCCTCCCGCGGCTCGCCTCAGATGCGTTGTGAGATAGCTGAGGGACAGTGCTATAGTGTTGGAGCTGCTGTAGGGAGAGCGTTAGGAGTTAGTGTAGGCTTCAAGAACCCCAACGGTCCTTCTTAGGGCCACATCTAACAGGGTGCAGTAGTGTGGAGGCTGCTTTTAGCAGTGTTGCACTTTTTTTTTTTTTTGCTATATCGGGCGTGCAGAGCATTGCGCCCTGCAGTAATACTACAGGGACAGAAGTGGTGGTTAGGCAGGGAGAGTGTTAGGAGTTAGTGTAGGCTTCAAGAACCCCAACGGTCCTACTTAGGGCCACATCTAACAGTGTGCAGTAGTGTGGAGGCTGCTTTGAGCAGTGTTGCACATTTTTTTTTTTTGCTATATCGGCCGTGCAGAGCATTGCGCCCTGCAGTAATACTACAGGGATAGAATTGTGTAGGCAGGGCCAGAAGACATATATTATCGATTGAATATACGCAGTGGTCCTTTAGAAAAAAATATTTGAAAAAAAACTATTTGGCCTGCCTGTCACTCTGCTCAGTGTTCTGGGTCTGTGTCTGCTGCGGGTTGTAGTTCTCAAAATAAATACGCAGCCAGCTAAGTGTTACAGCTGCTCAGTGTTCTGGGTCTGTGTCTGCTGCGGGTTGTAGTTCTCAAAATAAATACGCAGCCAGCTAAGTGTTACAGCAGGCTTGCGCAAAATTATTTCCTGGCGTTCCGTAAGCGAACTCAGCCTACAACCACAGGGCAATAAGCGGCACATTAAATTACAGTGTTGTGTTTCTGCATTCCTGGTAATACAGCATGCTGAGGGGTAGGGGTAGGCCTAGAGGACGTGGGTGCGGCCGAGGACGCGGAGGCCCTAGTCCGGGTGTGGGCACAGGCTGAGCTCCTGATCCAGGTGTATCGCAGCCGACTCTGCGCGATTAGGAGAGAGGCACGTTTCTGGCGTCCCCACATTCATAGCACATTTAATGGGTCCACGCGGTAGACCCTTATTAGAAAATGAGCAGTGTGAGCAGGTCCTGTCGTGGATGGCAGAAAGTGCTTCCAGCAACCTATCGTCCACCCAGAGTCCTGCGCCGTCCACTGCTGCAACTCAGAATCCTCTGGCTGCTGCTCCTCCTTCCTCCCAGCCTCCTCACTCCATGAAAATGAGACATTCTGAGGAGCGGGCAGACTCCCAGGAACTGTTCTCGGGCCCCTGCTCAGATTGGGCAGCAATGGTTCCTCTCCCACCAGAGGAGTTTATCGTGACTGATGCCCAACCATTGCAAAGTTCCCGGGGTCCGGGGGATGAGGCTGGGGACTTCCGGCAACTGTCTCAAGACCTTTCAGTGGGTGAGGAGGACGATGACGATGAGACACAGTTGTCTATCAGTGAGGTAGTAGTAAGGGCATTAAGTCCGAGGGAGGAGCGCACCGAGGATTCTGAGGAAGAGCAGCAGGACGATGAGGTGACTGACCCCACCTGGTTTGCTAAGCCTACTGAGGACAGGTCTTCAGAGGGGGAGGCAAGGGCAGCAGCAGGGCAGGTTGCAAGAGGCAGTGCGGTGTCATGGGGTAGAGGCAGGGCCAGACCGAATAATCCACCAACTGTTTCCCAAAGTGCCCCCTCGCGCCATGCCACCCTGCAGAGGCCGAGGTGCTCAAAGGCCTGGCAGTTTTTCACTGAGAGTGCAGACGACCGACGAACAGTGGTGTGCAACCTTTGTCGCGCCAAGATCAGCCGGGGAGCCACCACCAGCAGCCTCACCACCACCAGCATGCGCAGACATATGATGGCCAAGCACCCCACAAGGTGGGACGAAGGCCGTTTACCGCCTCCGGTTTGCACCGCTGCCTCTCCCCCTGTGCCCCAACCTGCCACTGAGATCCAACCCCGCTCTGAGGACACAGGCACTACCGTCTCCTGGCCTGCACCCACACCCTCACCTCTGCTGTCCTCGGCCCCATCCACCAATGTCTCTCAGCGCACCGTCCAGCCGTCGCTAGCGCAAGTGTTTGAGCGCAAGCGCAAGTACGCCGCCACGCACCCGCACGCTCAAGCGTTAAACGTGCACATAGCAAAATTTATCAGCCTGGAGATGCTGCGGTATAGGGTTGTGGAAACGGAGTCCTTCAAAACTATGATGGCGGCGGCGGCCCCGCGCTACTCAGTTCCCAGTCGCCACTACTTTTCCCGATGTGCCGTCCCAGCCCTGCACGACCACGTCTCCCGCAGCATTGTACGCGCCCTCACCAAAGCGGTTACTGGCAAGGTCCACTTAACAACGGACACGTGGACAAGCACAGGCGGGCCTGGCCACTATATCTCCCTGACGGCACATTGGGTAAATTTAGTGGAGGCTGGGACAGAGTCAGAGCCTGGGACCGCTCACGTCCTACCCACCCCCAGAATTGCGGGCCACAGCTCGGTGGTGGTATCTGCGGCGGTGTATGCTTCCTCCACTAAACCACCCTCCTCCTCCTCCGCAACCTCTGTCTCGCAATCAAGATGTGTCAGCAGCAGCACGTCGCCAGCAGTCGGTGTCGCGCGTCGTGGCAGCACAGCGGTGGGCAAGCGTCAGCAGGCCGTGCTGAAACTACTCAGCTTAGGAGATAAGAGGCACACGGCCCACGAACTGCTGCAGGGTCTGACAGAGCAGACCGACCGCTGGCTTGCGCCGCTGAGCCTCCAACCGGGCATGGTCGTGTGTGACAACGGCCGTAACCTGGTGGCGGCTCTGCAGCTCGGCAGCCTCACGCACGTGCCATGCCTGGCCCACGTCTTTAATTTGGTGGTTCAGCGCTTTCTGAAAAGCTACCCTCGCTTGTCAGACCTGCTCGGAAAGGTGCGCCGGCTCTGCGCACATTTCCGCAAGTCCCACACGGACGCTGCCACCCTGCGCACCCTGCAACATCGGTTTAATCTGCCAGTGCACCGACTGCTGTGCGATGTGCCCACACGGTGGAACTCTACGCTCCACATGTTGGCCAGGCTCTATGAGCAGAGTAGAGCTATAGTGGAATACCAACTCCAACATGGGCGGCGCAGTGGGAGTCAGCCTCCTCAATTATTTTCAGAAGAGTGGGCCTGGTTGGCAGACATCTGCCAGGTCCTTGGAAACTTTGAGGAGTCTACCCAGGTGGTGAGTGGCGATGCTGCAATCATTAGCATCACCATTCCTCTGCTATGCCTCTTGAGAAGTTCCCTGCAAAGCATAAAGGCAGACGCTTTGCACTCGGAAACAGAGCCGGGGGAAGACAGTTTGTCGCTGGATAGTCAGAGCACCCTCCTGTCTATATCTCAGCGCGGTGAGGAGGAGAAGGAGGAGGAGGAGGAGGAGGAGGAAGATGAGGAGGAGGGGGAAGACACAGCTTGGCCCACTGGTGAGGGTAGACATGCTGCTGGCCTGTCATCCTTTCAGCGTGTATGGCCTGAGGAGGAGGAGGAGGAGGAGGATCCTGAAAGTGATCTTCCTAGTGAGGACAGCCATGTGTTGCGTACAGGTACCCTGGCACACATGGCTGACTTCATGTTAGGATGCCTTTCTCGTGACCCTCGCGTTACACGCATTCTGGCCACTACGGATTACTGGGTGTACACACTGCTCGACCCACGCTATAAGGAGAACCTTCCCACTCTCATTCCCGAAGAGGAAAGGGGTTCGAGAGTGTTGCTATACCACAGGACCCTGGCGGACAAACTGATGGTAAAATTCCAATACGACAGCGGTAGTGGCCGAAGGCGCAGTTCCGAGGGCCAGGTAGCAGGGGAGGCGCGGAGATCAGGCAGGATGTACAGCACAGGCAGAGCAACACTCTTTAAGGCCCTTGACAGCTTTATGGCTCCCCAGCAAGACTGTGTCACTGCTCCCCAGTCACGGCTGAGTCGGCGGGAGCACTGTAAAAGGATGGTGAGGGAGTACGTAGCCGATCACACGATCGTCCTCGGTGACGCCTCTGCCCCCTACAACTACTGGGTGTCGAAGCTGGACACGTGGCCTGAACTCGCGCTGTATGCCCTGGAGGTGCTTGCTTGTCCTGCGGCTAGCGTCTTGTCAGAGAGGGTGTTTAGTGCGGCTGGGGGAATCATCACAGATAAGCGTACCCGCCTGTCAACCGACAGTGCCGACAGGCTAACACTCATCAAGATGAACAAAGCCTGGATTTCCCCAGACTTCTCTTCTCCACCAGCGGACAGCAGCGATACCTAAGCAATACGTAGGCTGCACCCGCGGATGGAAGCATCGTTCTGTATCCCCATCAAAAACGGGGACCTTTTCGCTTCATCAATCTGTGTATAATATTCCTCCTCCTCCTCCTGCTCCTCCTCCTGAAACCTCACATAATCACGCCGAACGGGCAATTTTTCTTAGGCCCACAAGGCTCAGTCATATAATTTTTCTAAACAATTTTTATACGTTTCAATGCTCATTAAAGCGTTGAAACTTTCACCTCAACCAATTTTTATTTTAACTGGGCTGCCTCCTGGCCTAGTTACCAATTAAGCCACATTAACCAAAGCGATTAATGGGTTTCACCTGCCCTCTTGGTTGGGCATGGGCAATTTTTCTGATGTACATTAGTACTGTTGATACAGCAATTTTTGGGGGCCCTCGCCTACAGTGTAATCAAATGAATTTTTAGCCCACCTGCATTACAGCTGACGTTACATCCGCTGTGTTGGGCAATGCAATGGGATATTTTTATGTACCGCCGGTGGGTTCCAGGGAGCCACCCATGCTGTGGGTCCACAGGGAGTTGTAAATGCATCTGTTTCCACTTCTAAAGAACCCCAGTCTGACTGGGGCATGCAGTTTGGGCCCAAGCCCACCTGCATTAAGTACAACATTACTACCTCAGCTGTGTTGGGCAATGCAATGGGATATTTTTATGTACCGCCGGTGGCTTCCTGGCACCCACCCATGCTGTCGGTCCACAGGGAGTTGTAAATGCATCCGGTTCCACTTCTAAAGAACCCCAGTCTGACTGGGGCATGCAGTTTGGGCCCAAGCCCACCTGCATTAAGCACGACATTACTACCTCAGCGTGTTGGGCAATGCAATGGGATATTTTTATGTACCGCCGGTGGCTTCCAGGGAGCCACCCATGCTGTAGGTGCACACGGAGTTTTTAACACATCTGAACACTTGTAAAGAACCCCAGTCTGACTGGGGCATGCAGTGTGGGCCGAAGCCCACCTGTATTACACACAACATTACTACCTCAGCTGTGTTGGGCAATGCAATGGGATATTTCTATGTACCGCCGGTGGCTTCCTGGCACCCACCCAGGCAGTGGGTCCACAGGGAGTTTAACCTACATGTGTCCACTTCTAAAGAACCCCAGTCTGACTGGGGCATGCAGTTTGGGCCCAAGCCCACCTGCATTAAGCACGACATTACTACCTCAGCTGTGATGGGCACTGCAATGGGATACATTTATGTACAGCGGGTGGGTTCCAGGGAGCCACCCATGCTGTGGGTGCACACGGAATTCCCATTGCGGAGTTGTACCTGCCTGTGACTATTTATAAAAAAAACGCGGTCTGACTGGGGCGTGCAGACACCTTGACAGAATGAATAGTGTGTGGCACATAGGTTCCCCATTGCTATGCCCACGTGTGTAGCTCCAGATGGAGGTGGCACAGGATTGGATTTCTCATTGCTTCTGTACAGCATTGTGGGCTATCGTCCCGCCCCTTTTTAACAGGGTCGCTGCCTAGCCATGCCAACCCTCTGCAGTGTGTGCTTGCTTTTCCTGTGGCAGACGCCCTTATAAATGGACATGAGGGTGGCGTGGCATGAGGGCAGCTGAAGGCTGGGCAGGGACAGTTTGGTGTGCGCTGTGGACACTGGGTCGTGGGGGGGGGGGGAATTGGCAGCATGTAACCCAGGAGAAGTGGCAGCGGAGTGTCATGCAGGCAGTGATTGTGCTTTGTTGGAGGTAGTGTGGTGCTTAGCTAAGGTATCCATTGCTAATGAGGACTTTTCAGAAGTAAAAGTTGTTAGGAGGGGGGGGGGCACTCTTGCCGCTATTGTGGCTTAATAGTGGGACCTGGGAACTTGAGATGCAGCCCAACATGTAGCCCCTCGCCTGCCCTATCCGTTTCTGTGTCGTTCCCATCACTTTCTTGAATTGCCCAGATTTTCACAAATGAAAACCTTAGCGAGCATCGGCGATATACAAAAATGCTCGGGTCGCCCATTGACTTCAATGGGGTTCGTTATTCGAAACGAACCCTCGAGCATCGCGAAAAGTTAGTCTCGAGTAACGAGCACCCGAGCTTTTTGGTGCTCGCTCATCTCTAATGAGTTCCCTTATTGCATCAAAGGACATCCATGTAAAGGTTAATATTTTTTTAGGCATACAGTATGTGAATTCCATAAAATGGTAGTTGGAAGGGACCTCCAGGGTCAGCTGGTCCAACCCCCTGCTCAGTGCAGGGTCCACTAAATCATCCCAGACAGATATTTGTCCAGCCTTTGTTTGAAGATTTCCATTGAAGGAGATCTCACCACCTCCCATGGCAACCAGTTCCACTCACTGATGACGTCACTATCTCAAATCTAATCTGTATCTCCTCCCTTTCACTTTCAACTCATTTCTTTTAGTCTTTCCTTGTGCAGATATGGAATCATTAAGGAGAATGCTGTTTCTCTCACTGACATATGGTGTCTTATAGCACAACTGTAGTGGCCCGAAGTCTTTATTTCCGGCCCCTCCATAAATGTTATACATGTCATGTCTTTTGTGTGTATACACTGTGCAAAATGTCTTGTCTTTTGTTATATGTATTGCACAGCAGCAACAAGTGAGAGGTTAATGTCTGCAAGTGGCTGGGTTATGTCTGCAAAAGTATCAATTCATGTCCTGTCATGTGGTATGCTAGAGACTATAAGTATGAGTGCTTGAGAGCAAGGTGGGGTCTTGAGTAGTTGTGGTGCATCATCTTCAATGGAAGAAAAGAGTTCTAGTTCTTCTGGTCTTCTGTTCTTCTGGGTTCCTGAGAGAGTGTGTCAACCACATGGGGGTACCTTCAACCCTCATGTGCTGAAGAATGGAGGAGTAAGAGAGGTTGCTTGAGGTCCCCAATGCCAGGAACTATTAAGAGAGATAGCAGAGTAAGGAAGAGTGACGAGTCAACCGTGCAGAAATCCAAGTCCTCAATAAGTAAGTGTCTGTGGAGAGACCCTTCCCCATCTTCTCAGTGAGTGTTCCTCTTCAAGGAGCGCCACCATACAGATAACGAGGACTTTATGGCCTGTGTCATCCTGTGTTTCCTCCCTGACCTAAAATCTACTGTCTTATCTGCACTGGTATGTTTTACAATGTACAGTATCAAGGTTTCAAGTATAGTTTTGCCAGGCCCTGACTGTTCCAGGGACTGAGGTACTTAAAAAGTTAAAGGGGTTGTCTCGCGAAAGCAAGTGGGGTTAAGCACTTCTGTATGGCCATATTAATGCACTTTGTAATATACATCGTGCATTAAATATGAGCCATACAGAAGTTATTCACTTACCTTCCCTGCGCTGGCACCCCCGTCTCCATGGCTCCATCTAATTTCAGCGTCTAATCTCCCGAATAGACACGCTTGCGCAGAAGGGTCTTCTGCCTTCGGGTCTGTCCGGCAGCAGCGGCATTCTGGCTCCGACCCCTTCAACGCGTCATCGCGTAGCTCCGCCCCGTCACATGTGCCGATTCCAGCCAATCAGGAGGCTGGAATCGGCACATGTGACGGGGCGGAGCTACGCGATGATGCGTAGAAGGGGCGGAGCCAGAATGCCGCTCGTACCGGACCGAACAGATGGGAGAAGAGCCTTCTGCGCAAGCGCGTCTAATCGGGAGATTAGACGCTGAAATTAGACGGAGCCATGGAGACGGGGACGCCAGCGCAGGGAAGGTAAGTGAATAACTTCTGTATGGCTCATATTTAATGCACGATGTATATTACAAATTGAATTAATATGGCCATACAGAAGTACTTAACCCCACTTGCTTTCGCGAGACAACCCCTTTAATCATGTGTGGACTTCCTTTATTCCTTGCCAAGGTTCATTTCTGTGAGTAAAGAATGGTGGCATCACGTGTGACAACCTGAAGTTCCACGACATGTATGTAGGCCATCCCTACCCTAGGGGTGTCCGTAAGGACTGCATGGAAATGATTAGAGTCTTGTGAGAGGTGATTGGAGGATTCTGCTTTCTGTAGAGATATATAGTAGTTTGGTTTGCTCCTTGGCTTCATTCCGCACTAAATTCTACCGTTAACCACGCGGATTTTGGTGCAGATTTCCGTGACAGAAAATTCTGCTACATCCTGCGGAGAAATGTATATCCATGCGAAAGGTCCCTGAAGTCTCACCACTACTGATCTCAAAGTGCGTGAGCCTGCCGTCAGAAAGTGCTTGCACATATTAGACCTACATGGAAGGAGAAAGCTTTTAGGCCGCCTTCACACATGCCGGAAATGCTGCAGAATCGCTACAAGCCATCATCTGGAGGAGATCTTTTTATTAATAAGAGTAGGACCTGCTCTATTTTCCTGCAATTTGCACAGCAAAAGCCGCATAGGAGTCTATGGGAGGTGCGTAAATACGCAAGGGGAAGCGTGGAACACTGCAGGAAAAGAACACATCTGGACCTCAATAGGCTAATTAGGCTTTAAGGGTTAATGCCAATGGACTGAGATTCCCAGCGCTTAATGAGGCGAATATCCGCGGCATTATCCCGCAGCTATTAGATTGCATTGAACCTAATAGCTCAATGTTCACTTATGGAAGCCATCCGTCACGCGATACTTCCGCTGTGACCACAGCGGAAGTATCACGTGATTACGCGTCACCACCCACCGTCGGCCGCGTCATCGCCCAATGCCCGCGCATCATGCACCGGCTCGCAAGACAGTCACAGAAAATGGCCGTTACTTACTGACTGAGGAGTGCATATAGATGCATCCTCCTCTCACCATGCAGGTAGCTGACTACCAAATGGAGGAGCCAATAACACCTGTGCAGGACACCGATGAGACAACCACTCACACTGCCTCTTGATAATAAGGGGGGTGGCTGCTTGGTGTGTACTCCCACACATAGTGGATACAGGGTGCCTGACCATTCTGATATATGTAGTTCACCATGCAGACCAGCAACCTATTAATGACGCCATGATAATTCGGCGGGTTGCCCTCCATTTCCAACAGTGAACCACATTGGTACTGCCACCCTGGGCTCCCCCTGGAGTCTTAAAGCCACACTGCATGTGAATGATAGATAATAAATGCAAGGCATTGAGTGGTTGTCTTATCGGTGTCCTGCACAGGTGTTATTGGCTCCTCCATTTGGTAGTCAGCTACCTGCATGGTGAGAGGATGCATCTATATGCACTCCTCACCCAGTAAGTAACGGCCATTTTCTGTGATTGTTTTTAATTTTTAATATCCCCTTCTGTGATGCATTTATATTAGTGTAGGGACCCACTACAACGCAAGGAACCGTGAAGTGGTTAGTGGGCTCGTGTATCTTGGCCAACATCCAACCAATGCCTTGCATTTATTATCTATCATTCACATGCATTGTTTTGAGTGTGTATTTTGTGCCTGCGCAAAAAAATACGTTCTGCTTTATCTTTCTGCGTATTGTGCAACAAAGACCCCCATAGAAGTCTATGGGAGATGTGAAAATGAACGAGCAAGACGAAGGAACCTGCTAAACACGCTGCACAATTTCATGAAAAACAGAACACATCTGAGCCTCATTAAACTACATAGCCTTTTAAATCAGAGAGTGTTAGAGATGAGCGAACGTGTTCTTCCGAGCTTGATATTCGTGCGAATATTAGGGTGTTCGGGATGTTCGTTATTCGTAACGAACACCATGCGGTGTTCTGGTTACTTTCACTTCCTTCCCTGAGACGTTAGCGCGCTTTTTTTGGCCAATTGAAAGACAGGGAAGGCATTACAACTTCCCCCTGTGACGTTCAAGCCCTATACCACCCCCCTGCTGTGAGTGGCTGGGAAGATCAGGTGTCACCCGAACATAAAAGTCGGCCCCTCCCGCGGTTCGGCTCAGATGCCGTGTGAGTTAGATGAGGGACAGTGCTGTTTGTACCGGAGCTGCTGTAGGGAAAGAATTGGTAGTTAGTGTAGGCTTCAAGACCCCCCAAAGGTCCATATTAGGGCCACTGATAGCTGTGTGTTGGCTGCTGTTAGCAGTGCCATTTTTTTTTTTCTCAAAATCGGCTCTGCAGAGCGTTGCACCCGGCATTAGGGACAGAAGTGCTGCATAGGCAGGGAGAGTGTTAGGAGTGAGTGTAGCCTTCAAGAACCTCAACGGTCCTTTCTAGGGCCATATTTATCCGTGTGCAGTACTGTCCAGGCTGCTGTTAGCTGTGCTGCATTTTTTTTTGCTTCTCAAAATCGCCTCTGCAGAGCATTCCACCCTCCATTGATACTGCAGGGAAAGAATTGTATAGGCAGGGCCACAACACAGTTATTATTCATTGAATATACGCAGTGCTGCCTTTTGCTTGTAAAACAAGTGAAAATAATTCTATTTGTCCTGCCTCTGTCCGTCCTAACGCCGGTGGACACGTGTCGGCTGCGTGTGCAACCTGTAAAAATCATACGCACCCAGCTACGTTTTACTCCTGGCTTCGCCATTTGCTTTCCTTAATCGGGAAAAAAAATACCTGCTCTGCCACAGTTAATAACTCTGCTACCCTCACGTTCTGTGACACATTAGCAGGAAAACAGCACAGTTATTAAACTTAGATTATTCATTCACTAGAGGCAGTGGGGCCTTTCGTTTTCAAAAAAGGGAAAAAATTATATTTGGCCTGCAGTCTTGCGCCAATTTATTAGCTGCCTGTGAAATCAAATCACTGGTAATACAGCATGCTGAGGGGTAGGGGTAGGCCTAGAGGACGTGGACGCGGCCGAGGACGCGGAGGGCCAAGTCAGGGTGTGGGCACAGGCCTAGCTCCTGATCCAGGTGTGTCGCAGCCGACTGCTGCGCGATTAGGAGAGAGGCACGTTTCTGGCGTCCCCACATTCATCGCCCAATTAATGGGTCCACGCGGGAGACGGTTATTAGAAAATGAGCAGTGTGAGCAGGTCCTGTCCTGGATGGCAGAAAGTGCTTCGAGCAACCTATCGTCTACCCGCAGTTCTGCGCCGTCCACTGCTGCCAATCCGAATCCTCCGTCTGCTGCTCCTCCTTCCTCCCAGCCTCCTCACTCCACTACAATAACACCTGCTCAGGAGCGGGAACACTCCCAGGAACTGTTCTCGGGCCCCTGCTTAGATTGGGCAGCAGCGGTTCCTCTCCCACCAGAGGAGTTTATCATCACTGATGCCCAACCATTCGAAAGTTCCCGGGGTCCGGGGGAAGAGGCTGGGGACTTCCGCCAACTGTCTCAACAACTTTCTGTGGGTGAGGAGGACGATGACGATCAGACACAGTTGTCTTGCAGTGAGGTAGTAGTAAGGGCAGTAAGTCCGAGGGAGCAGCGCACAGAGGATTCGAAGGAAGAGCAGCAGGACGATGAGGTGACTGACCCCACCTGGTGTGCAACGCTTACTCAGGAGGACAGGTCTTCAGAGGGGAAGTCAAGGGCATCAGCAGGGCAGGTTGCAAGAGGCAGTGCGGTGGCCAGGGGTAGAGGCAGGGCCAGACCGAATAATCCACCAACTGTTTCCCAAAGGGCCCCCTCGCGCCATGCCACCCTGCAGAGGCCGAGGTGCTCTAAGGTCTGGCAGTTTTTCACAGAGACGCCTGACGACCGACGAACAGTGGTGTGCAACCTTTGTCGCGCCAAGATCAGCCGGGGAGCTACCACCAACAGCCTCACCACCACCAGCATGCGCAGACATATGATGGCCAAGCACCCCACAAGGTGGGACGAAGGCCGTTCAGCGCCTCCGGTTTGCACCCCTGCCTCTCCCCCTGTGCCCCAACCTGCCACTGAGATGCAACCCCCCTCTCAGGACACAGGCACTACCGTCTCCTGGCCTGCACCCACACCCTCACCTCCGCTGTCCTCGGCCCCATCCAGCAGTGTAGTTCAGCGCACCGTCCAGCCGTCGCTTGCGCAAATGTTGGAGCGCAAGCGCAAGTACGCCGCCACGCACCCGCACGCTCAAACGTTAACCGTCCGCATAGCAAAATTCATCAGCCTTGAGATGCTGCCGTATAGGGTTGTGGAAACGGAGTCCTTCAAAAGTATCATGGAGGCGGCGGCCCCGCGCTACTCAGTTCCCAGTCGCCACTACTTTTCCCGATGTGCCGCCCCAGCCCTGCACGACCACGTCTCCCGCAACATTGTACGCGCCCTCACCAACGCGGTTACTGCCACGGTCCACTTAACTACGGACACGTGGACAAGCACAGGCGGGCAGGGCCACTACATCTCCCTGACGGCACATTGGGTGAATTTAGTGGAGGCTGGGACAGAGTCAGAGCCTGGGACCGCTCACGTCCTACCCACCCCCAGAATTGCGGGCCCCAGCTCGGTGGTGGTATCTGCGGAGGTGTATGCTTCCTCCACTAAAGCACCCTCCTCCTCCTCCTCCTCCTCCTCTGTCTCGCAATCAAGATGTGTTAGCAGCAGCATGTCGCCAGCAGTCGGTGTCGCGCGGTGTGGCAGCACAGCGGTGGGCAAGCGTCAGCAGGCCGTGCTGAAACTACTCAGCTTAGGTGATAAGAGGCACACGGCCCACGAACTGCTGCAGGGTCTGACACAGCAGACCGACCGCTGGCTTGCGCCGCTGAGCCTCCAACCGGGCATGGTCGTGTGTGACAACGGCCGTAACCTGGTGGCGGCTCTGCAGCTCGGCAGCCTCACGCACGTGCCATGCCTGGCCCACGTCTTTAATTTGGTGGTTCAGCGCTTTCTGAAAAGCTACCCACGCTTGTCAGACCTGCTCGTAAAGGCGCGCCGGCTCTGCGCACATTTTCGCAAGTCCCACACGGACGCTGCCACCCTGCGCACCCTGCAACATCACTTTAAGCTGCCAGTGCACCGACTGCTGTGCGACGTGCCCACACGGTGGAACCCTACGCTCCACATGTTGGCCAGGCTCTATGAACAACGTAGAGCTATAGTCGAATACCAACTCCAACATGGGCGGCGCAGTGGGAGTCAGCCTCCTCAATTCCTTTCAGAAGAGTGGGCCTGGTTGGCAGACATCTGCCATGTCCTTGGTAATTTTGAGGAGTCTACCCAGGTGGTGAGCGGCGATGCTACAATCATTAGCGTCACCATTCCTCTGCTATGCATCTTGAGAAATTCCCTGCAAACCATAAAGGCAGCTGCTTTGCGCTCGGAAACGGGGGCGGGGGAAGACAGTATGCCGCTGGATAGTCAGGGCACCCTCCTGTCTATTTCTCAGCGCGTACAGGAGGAGGAGGAGGAGCATGAGGAGGATGAGGAGGAGGGGGAAGAGACAGCTTGGGCCGCTGCTGACGGTACACCGGCTGATTGCCTGTCATCCTTTCAGCGTGTATGGCCTGAGGAGGAGGAGGAGGAGGAGGAGGAGGATCCTGAAAGTGATCTTCCTAGTGAAGACAGCCATGTGTTGCGTACAGGTACCCTGGCACACATGGCTGACTTCATGTTAGGATGCCTTTCTCGTGACCCTCGCGTTGCACGCATTCTGGCCACGACGGATTACTGGGTGTACACACTGCTCGATCCACGGTATAAGGAGAACCTGCCCACTCTGATTCCCGAAGAGGAAAGGGGTTCGAGAGTGTTGCTATACCACAGGACCCTTGCGGACAAGCTGATGGTAAAATTCCCAGCCGACAGCGCTAGTGGCAGAAGGCGCAGTACCGAGGGCAAGGTAGCAGGGGATGTGCGTAGATCGAGCAGCATGTACATCCCAGGCAGTGCAACAGTTTTTAAGGGCCTGGCCAGCTTTATGGCTCCCCACCAAGACTGTGTCACCGCTCCCCAGTCACGGCTGAGTCGGCGGGAGCACTGTAAAAGGATGGTGAGGGAGTACGTAGCCGATCGCACGACCATCCTTGGTGACGCCTCTGCCCCCTACAACTACTGGGTGTCGAAGCTGGACACGTGGCCTGAACTAGCGCTGTATGCCCTGGAGGTGCTTGCTTGTCCTGCGGCTAGCGTCTTGTCGGAGAGGGTGTTTAGTGCGGCTGGGGGAATCATCACAGATAAGCGTAGCCGCTTGTCAACCGACAGTGCCGACAGGCTAACACTCATCAAGATGAACAAAGGCTGGATTTCCCCAGACTTCTGTTCTCCACCAGCGGACAGCAGCGATACGTAAGCAATACGTAGGCTGCACCCGCGGATGGAAGCTACGTTCTCTCTCACCATCCAAAACGGGGACATTTCTGCTTCATCAATCTGTGTCTAATATTCCTCCTCCTCCTCCTGCTCCTCCTCCTGAAACCTCACGTAATCACGCTGAACGGGCAATTTTTCTTAGGGCCACAAGGCTCACTCAAATAATTTTTCTGAACAATTTTTATAAGTTTCAATGCGCTTAAAAGCGTTGGAACTTTAACTTGAACCAATTTGTCGTTACACTGGGCTGCCTCCAGGCCTAGTTACCACTTAAGCCACATTAACCAAAGCGATTAATGGGTTTCACCTGCCCTCTTGGCTGGCCATGGCCAATTTTTGGGATGTACATTAGTACTGTTGATACAGCAATTTTTGTGGGCCCTCGCCTACAGTGTAATCAAATTAATTTTTAGCCCACCTGCATTCCAGCTGACATTACCTCAGCTGTGTTGGGCAATGCAATGGGATATTTTTGTGTACCGCCGGTGGGTTCCAGGGAGCCACCCATGCTGTAGGTGCACACGGAGTTTTTAACACATTTGTACACTTGTAAAGAACCCCAGTCTGACTGGGGCATGCAGTGTGGGCCGAAGCCCACCTGTATTACGCACGACATTACTACCTCAGCTGTGTTGGGCAATGCAATGGGATATTTCTATGTACCGCCGGTGGCTTCCTGGCACCCACCCAGGCAGTGGGTCCACAGGGAGTTTAACCTACATGTGTCCACTTCTAAAGAACCCCAGTCTGACTGGGGCATGCAGTGTGGGCCGAAGCCCACCTGTATTACGCACGACATTACTACCTCAGCTGTGTTGGGCAATGCAATGGGATATTTCTATGTACCGCCGGTGGCTTCCTGGCACCCACCCATGCTGTGGGTCCACAGGGACTTCACAATAGGGAGTTGTACCTGCCTGTGTCTATGAATTAAAAAGCCCGGTCTAACTGGGGCATGCAGACACCTTGACAGAATGAATAGTGTGTGGCACATAGGTTCCCCATTGCTATGCCTACGTGTGCAGCTCCTGATGGCGGTGGCACAGGATTCTATTTCTCATTGCTTCTGTACAGCATTGTGGGCTATCGACCCGCCACTTTTAAAGAGGGTCGCTGCCTAGCCGTGCCAACCCTCTGCAGTGTGTGCCTGTGGTTCCTCCTCATGGCAGACGCACTTCTAAATAGACATGAGGGTGGTGTGGCATGAGGGCAGCTGAAGGCTGCGCAGGGACACTTTGGTGTGCGCTGTGGGGGGGAGGGGGGGCGGTTGGTCAGCATGTAACCCAGGAGAAGTGGCAGCGGAGTGTCATCCAGGCAGTGATTGTGCTTTGTTGTAGCTAGTGTGGTGCTTAGCAAAGGTATGCCATGCTAATGAGGGCTTTTCAGAAGTAAAAGTTGTTGGGAGGGGGGGGGGCCCACTCTTGCCGGTATTGTGGCTTAATAGTGGGACCTGTGAACTTGAGATGCAGCCCAACATGTAGCCCCTCGCCTGCCCTATCCGTTTCTGTGTCATTCCCATCACTTTCTTGAATTGCCCAGATTTTCACACATGAAAACCTTAGCGAGCATCGGCGAAATACAAAAATGCTCTGGTCGCCCATTGACTTCAATGGGGTTCGTTGTTCGAAACGAACCCTCGAGCATCGCGGCAAGTACGTTCCGAATAACGAGCACCCGAACATTTTGGTGTTCGCTCATCTCTAGAGAGTGTGTGTGTGTATGGGGGGGGGGGGGGGGGGGGGGTTGTCGTATGTGAACAGGCTCTGTGTTCGGAAAAAGTACAGTACTATGCGCCAATACGCACGCAAATCTACCTCATCAACTTCTTTCACTTCGCTAATATGTTGCACTGAAGTTTTTTTGCTGTTGGCTGCAGTTTCGGGGAGATGGAGCAGGGAGCACAGAGCAGGCACTATTACATTATGAGGACAAAGAGTGGCACTTACTTTTTGAGGACACTTTGTGGAACTGTTACTTTTTAGGGCACAATTGCTTACTGGATACATAGTGGTATTATTAATTTTGTAGCACTATTTCATTTTGGTGACACAGAGAAGGACTATTGCACTTTGGGGGGCAGAGAGGGGCTGTCATGGCTGTCCGAGACTGCTGATGAAACTATGCTGACCAAGACACCGAAGAAGTCTAGACAGGCGTGTGTATACAAGACTTATGGTGACTAAGATAGAGGATCAGACCAAACAAAGGGTGCAGATCTGAGTGGAACACCTTGAACCTTTCTAACAGGACCGGCTTCAAAGTGGAGTACCCGCCCTGAAAGGGACACTGCTTGAACAAGGCAAGGTCTGAAGTCAGAAAGGAACTGGTAAACTAAACCAGGGACTACAGAAGGACTGAACATAAAATACAGAACTCCAAACAAACAGACAGACAATAATGCAGAGAGCACAAACAAACAGATATGCAGAGTATGAGCCAGACAACAGCCAGGTGCGAACAGAATACAAGAAGTACAACAGACACTTCCAGCCAGTAAAAGCTGAATTATATATCTAAGTAGAAGTTGCTGGTTGCAGTGGTGTAACAAGGTCAGGTGGTACCCGATGCGAAAAATGTTTTTTGTCACTCCCTCAGTGATAGAACCCTGGGCAGCCCACACCCGCCGCACCCCCCTTCCTACGCCACTGGCTGGTTGCCTGACAAAGCTGTCACTTATTGACGGCACATGGACTGCAGTAAGATGCAACAAATTAAGAGAAGTGTGCCTATTAATAACTTCAGCACAGTTTATATTATGAAAGAACAGGGAATGCCTGGCCTGATCAATCGGGGCCCATCATTATGAGATCTGTAATCCCTGGTTTTATGTACTGGAGTTTTAGAAACAATAAAGCTTCATCACACGTCCTGCAACAACATTGTAATATTATATGTATGTGGGATTTTCTACTTTCCCAGAAGTACTACTGTCACCACTGGAGGGACTCTGGAAGGACTTTTATAAACTAGGACCCCTTTCTTTTATAAGTCAACCATCCTAAACATAGTCCCTGATGGTCTCAGGAACACTTCCTATAGAGCCCATCTACTTCGCCATCCTGCATGTATAGTAAATCCTAACAAAATAATATTCTGCCATTACTTTAACTTTTATTGGGCCGGGCTGTCAGCTTTAATATAGCGGCTTAAGACCATATTCTACAGGGATGGTTCTGTGCAAGATATTTCTCAGCTCATGACAATTAGGGGAAATTGCATTCTTTATGGATTGCCATGACATACAATATACCACCACGGATCCTTTCACAATGAGCTTTCTTTTGAAGCAGGCAGTGTATCCTGAGGCTCTTTGTGAGCACAGTGGTATCATTAAACCAGGAGCAGAAACGAGATGATGATTATCTGAACGATTTGCATTCCTAGCAGCCACACTTTTATACATGGTCTGGACAAAGGTTCATTCTGCATAGAAATATACATTCTAGTCAAGTCTTTGTTTGCAGTAGTTGTTTCCTATCTCTTTCCTGCTAACTAAATGGAGTTCCTTATCTGGTTATCCCGGATAATATATAGGGACCTTTCACACGGGACGGAATTACCCCGCAGGACGCAGCCAACTGCGCAGATGCCGAGGATCACACCATGGCTGCCGATATTGATACAGAATTGCAAGCAGGTTTTAACCCATTTTCAGTTCTGCAAATTGTAGGCTGCAGATTTGGGTGCAGAATTTACCCGAATCTTGCTCTTCAGAGACCACCCTAAAGTGCAGTGAATGGAACTCATCGATTTCAATGAGCAAAAGTCAGTCGCAGAAAACCTGCCTATTCGCAGAGAGCATTTCTGTCGTGCAGGGGCGTAACTATAGAGGATGCAGGGGATGCGGTTGCACCCGGGCCCAGGAGCCTTAGGGGGCCCATAAGGCCTCTCTTCTCCATATAGGGAGCCCAGTACTATGAGTAAAGCATTATAGTTGGGGGCCCTGTTACAGGTTTTGCATGGGGGCCCCGGAGCTTCAAGGTACGCCTCTGCTGTCGTGCAAACGTGCAGCGTATTTGCATGGCCGAATTGCGCTTACACCCGTGTGAGCTCAGCATAAAGCGGTATCTACATTGGGCTGACAAACTTACTTGTTTACATGCAATTTTTTTCTCACCCATTGGAAATAATGGGATGAGTTTTTTCGGATTCGCAGAAAAATAGAACATGCTGCAAAAGAAAAATGGCCCTTGTAAGTACACCTATCCAAAGAATTTTGTGCGTGTTTTGTAAGTCTCGCAATGTACAAAACGTGCGTGATAAAATGACCCTTAAGGCCTCCTGCACACAGGTGGAAATTCTGCGGCGGGATTTCCCACTAAATTTCTGGCCGTGCCCACTGCCATAGGATTGTATTCAATAATGTAATCCTATGCAGACGGCCGCAATTTGACCGCGTAAAAACTCTCGCGGTAAACAAATTGTAGCATGTCCTATTTCTGTGCGAGTCACGCAGAGGCCCACGCAGAAACGTCTCTGGTGACGTGCCGGCTCCGCTCTGCCCATGTGCTGGCTGGGCGGCAGCCGGCACATAGAAGAGCAGGGAGACGCTGAAGCAGGTGAACCGCAGGTCTCTGCAGGGGCACGGCTCGCATCCCGCTGCGATAGTTCTCGCAGCGGGATCCGACCCAGCCGTCTGCAGGTGGCCTAACGCGAGAACGAATACAGTTATGTTACAATGAAGAACACCATCGTTTTTGTAGTGAAATGTTCTGCCAGTTTGATAGATCACACACCTACGATCTCATTGGAGAAATTCGAGTTGAATCCAAGATAGCAGCATTCAATAAGGCTGTAATGTTGGTGTCATTGCCAACAGGTTTTCTTCTTCCCTGCAGCTTGTATGCAAAATTGCATCACCGTCTGCAAAACTGTTTTCATTTTATATGGGTGATTCCATACATTTTGTCAAAACAGTCAAGCAGCTAGAAGAAGTTGTCATTTTCCTGTAAAACTCGGCATGCAGTTACATCTCAGGCAGATATACAAATGATTAGAATTGTGGTGTAATTAGATAATTGGTCTTTCCACCTGATGCCCTAAAAGTTGTTCCAGCCTTGGCCAATTAAAAAGATTCTCAGAGGCTACACACCCAGAGCTTATTGACCACTCAATGCCTCTACGATGCAGAGAAGAGATTTCACCCAGTTAACAGAGTTGGAGAGGGGCGCATTATTGGGATGGGAGGAGCTGGATGGCCATTCTGACCAGACTTTTAGGAGGTGTTGGGAGCAGTGGATGTGTGAGGGCACACAAGGTGACCGGTCCCTTTGCTGTAGAGCAGCACACTGCCCCCATTGCTCATGTGATTGTCTGGGGGTTCATCGCATATGACAGTCCAAAATGTGATCGTTCCCAGAAAGAGAAACCAAGTAGTCTTGTAGAAATGACAGTCCGTGACTCCAAGTAGTGGTTCGAGAGACAACACCGACTGATCGATATGTGCAGCCAAATGTGTCGTCTCTCATGGTAGGGCTTCCAGGAGGAATTTTCCAGCAAGATGATGCTCGCTGCACACACAAGGGTATCACAGGAATGTCTCATCAACATTGCCACACCTCCGTTCTTGTTAAAAGAACATTTATGGGACCATCTGGGATGCCAACTTCCTACGAGTTTGCAAGATCTAGAGGTTCAGTTACAGCAAATATGGACTGATAGGGCACCGAACCTGTATGCTTCCATGACCACGTATATCACATCTTGCATCCAAGCTGGAGGCAGTACAACAGGGTACTAGAACTTCCATGTCTGCCTGTGTCACATCTTGTATCCAAGCTAGAGGCGGTATAACAGGGTACTAGAGCCTCCATGCCTGCCTATATCACATCTTGCATCCAAGCTGGAGGCAGTACAACAGGGTACTAGAGCCTCCCTTCAAGAGGTCAGTTTCCGCAATAAATTACAATCACACGTAGAAAGCATAATTTGACAACTCATTCTAGGTGCTTGATTTAGGCCTCATTCACACAAGTGGTTTTACACAGCTAATGGCGCTTCGTTGAAAAATTGCGCCAATGTGAAGCGTTGGATTCCAATGCATTTATTCACATGAGCAATTTTCAGTTGCATGAAAAAAATAGTAAAAACGAGAAATCTGCGATTTTTCTTGCCGTGTGAAAAGAAAGCTCTTGCCCTGTCTTTCTCTGAAAAACACTGAAAGCTCCCATAAACTCCTAAGGGAGCAGAAAAAAGGGAGTAGGAGGGAGTTTACCTGCGTCCAGCTGCTATTTAAGATATTGAAGCTATTAGAAGTAATCTTGAAGATTTCTGCCACCAGTAGAATTTCCGCGCTGCTACGTATTTTCCCCACAATATGCCCGTGTGAATGGATGAGAAAATGCTAATTGAGCTCGGGACTCAATCGCGGCTATTCTTCATTGGCCATGTGAATGAAGCCTTATTTTGACAATGAGCGTGTATATATATGTGTATATATATATATATATATATATATATATATATATATATATATATATATATAATGTGTGTGTGTGTATGAACTATCAAGAATTATTCACGTGTGCATGGTTTCCTCATTTTAGGCTTTGCATTACCTAAAATAATAACATACCGTGGAATCATACAGGTTCTGCAAGTCTCATAATATGGTGATAATACAGGGTGAGCCATAGAAAAGTAGGCCGGCACAACACTCTGTCTAAAAGAAAATCTATCTTTTGTTGCCATTGCAACCAGTCACAGCAGCTTTCATTATACCTCAACAGTATAAGAAATTGCAACAAGAATTCTCGCCACGGGACCCGACCCAAGCGCCTGCAGAGAGCAGCGCGCACTCACCCGCGCCCCGCAGCTCCGGACCTTTCCTGTGCCGGCTGCCAGACAGCCGGTGCATGCGCAGCCCGGAGCCGGCGGTCAGTGAGTGATGTTTCTGTGCGGGCCTCTGCGAGCCCCACACAGAAATTAAACATGCCGAGGTTTGTTTGCCGCGCGAGAGCTCGCGCGGACAAACCGCAGCCGTCTGCCTAGGATTGCATTTGCTAACGCAATCCTATGGCAGCTTCCAAGGGCAGAAATTCTATGGGAAATCCCGCCGCGGAATTTCCGCCCGTCTGCAGACAGCTTTAAGGTCTCCTTAATCAAGCACATAAGTTACAATGACTAAGATCTCCTCTATGTATTATACAGCCACGTCCATGCAGAACAGCCCCTGTTTGATACTTAGCCACCATTTTGCTGATGAGATTTTTGCTTTCATTTTCACATCAATTCCATGAACCATCAGCACACCATTAGCTAGGGACTATACCATTCCTGCCTGCTGAGGGGACAGTTTGGTTATCAATAACCTTCTACAGTGATGTGCGGATTGTGTACCTTTTTTTTATAGTTTTTTTGTAATTAAAACCCCAAATCTGCTCCTTCTTATGGAATAACCATACCTAAAAAAGTTATAGCCCATAAGTATGCAGTCAGGAGGATGAGCTGTGATCTCCTTTGTTACAAGTGTGTGACAGGAGCTGTGAGATCATCATCAGTAACTATGACAAGAGTACCTGTGTCTCCTCTGCGGTAGAGTCCATGTAATATGGTAGCAGCACACAGTCTGACTAACTTAGGTAATACTAGCTCAGTTATATATACTGGGGGGAACAGCTACATAATGAGTGGACCTTTAAAAGTAAGATAGCGGTTCAATTTTCAAACAAATTAATACTAAACCTATTCAGAATATGGACCGTTATGCTCTACAATCCTCGAATAAGATAATAATGATGTATTTGGTATCAAGGCACAATAACAGCAAGGCAAAAGCCTGTCAAATGTCAACCAAGGCTCCATTCTGCTGACCGGAAAGTCACTAATGAGGGTAATTTGTCCATTATTAACTTATCATATATCAGTGGTGCTTCATTCACTTCTACATCAGCTCTGCTAATTCAAAATCATCACCTTTTCATGCAGATATCATATTCTATCCAAATTGACTTCTGTATAATACCCTACTCTTCTAGGTGACCCATGGATTCAATTCTAGGCCTGACCTTTTCCTGCCGCTTGTAGTCATGTTTGCTAAATTGTCTTCACTGCTCAGAATGTGTTATTCTTATATTACGCAGACAGCAGCATAGATTATAATGACTAATAGGGTTAATTGCTTTAATTGTATTATATTAACGGCAGTAATTAGATATCCAACTAACTGTTAATGAATGACTCTGGACTATTTTCATGGAAACAATGTGAAATGCATGTATTAGAGTTCTTAGCAAAGTCAGCTTGTAGAGAGAGAAAAAACATGAATTCATTCATACAGCTGCATTTACATAGAGAGAACAAAATTTAACTATCTCCTATTTCCTACTGCAAAAAATGCCCAAATAGAGGCAGGCATGAAGAGATTCCTAGGCTGCATTCCCACAAACGTATATCGGCTCGGTTTTCACGCTGAGCCTATATACGTCGTCCTCATCTGCAGGGGGGGGGGGGGATGGAAGAGCCAGGAGCAGGAACTGAGCTCCCGCCCCCTCTCTGCCTCCTCTCCGTCCCTCTGTACTATTTGCAATGAAAGGAGGCATGACGGGGCGGGGCTAAGTTCCGAGAATTAGCCCCACCCCCGTTCCGCCTCTCCCCATTGCAAATACTGCAGAGGAGGCAGAGAGGGGGCGGGAGCTCAGTTCCTGCTCCTGGCTCTTCCATCCCCCCCCCCTGCAGATGAGGACGACGTATGTCGGCTCGGCGTGAAAACCGAGCCGATATACGTTCGTGGGAATGCAGCCTAATTAAGATTCCTCTGTAATATTTTTTCTTAACCTGTTAAAGACCACCCAACGTCAATATACAGCAGGTGGTCACAGGGTAATAAAATTGCAAGGTTTCAATGGATTTCCCTGACAGCCTGGAGCCTACTGAATAGATTATCGAAAAAATGGAATATACCGCAATACTGGAGTATTGCAGTATATTGTAGAAACTATCAAACTGTAAGTTCAAGTCCTTTGTGGTGACAAGAATAAGTTGAATAAGATATTTAAAAATGTTTTAAAAAGTAAAATATTAAAAGTAAAAGAAATTCAAAGTATAAATATCTAATTATTTGTCCTATACAGTGAGGTTTGTGAGAAAAAAATACATAATACCAGAATTAGATTTTTGGGGCACCTCATCCCCTAATAGTAATGCAATTGAAGGTGATTAAAAAGTTTTCACCCTACAAACTACAAGCCACATAGACAGAAATTTTTTTTTAAAGTTGCAGATCCCAGAATATGGCGTCAGGAACAAATTTTTTTTTAAAGGTTTTTTTATTTTTTAGATGTAATAATACATAAAAAAAACTGAATAAATTTGGCATTGCTACATTTGAACTGACATTCAGAATAAAGTTACAATGTCAGTTTGTGCTACAAAACCCCAAAAAACAATGGCACAATTGTTTGCTTTTATTCAGATTCTATTTCACCCCACTTAATAATGTTTAAATGTTTTAAATACATTATATGGCACAATAAATAGAACTATTAAAAATACAACTGAGGGCGCCTGCACACCTGCGTTTTTTTGGCATATTTTTTACACGCGATCTCGCTGCGTTATTTTCACACGATTGTCAATGGGACTTTTTAATGTTAAAAACGCATCACACAAAAATTGCAAAGCACAAACCTGCGATGCGTTTTTAACATTAGAAAGTCCAACTGACAATCACGTGAAAAAAACGCAGCAATATCGCAGCCTTAAAAAGTGGGTGTGAGCCCTTATTCTGCCAAGAACAAGCAATCATTCAGCCGTTTCCACCGAAAAATAAGTTGCAGCTCCTGAAAAATAGGGATAAAACCTAAAAAGAAAATTTGAGAAATTTCTGATCTTTAATAGGTTAACTTATCTCTTGTTTTCTTAAAGGGGTTGTCTCGCAAAAGCAAGTGGGGTTCAGCACTTCTGTATGGCCATATTAATGCACTTTGTAATATACATCGTGCATTAAATATGAGCCATACAGAAGTTATTCACTTACCTTCCCTGCGCTGGCGTCCCCATCTCCATGGCTCCGTCTAACTTCAGCGTCTAATCCTCCTGATTGGCTGGAATCAGCACACGTGACGGGGCAGAGCTACGCGATGACGTGTAAAAGGGGCGGAGCCAGAACGCCACTGCTGCCGAACCGAGCTGAAGGCAGAAGACCCTTCTGCGCAAGCGCGTCTAATCGGGCGATTAGATGCTGAAGTTAGACGGAGCCATGGAGACGGGGACGCCAGCGCAGGGAAGGTAAGTGAATAACTTCTGTATGGCTCATATTTAATGCACGATGTACATTACAAAGTGCATTAATATGGCCATACAGAAGTGTATAACCCCACTTGCTTTCGCGAGACAACCCCTTTAAGTTCCTTTTGCATGGGCCAATCATCAGGCCCAATCAATACTTCAAACCACCATTCGTCCAATCATCGGTGAACACTTGGTCATTGGTTGTTCATTTAGTCTAAGTGAACATAAATACACTTGCTGATCGATGGTACATCTCCCAGGAGGTACAGCCGGCCTATGAGGACAAACGATCATAGAAGTGATTGTTCATTCCCACAAGCCAGTTGTTGGACCATGCAAAAAGAAATGAAACAAGTGCCAATTGACATGTATGATGATGCAGAAACCCAATACTTCGGGACTCAATAATCCGGTCTCCTGATGAAACTTTACATTTCTTTTAGTCCCCACAGATGACTTGAACTTGCGATCAATAGTATTACATTAAGGGTGCGGGCAGACGAGCGCATAAACGGCGCGTTTTTGCGACCAAACGTATATACGTGACCATCTGAGGCAATGGTTTCGAATGTATTCGTTCACATGGGCGATTTTACGGCGCGTAAAAACGGCAATTCGAAAAAAAACGGAACATATGCGACCGAAATACGCGCCAACGCATATTCGATCGCCGAAAAGACCGTTTGCAAAGTAGGAACAAACGAAAATACGCTTTCTAGCTCTGGTCGTGATCGGTGAAAAACGATCGCTCGGGCGATTATACGTTGCGCTCGTGCGAACATAAATACGCCTACGCTCGTCTGCCCGCACCCTTATACTGCGATCTGACAGACATAGCTTGGTAAGCAATTTGCCATGGCAGCACTGGGAGCCTTCAGGAGGCTGCGAAGCTGCCATGGCAGCCCAAAAAGCATCTCGCAATTGCATGTCATGGGATGAGGTTCAGGACCCTTAAACTTTGATCGGGGACTTTAAGTGAACCCCTGAATATAATAACCTATTGATCCCCCTTTAGCAGTAATCACCTCTACCTAATGTTTCCTGTAGCTGCAAATACGATTTGTACTATGTTCAGGGGGATATTTTGGACTATTCCTCCCTATAAATGTGTTTCAGTTCATCAACATTTCTGGGATGACTTGCATGAACGGCACTCTTCAGGTCATGCATTTTTCAACCAGCTTATTTCCATGTGTGCCTTCTATAACAATAGACACCTGTGAGAGTCAATGGAGGTAGACATGAAGCATTTATGGTATATGCAATGAATATGGAAACCCCCTTTTAATGGGGTCTGCCAGATTCCCAATGTCGATTATTCTTCCTGTCTTTATGTAAACTTGGGTATAGGCAATTTTGCATTATGTCACTACTGCAATGGGACAGTATGCCCATAGACATGTATTGCAGGTAGCGCTTCCTGAAGTAACGGAGTTGCAAATATTTACATTGCCAAACTGAATAAATGATGTAATGCAGAACACGTTTTATTATATACATCTGCAAAAAACCTTTTCATAGTCATCTACATCATTGGAACATACCTTGTTGGGGCTTTATCCAAGATTTTGTAGATTCTATCTGCCTATTACTGGGGGGGGGGGGGGGGGGGGACTAAACATCTTACATTTTAAACATTTGCAGAGCTCCCTTGCACATTCCTCTTCCACCTCTGTGGAATGGACTTGGAGCAGCGTGCATCTGTCTACTTCAAATGCTGTGTTTTATTTTCATTAATAAAAAGCTTCTAATGTTATCTGGCCGGGGTCCAGCTTGGAACAAAGAATCCATAGTTGGAGCCGGACCCCGAGGTTAATCCAACTTTACCTTACTCAACAAAATGAATTTAAACAAAATCAGAGATGAATTTTCATGATAGCTCCCGCAAATATGATTAATAAAGCACACATTTTTTTGCTTAAGTACTACTATACCTTGTTCTTGTAGCCCGGAGATAAAATTGCGCTTTATGCTGCTTACCGTGCATTATAGCTAAATGATTTTACTTTTTTCCGGCCTGCTCTAAGAACAAGGTCAAATGTGTATATTTCTAGAACATATTCATCCATTATACATTGCTTACTTTTAACTAATGCCTTGGGCTTAGTATTCATAAAAACAGATTGGATAATAACATAAAATATAGGCACAAAAGTTAAGGATTTATAATTCTTTAGACGCTATGAAATTATTAATTTGACTATTGACTAAAACTTATTATGCTGGACATTAGGTGGCATTGTTTGTATTTCATAGGAATCGGAAAAACTAAAGCCCCATTTACACGCAACGATTATCACTCAAAATTCAGTCAAACGATGGCATATGAGCAATCATTGCGTGTCATTGCTGCCATCATTCGCTCTTTGGCTGAACGATGATTTTAAGGTGAGCTTAAAATCCATCGTTCAGCCGGAGAGAAGATAACAGAGACACTGTGTTCCACAGGGTAGTCAGAGATGACATTTTATTCAGCTGACAGCCCATATGAGAACATTGGAGCTGTGTGCAGAGCTCAGACAACATGCGGTGCTCTGCAAACAGCTCCTGGATGCCCTTTTACATGCAAATGAAGCTGATAAAGTGTTAATGGGCATTAGTGTTTTACTGTGGATTCCAATGCATTTGTTCAGATAGGCGATTTTCCAGTGTATAAAAAAGTGGCTAGCCAGAAAAGAGAGAGCATATGGTGCACATTCCTGCTGGCTGCTTTTGCCCTATATTTTGCCAGAATATGCCGGCATCAGGAAAGGAATGGGGGAGGGAGTTTAGCAGTGGCTTGCATTGCTAAAATTCCTCCCCCTCCGCTTGCCAGCAGTTCCCATAGGCTGGGGAGGGAGTTTAGCATGCCTGGCTAAGCTCCCGCCCCCTCACAAGGGGTGGAGAGAAGGAGGGAAGGGGGAGGGAGTTTAGCAGAGTTGAACTTTCTCCCTCTGGCTGATGGTATTCCAGGCTGCGGCGTATATATGGGCGATAAAATGGGAGATGCAGCCATGACTTGGTCACAGCTGCCTCTCATTCATGCGATTTTCAGCCGCGATTCGGGCAGACGAAAATTGCAGCGCCCGTGTGAAAGAGCTGTAAGAGTGTGCATAGAGAGATAGCTGTCAGCTATTGAATAGAGTTGACCACTGGATTGCTAAGCCCAAATGAGCATAGAAGTACAAATGCAGCAGCGTTAACACATGCCGTTTCAGCATGCTGCTCTTTAAATGAGTTGCGAGGAACCAGCAACTCGGCGTGGTTATGCTAACTGCATAGCAGCATTACCATTCACTATGAATGGCAGAAGGAGCGCTATGTAATTAGCGTAGCGTGGTTGAATGGCGGCTGGTGGCCTGCACTACTGATGTAGCGGGACAAGCATCCTGTTTGGTGCTGTTACATCTGTACACCGAATAGATAAATTATTAGTTGGACCCACAAAAAATATCAAACTGCAAAGCGTATCTTTTCTAAAAATGGTGCGTTCAGATTGGACTGCATTTTCAAAGTGGTGGGTTCCCTTTTATACACTATTATACACATACAGACGCACACTTTTATACACATACATGCACACAGACGCACACTATTATACACATACATGCACACAAACGCACACTATTATACATATACATGCACACTATTATACACATACATGCACACAAACACACACTATTATACACATACATGCACACTATTATACACATACATTCACACTATTATACACATACGCGCACAGACGTACACTATTATACACATACATGTGCACAGGCGCACACTATTATACACTTACATGCACAGAAGCACACTATTATACACATGCATGCAGACTGACACACACTATTATACACATATATGCACACAGACGCACACTATTATACACATATGCACACAGACGCACACTATTATACACATACGCACACAGACGCACACTATTATACACATACGCACACAGACACACACTATTATACACATACATGCACACAGACGCACACTATTATACACATACATGCACACAGACGCACACTATTATACACATACATGCACACAGACGCACACTATTATACACATACATGCACACTATTATACACATACATGCACACAAACGGACACTATTATACAGATACATGAATAGACACACTATTATACACATGCATGCACACAGACGCACACTATTACACACATACATGCACACAGACGCACACTATTATACACATACATGCACACAGATGCACACTATTATACACATACATGCACACAGACGCACACTATTATACACATACATGCACACAGGCGCACACTATTATACACATACATGCACACAGACGCACACTATTATACACATACATGCACACAGACGCACACTAATATACACATACATGCACAGACGCACACTAATATACACATACATGCACACAGACGCACACTAATATACACATACATGCACACAGACGCACACTATTATACACATACATGCACACAGACGCACACTATTATACACATACACGCACAGACGCACACTATTATACACATACATGCACACAGACGCACACTATTATACACATACATGCGAACAGACGCACACTATTATACACATACATGCACACTATTATACACATACATGCACACAGACGTACACTATTATACACATACATGCACAGACGCACACTATTATACTCATACGCACACGGCCACACACTTTTATACACATACATGCACAGATGTACACTATTATACACAAACATGCACAGAAGCACACTATTATATACATACATGCACAGATGTACACTATTATACACATACATGCACACAGACGCACACTATTATACACATACATGCACACAAACGCACACTATTATACACATACACGCATACACGCACACTATTATACACATACATGCGCACAGGCGCACACTATTATACACATACATGCACACAAACGCACACTATTATACACATACACGCATACACGCACACTATTATACACATACATGCGCACAGACACACACTATTACACACATACATGCGCACAGACGCACACTACTATAAACACGCACGCGCACTGAGGCACACTATTATACACATACGCGCACAGACACACGCTATTATACACATACATGCACACATACACACACATATACGCACAGACACGCACACTATATATATATATATATATATATATATATTTACACACACACACATACATATGCCCACAATGACACTTCTGCATTTTTATACAGATTTTTATATTTACCTGCATTCAATGTGGTCCCACTGGCAGGTATACCGGCTGTTCTCTTCTTAGGGCCCTCCTGCATACTTGGGCCCCTAGTGTCTCCCCAGGCCTGCAGCCATGTATAGAGTTAGGGCCAGTGAGAGGAGTTCAGCGCTGACCAGGCTCTCACCCTGCAGCTGCTCCTCCTCAGCATCGCTCTCCTCGCTGCAGAGATCATGCTCTCTGCAGTTTTCTTCCCTCCTCCGTGGCCGTTGTCAGTCTGCTATCGGCACTCCTCTATTACTGTCTGCACTAGACAGAACAAGCCGATAGAAGATCGCCTACTGACAACAGCACGGAGGTGAGGGAACTTTGTGCACAGCCGATGGGCTTAAGAAAATGAGACAGCGGGCTGGATTCGGCCTGCGGGCCTTGTGTTTGACACCTGTGCTCTAGATGTAGAGGATGCCCCTTGTTACAGTCACAGTCCTGGGTATAAATAGAGGATCTCTTGTTTCTTGACCTAGAGCCTCGTGTGGCGCAGAGTGTAAGCTCAAGGTTGACTCAGCCTTCCATCCTTCCGAAGTTGGTAAAATGAGAACCCAGCTTGGTGGGGGGTAATAAATAGAGATGAGCGAACGTGTTCTTCCGAGCTTGATATTCGTGCGAATATTAGGGTGTTCGGGATGTTCGTTATTCGTAACGAACACCATGCGGTGTTCTGGTTACTTTCACTTCCTTCCCTGAGACGTTAGCGCGCTTTTTTTGGCCAATTGAAAGACAGGGAAGGCATTACAACTTCCCCCTGTGACGTTCCAGCCCTATACCACCCCCCTGCTGTGAGTGGCTGGGAAGATCAGGTGTCACCCGAACATAAAAGTCGGCCCCTCCCGCGGTTCGCCTCAGATGCCGTGTGAGTTAGATGAGGGACAGTGCTGTTTGTACCGGAGCTGCTGTAGGGAAAGAATTGGTAGTTAGTGTAGGCTTCAAGACCCCCCAAAGGTCCTTATTAGGGCCACTGATAGCTGTGTGTTGGCTGCTGTTAGCAGTGCCATTTTTTGTTTCTCAAAATCGGCTCTGCAGAGCGTTGCACCCGGCATTAGGGACAGAAGTGCTGCATAGGCAGGGAGAGTGTTAGGAGTGAGTGTAGCCTTCAAGAACCTCAACGGTCCTTTCTAGGGCCATATTTATCCGTGTGCAGTACTGTCCAGGCTGCTGTTAGCTGTGCTGCATTTTTTTTTGCTTCTCAAAATCGCCTCTGCAGAGCATTCCACCCTCCATTGATACTGCAGGGAAAGAATTGTGTAGGTAGGGCCACAACACAGTTATTATTCATTGAATATATGCAGTGCTGCCTTTTGCTTGTAAAACAAGTGAAAATAATTCTATTTGTCCTGCCTCTGTCCGTCCTAAGGGCGGTGGACACGTGTCGGCTGCGTGTGCAACCTGTAAAAATCATACGCACCCAGCTACGTTTTACTCCTGGCTTCGCCATTTGCTTTCCTTAATTGGGAAAAAAAATACCTGCTCTGCCACAGTTAATAACTCTGCTACCCTCACGTTCTGTGACACATTAGCAGGAAAACAGCATAGTTATTAAACTTCTCATGTTCATAGAATATACGCAGTGCTGCCTTTTGGTGCAAAAAAACGGAAAATAATTCTATTTGTCCTGCCTCTGTCCGTCCTAACGCCGGTGGACACGTGTCGGCTGCGTGTGCAACCTGTAAAAATCATACGCACCCAGCTACGTTTTACTCCTGGCTTCGCCATTTGCTTTCCTTAATTGGGAAAAAAAATACCTGCTCTGCCACAGTTAATAACTCTGCTACCCTCACGTTCTGTGACACATTAGCAGGAAAACAGCACAGTTATTAAACTTCTCATGTTCATAGAATATACGCAGTGCTGCCTTTTGGTGCAAAAAAACGGAAAATAATTCTATTTGTCCTGCCTCTGTCCGTCCTAACGCCGGTGGACACGTGTCGGCTGCGTGTGCAACCTGTAAAAATCATACGCACCCAGCTACGTTTTACTCCTGGCTTCGCCATTTGCTTTCCTTAATTGGGAAAAAAAATACCTGCTCTGCCACAGTTAATAACTCTGCTACCCTCACGTTCTGTGACACATTAGCAGGAAAACAGCACAGTTATTAAACTTCTCATGTTCATAGAATATACGCAGTGCTGCCTTTTGGTGCAAAAAAACGGAAAATAATTCTATTTGTCCAGCCTCTGTCCGTCCTAACGCCGGTGGACACGTGTCGGCTGCGTGTGCAACCTGTAAAAATCATACGCACCCAGCTACGTTTTACTCCTGGCTTCGCCATTTGCTTTCCTTAATTGGGAAAAAAAATACCTGCTCTGCCACAGTTAATAACTCTGCTACCCTCACGTTCTGTGACACATTAGCAGGAAAACAGCACAGTTATTAAACTTCTCATGTTCATAGAATATACGCAGTGCTGCCTTTTGGTGCAAAAAAACGGAAAATAATTCTATTTGTCCTGCCTCTGTCCGTCCTAACGCCGGTGGACACGTGTCGGCTGCGTGTGCAACCTGTAAAAATCATACGCACCCAGCTACGTTTTACTCCTGGCTTCGCCATTTGCTTTCCTTAACTGGGAAAAAAAATACCTGCTCTGCCACAGTTAATAACTCTGCTACCCTCACGTTCTGTGACACATTAGCAGGAAAACAGCACAGTTATTAAACTTAGATTATTCATTCACTAGAGGCAGTGGGGCCTTTCGTTTTCAAAAAAGGGAAAAAATTATATTTGGCCTGCAGTCTTGCGCCAATTTATTTCCTGCCTGTGAAATCAAATCACTGGTAATACAGCATGCTGAGGGGTAGGGGTAGGCCTAGAGGACGTGGACGCGGCCGAGGACGCGGAGGGCCAAGTCAGGGTGTGGGCACAGGCCAAGCTCCTGATCCAGGTGTGTCGCAGCCGACTGCTGCGCGATTAGGAGAGAGGCACGTTTCTGGTGTCCCCACATTCATCGCCCAATTAATGGGTCCACGCGGGAGACGGTTATTAGAAAATGAGCAGTGTGAGCAGGTCCTGTCCTGGATGGCAGAAAGTGCTTCGAGCAACCTATCGTCTACCCGCAGTTCTGCGCCGTCCACTGCTGCCAATCCGAATCCTCTGTCTGCTGCTCCTCCTTCCTCCCAGCCTCCTCACTCCACTACAATAACACCTGCTCAGGAGCGGGAACACTCCCAGGAACTGTTCTCGGGCCCCTGCTTAGATTGGGCAGCAGCGGTTCCTCTCCCACCAGAGGAGTTTATCGTCACTGATGCCCAACCATTCGAAAGTTCCCGGGGTCCGGGGGAAGAGGCTGGGGACTTCCGCCAACTGTCTCAACAACTTTATGTGGGTGAGGAGGACGATGACGATCAGACACAGTTGTCTTGCAGTGAGGTAGTAGTAAGGGCAGTAAGTCTGAGGGAGCAGCGCACAGAGGATTCGGAGGAAGAGCAGCAGGACGATGAGGTGACTGACCCCACCTGGTGTGCAACGCTTACTCAGGAGGACAGGTCTTCAGAGGGGGAGTCAAGGGCATCAGCAGGGCAGGTTTCAAGAGGCAGTGCGGTGGCCAGGGGTAGAGGCAGGGCCAGACCGAATAATCCACCAAATGTTTCCCAAAGCACCCCCTCGCGCCATGCCACCCTGCAGAGGCCGAGGTGCTCTAAGGTCTGGCAGTTTTTCACAGAGACGCCTGACGACCGACGAACAGTGGTGTGCAACCTTTGTCGCGCAAAGCTCAGCCGGGGAGCCAACACCAACAGCCTCACCACCACCACCATGCGCAGACATATGATGGCCAAGCACCCCGCAAGGTGGGACGAAGGCCGTTCAGCGCCTCCGGTTTGCACCCCTGCCTCTCCCCCTGTGCCCCAACCTGCCACTGAGATGCAACCCCCCTCTCAGGACACAGGCACTACCGTCTCCTGGCCTGCACCCACACCCTCACCTCCGCTGTCCTCGGCCCCATCCAGCAGTGTAGTTCAGCGCACCGTCCAGCCGTCGCTTGCGCAACTGTTGGAGCGCAAGTACGCCACCACGCACCCGCACGCTCAAACGTTAACCGTCCGCATAGCAAAATTCATCAGCCTTGAGATGCTGCCGTGTAGGGTTGTGGAAACGGAGTCCTTCAAAAGTATCATGGAGGCGGCGGCCCCGCGCTACTCAGTTCCCAGTCGCCACTACTTTTCCCGATGTGCCGTCCCAGCCCTGCACGACCACGTCTCCCGCAACATTGTACGCGCCCTCACCAACGCGGTTACTGCCACGGTCCACTTAACTACGGACACGTGGACAAGCACAGGCGGGCAGGGCCACTACATCTCCCTGACGGCACATTGGGTGAATTTAGTGGAGGCTGGGACAGAGTCAGAGCCTGGGACCGCTCACGTCCTACCCACCCCCAGAATTGCGGGCCCCAGCTCGGTGGTGGTATCTGCGGAGGTGTATGCTTCCTCCACTAAAGCACCCTCCTCCTCCTCCTCCTCCTCCTCCTCTGTCTCGCAATCAAGATGTGTTAGCAGCAGCATGTCGCCAGCAGTCGGTGTCGCGCGGTGTGGCAGCACAGCGGTGGGCAAGCGTCAGCAGGCCGTGCTGAAACTACTCAGCTTAGGCGATAAGAGGCACATGGCCCACGAACTGCTGCAGGGTCTGACACAGCAGACCGACCGCTGGCTTGCGCCGCTGAGCCTCCAACCGGGCATGGTCGTGTGTGACAACGGCCGTAACCTGGTGGCGGCTCTGCAGCTCGGCAGCCTCACGCACGTGCCATGCCTGGCCCACGTCTTTAATTTGGAGGTTCAGCGCTTTCTGAAAAGCTACCCACGCTTGTCAGACCTGCTCGTAAAGGCGCGCCGGCTCTGCGCACATTTTCGCAAGTCCCACACGGACGCTGCCACCCTGCGCACCCTGCAACATCACTTTAAGCTGCCAGTGCACCGACTGCTGTGCGACGTGCCCACACGGTGGAACTCTACGCTCCACATGTTGGCCAGGCTCTATGAACAACGTAGAGCTATAGTCGAATACCAACTCCAACATGGGCGGCGCAGTGGGAGTCAGCCTCCTCAATTCCTTTCAGAAGAGTGGGCCTGGTTGGCAGACATCTGCCATGTCCTTGGTAATTTTGAGGAGTCTACCCAGGTGGTGAGCGGCGATGCTACAATCATTAGCGTCACCATTCCTCTGCTATGCATCTTGAGAAATTCCCTGCAAACCATAAAGGCAGCTGCTTTGCGCTCGGAAACGGGGGCGGGGGAAGACAGTATGCCGCTGGATAGTCAGGGCACCCTCCTGTCTATTTCTCAGTGCGTACAGGAGGAGGAGGAGGAGCATGAGGAGGATGAGGAGGAGGGGGAAGAGACAGCTTGGGCCGCTGCTGACGGTACACCGGCTGATTGCCTGTCATCCTTTCAGCGTGTATGGCCTGAGGAGGAGGAGGAGGAGGAGGAGGAGGATCCTGAAAGTGATCTTCCTAGTGAAGACAGCCATGTGTTGCGTACAGGTACTCTGGCACACATGGCTGACTTCATGTTAGGATGCCTTTCTCGTGACCCTCGCGTTGCACGCATTCTGGCCACTACGGATTACTGGGTGTACACACTGCTCGATCCACGGTATAAGGAGAACCTGCCCACTCTGATTCCCGAAGAGGAAAGGGGTTCGAGAGTGTTGCTATACCACAGGACCCTTGCGGACAAGCTGATGGTAAAATTCCCAGCCGACAGCGCTAGTGGCAGAAGGCGCAGTACCGAGGGCAAGGTAGCAGGGGATGTGCGTAGATCGAGCAGCATGTACATCCCAGGCAGTGCAACAGTCTTTAAGGGCCTGGCCAGCTTTATGGCTCCCCACCAAGACTGTGTCACCGCTCCCCAGTCACGGCTGAGTCGGCGGGAGCACTGTAAAAGGATGGTGAGGGAGTACGTAGCGGATCGCACGACCATCCTTGGTGACGCCTCTGCCCCCTACAACTACTGGGTGTCGAAGCTGGACACGTGGCCTGAACTAGCGCTGTATGCCCTGGAGGTGCTTGCTTGTCCTGCGGCTAGCGTCTTGTCGGAGAGGGTGTTTAGTGCGGCTGGGGGAATCATCACAGATAAGCGTAGCCGCTTGTCAACCGACAGTGCCGACAGGCTAACACTCATCAAGATGAACAAAGGCTGGATTTCCCCAGACTTCTGTTCTCCACCAGCGGACAGCAGCGATACGTAAGCAATACGTAGGCTGCACCCGCGGATGGAAGCTACGTTCTCTCTCACCATCCAAAACGGGGACATTTCTGCTTCATCAATCTGTGTCTAATATTCCTCCTCCTCCTCCTGCTCCTCCTCCTGAAACCTCACGTAATCACGCTGAACGGGCAATTTTTCTTAGGGCCACAAGGCTCACTCAAATAATTTTTCTGAACAATTTTTATAAGTTTCAATGCGCTTAAAAGCATTGGAACTTTAACTTGAACCAATTTTTCGTTACACTGGGCTGCCTCCAGGCCTAGTTACCACTTAAGCCACATTAACCAAAGCGATTAATGGGTTTCACCTGCCCTCTTGGCTGGCCATGGCCAATTTTTGGGATGTACATTAGTATTGTTGATACAGCAATTTTTGTGGGCCCTCGCCTACAGTGTAATCAAATTAATTTTTAGCCCACCTGCATTACAGCTGACGTTACCTCAGCTGTGTTGGGCAATGCAATGGAATATTTTTGTGTACCGCTGGTGGGTTCCAGGGAGCCACCCATGCTGTAGGTGCACACGGAGTTTTTAACACATCTGTACACTTGTAAAGAACCCCAGTCTGACTGGGGCATGCAGTGTGGGCCGAAGCCCACCTGTATTACACACAACATTACTACCTCAGCTGTGTTGGGCAATGCAATGGGATATTTCTATGTACCGCCGGTGGCTTCCTGGCACCCACCCAGGCAGTGGGTCCACAGGGAGTTTAACCTACATGTGTCCACTTCTAAAGAACCCCAGTCTGACTGGGGCATGCAGTGTGGGCCGAAGCCCACCTGCATTATGCACGACATTACTACCTCAGCTGTGTTGGGCAATGCAATGGGATATTTTTGTGTACCACCGGTGGGTTCCAGGGAGCCACCCATGCTGTAGGTGCACACGGAGTTTTTAACACATCTGAACACTTGTAAAGAACCCCAGTCTGACTGGGGCATGCAGTGTGGGCCGAAGCCCACCTGTATTACACACAACATTACTACCTCAGCTGTGTTGGGCAATGCAATGGGATATTTCTATGTACCGCCGGTGGCTTCCTGGCACCCACCCAGGCAGTGGGTCCACAGGGAGTTTAACCTACATGTGTCCACTTCTAAAGAACCCCAGTCTGACTGGGGCATGCAGTGTGGGCCGAAGCCCACCTGCATTATGCACGACATTACTACCTCAGCTGTGTTGGGCAATGCAATGGGATATTTTTGTGTACCGCTGGTGGGTTCCAGGGAGCCACCCATGCTGTAGGTGCACACGGAGTTTTTAACACATCTGTACACTTGTAAAGAACCCCAGTCTGACTGGGGCATGCAGTGTGGGCCGAAGCCCACCAGTATTACACACAACATTACTACCTCAGCTGTGTTGGGCAATGCAATGGGATATTTCTATGTACCGCCGGTGGCTTCCTGGCACCCACCCAGGCAGTGGGTCCACAGGGAGTTTAACCTACATGTGTCCACTTCTAAAGAACCCCAGTCTGACTGGGGCATGCAGTGTGGGCCGTAGCCCACCTGCATTATGCACGACATTACTACCTCAGCTGTGTTGGGCAATGCAATGGGATATTTTTGTGTACCGCCGGTGGGTTCCAGGGAGCCACCCATGCTGTAGGTGCACACGGAGTTTTTAACACATCTGTACACTTGTAAAGAACCCCAGTCTGACTGGGGCATGCAGTGTGGGCCGAAGCCCACCTGTATTACACACAACATTACTACCTCAGCTGTGTTGGGCAATGCAATGGGATATTTCTATGTACCGCCGGTGGCTTCCTGGCACCCACCCAGGCAGTGGGTCCACAGGGAGTTTAACCTACATGTGTCCACTTCTAAAGAACCCCAGTCTGACTGGGGCATGCAGTGTGGGCCGAAGCCCACCTGTATTACACACGACATTACTACCTCAGCTGTGTTGGGCAATGCAATGGGATATTTTTGTGTACCGCTGGTGGGTTCCAGGGAGCCACCCATGCTGTAGGTGCACACGGAGTTTTTAATACATCTGTACACTTGTAAAGAACCCCAGTCTGACTGGGGCATGCAGTGTGGGCCGAAGCCCACCTGCATTATGCACGACATTACTACCTCAGCTGTGTTGGGCAATGCAATGGGATATTTCTATGTACCGCCGGTGGCTTCCTGGCACCCACCCATGCTGTCGGTCCACAGGGACTTCACAATAGGGAGTTGTACCTGCCTGTGTCTATGAATTAAAAACCCCGGTCTGACTGGGGCATGCAGACACCTTGACAGAATGAATAGTGTGTGGCACATAGGTTCCCCATTGCTATGCCTACGTGTGCAGCTCCTGATGGCGGTGGCACAGGATTCTATTTCTCATTGCTTCTGTACAGCATTGTGGGCTATCGACCCGCCCCTTTTAAAGAGGGTCGCTGCCTAGCCGTGCCAACCCTCTGCAGTGTGTGCCTGCGGTTCCTCCTCATGGCAGACGCACTTCTAAATAGACATGAGGCTGGTGTGGCATGAGGGCAGCTGAAGGCTGCGCAGGGACAGTTTGGTGTGTGCTGTGGGGGGGAGGGGGGGCGGTTGGTCAGCATGTAACCCAGGAGAAGTGGCAGCGGAGTGTCATGCAGGCAGTGATTGTGCTTTGTTGGAGGTAGTGTGGTGCTTAGCTAAGGTATGCATTGCTAATGAGGGCTTTTCAGAAGTAAAAGTTGTTGGGAGGGGGGGGGGGGGGGGGGGCCCACTCTTGCCGGTATTGTGGCTTAATAGTGGGACCTGTGAACTTGAGATGCAGCCCAACATGTAGCCCCTCGCCTACCCTATCCGTTTCTGTGTCATTCCCATCACTTTCCTGAATTGCCCAGATTTTCACACATGAAAACCTTAGCGAGCATCGGCGAAATACAAAAATGCTCTGGTCGCCCATTGACTTCAATGGGGTTCGTTGTTCGAAACGAACCCTCGAGCATCGCGGGAAGTTCGTTCCGAATAACGAGCACCCGAACATTTTGGTGTTCGCTCATCTCTAGTAATAAATAATAATTACCTGAAAGCGCTGCGGAATACGTTGGCGCTATACAAATACCAAGATTTATTTATTTTTATTTAAATCAAGTTTTTATGTTCAACGTTTTTTTTAGGAACTTTTGTTTTAAATTTCAATGCCACGTGCACATTTAAGAAAAACATTCTTGCAGTTTTCTTCTGTCCACTAAGCCTTGTAATTAAGTAATTATTCTGTAGAGATCACTTTTCATCAGTCATCCGAATATCAGTATTAAAATGGCAGGCCCCTCCCCCTTTATAAAGTTGGAATCAGATATTCTAGTATGTACCTCTGACAATAGCTAATGGTCACAGGTCACCTCCCAGGACAATGACCTCTAAATATGTTACAGAGCATGCCCACAACACTCTCCCATTGAAGCCAATGGACATCCCTAGCCTACAGATTCCTATGGCTGCTGTAAAGTATATCATTTAACGCTGTTAGCAGCTCAGGCCAGATGGCCGACCTTGTAATTATGCACAGAAGATAAAATAAAAAATCTACCACTGGGCGACCATATTTGCTGTTTTTGGTAGTTTATGCTCACTTTGGTAAGTTTCAGTACTTTGTTATAATATGCAGCTTAAAAAAATAAACAACGTAAAACTTAGATTTGACAGAAAAGACAAACGTATATGTGATACATAGAAGATCTGGTTTTGTTATCATACCAAGCATATTTTGCGACATGAATGCGATAAATGCAGTGTAACCGAGCCTATCTCTGCCAAACATCTCAGAAAGTGTCCGTCCTTCATTCCTATCACCCCACTGCGCTTGTCTAAAATAGTTCTCTTGCATTTCTTCTCTGACTTCTACTTCTACATTCTACAATTCTTCTTGACATGTAATGGCAACTGTAATGTTCTCTGTATGCAAGACAAGCTAATTAAGTTACAATGAAGCTTAACGTATAATTAACATATAAAGCTCACATAACATGTAAAAAGTTATTCCTGTCATTTGCAAGTAAACATATATGCCTAAAAATAATACAGGAGAGGATAAGAGGATTTTTAAAGGGCCACTCCAGCAAAACATATGTTTCCATCCCTGCATCACTTACCTGATTGTCACACCCTGTATGATTCTAGATAGACAGATAGATAGATATGCAAACCCATGATGTATCAGCACAACATCCCATTATATGCTCAGTCAGTACATCTCTGCCTGCTGAGAGGACAGTGTGATTAGCATTACCTTCTGTCTTCTCCTAAATAAGCTTCAGACCATAAGTATACAGACAAGGATGCTGAACTATCATCTCCTTCATTATAAGGCCCCATTTCCACAGGCGGGCCAAATTCCGTTGGCAGGAGCCCGCAGCGGAATCCCACACTGCCAATGGCAGGAGGACATTACTTACCCTTTCTGATCCTCTGTGTGGCTGTTCAGGTCTTCTGTCTCCTCCTCTGTGGATGTGGGCAAGTGCGACAGCCGGCGCACCACCGCACATACGCAGTGGAGATTTTTTTTTTAAATAACCTGCTTTCCCGGGGGATCCGTGGCACGTCCGCAAATCAAATGCTTAAATTCAGCTGCGGCCGCCCAAGATAAGCAATCTTGGACGGCTTGAACTGCAGATCATCCGCGAGGGTACCCCACGTGGATTCCGCAATTCAAATCCGCCCGTGGACATGAGGCCTAAGGCCTTAGTCAGACGGGCGTTTTTTCGCACGATTTGCGGATCGCATGACGGATGCGCATCCGCAAATCGCGTGACCGATGCGCGCAAGTCGCCCGCAAATCGCCCGAAAATCTGCTCCTAGCCGCGTTTCATTAGAAACGGGGCCGGAGCTGTCCAGCGCATTGCATTCAATGGAGACGGCAATAGAGCCGGCTCCATTTAAAGCAATGTGCTGCGGGCGAGCCCGGGATGAATTGTCGGTAAGGGCTTAAATATATAAGCCCTTCCCTGCAATTCATCCTAAAATGTGTAAAAATAAAAAAAAATTGTATACTCACCTTCTCCCGGCAGCCGGAGCTCCGCGCGGCCGTCCTGCAGTGGGTGTGAAGGGGGTGTGAGTCAGACCTGCCCCCCTGATTGGCTCAGCACTGAGCCAATCAGAGGCATGCCTCACTCACACCCATTCATGAATTCATGAATGGATGTGAGTCAGACCTGCCCCTGATTGGCTCAGCGCTGAGAGGCAGCAGTCACTCACCCATTCATGAATTCATGAATGGGTGTGTGAGTGAAACCGGCCTCTGATTGGTCAGGGCTGTGACCAATCAGAGGCGGATCATTCAGCAGCCGGGAATTTTAAAGCCCCGCCGGCTGAATAGTGCCGAGAAGCAGTTCAGGAGAATTGACAGCGGCCGCGGCTGGACTCCGGCTGCAGCGGAAAGGTGAGTATACAATTTTTTTTTATTTTAACACATTTTAGAATGAATTGCAGGGAAGGGCTTATATATTTAACCCCTTCCCGACAATTCACCCCGCGCACGCCGGCAGCCCATTGCTTTCAATGGAGCGGCTGTATTGCCGGCTCCATTGAATGCAATGTGCTGGACAGCTCCGGCCCGTTTCTAATGAAACGCGGCTAGGAGCAGACAGCTGTGGCAGAGAAGAATGATTTGTCTTCTATATGTTCTCAATGGGGTCGGCGCTGCTGCCGCCGGCCCCATTGAGCGCATATACAGAAGAGAACAGGAATCGCAGATCGCAGATAGGTGCGATCTGCGATTTTTTTGTTCTATAATTTATCGGACGAGCGCATAAAAAGCGCTCATGTGTCCGATACCATTGCAAAGCAATGGTTTTATAAAATCGCCGGACGCATGCGCATGCGCAAATCGCGGCTAAAAACGCCCGTCTGACTAAGGCCTAACTGTGTGACAGGAGCCTCTAATCATTAGCAGTTTCTTTGACAGGCGTTTCTATGTCTCTCTGTGTGGTACAGTCCATGTCATTTGGTATCTGACAAAGTGACTTCTTGAGAGAACATAAAGCCATCTAAATCTCAGATGGTCACAATGAGATCACATGACCCACCTGAAGAAAAGAACGCCTGGAATTTTCAGATAGACACAAATAACTAACTAAGGTAATGCTAGCCAGCTTAGGCCACCTGCAATTTGCTTTGCGGAATCTGGAGTAGCAAACACCGCCCACAGCATGCTATGGCAAAACACGATTTACTGTACATTAGCGGAAAATTGATGCGATTCTGTTCGGATTCTGTGTGGACAGCTTCCATTGAAGTCAATAGAAGCTGACTGACCAGTGGCCCTTCTGCAATCATTATTGCATAAAGATCGCGGGATCTACATCATCGCCTAGCGACAGTGCGGTATAATCTGTACTGTGCATGTGTGTCAGTCGAAACATCTGCAGCACAGATTATGAAGACTGCGCGCAGTTACGCGGGGTCACCGCCATGCACAGGGTCTGATTCTGATTCCGCATGCGGAATCTGACCCGTCCGTGTGCAGGCAGTCTTATATATACTGGGTGACTGGTTACATAATGAATTGAAAAAAAAAATCACTGGTGTGACCCTTTAAAAACTGATCAATTGGTATTAGTGCTTATGTACATGACAGAGGTGTATGCACAGAGGCGGTATGTCAATGCCTGAAAGCCAAATACAGTGATGCCTTGGGTTAAGAGTGCCTCCGCTTACAAGCTTTTTGACTTGAGAGCAGGCTCTCTCCCGAATTTTTGCTCTCATTTAAGAGCAAAAACTTGAGTTACAAGCCTTGCTCTCAATGGGGCCGCCACTGCTGCCGGTGGGCCCATTGAAAGCAATCGCCTGCTGGCAACTCTTGCACTGCTTTTCTGGAAATGGCTTCAAATATAAGCCCTTCCTTGAAAATCATCCCTAGCTGTAGTAAAAAATATATACCCCCCTGTCCGATGCTGCCGGCGCTCAGGTGTGTATAGCCGCTGCTTGTTCTAACTGCATTTTTAATCCCCGCCTGCTGAAAAGCTTCAGAGCAGTGCAGGGACAGCAAGCGGCAGGTAGACACGCCTGAGTCCCGGCAGATAGATGAATATATATTTTTATTACTACAGTTAAATATAATTTTCAGGAAGGGCTTATTTTTAAAGCCCTTCCCTGAAAATCACTGAGGGGTTGCTGGCGTCCTATTGCTTTCAATGGGGCAATGTCATCCCAATTAAAATCAGTGGAAGAGCTTCACGATCCAGAACAGATTAATGGCTTTTCCATTCATTTCAATGGAGAAAATTGATTTGACTTACGAGTGTTTTGGGTTAAGAGCTCCGTCATCACAGAACAAATTAAACTCTTAACCCAAGGCACTAATTTAGCTCCTTAGTACAAAGCTGCATAGCCTCCCCTTGCCTACAATATGATGTTGGGTTACTGCAATGTGTATGGAGTTGTGTGTTTCCGGCAACATATCAGATCCATACAGTAGCACATCCTTGCAGTAAAGAGCTGATTAGCAGGTGCCCCAGATGCTGACCTGCTATTGATGACCTATCAGAGCATAGGACATCCATAGTTGAAATCTGGAAGACTTTAACATAATTCATATATAGGATAAAAAACTAAATCAGTACTATTTCCAATCTCACAGACAAAAACTGCTCCTGAAAGAAAACCATGTTAGTTACTTTTTGTGAGTGGCAGTGATCTTCCACTCATCGACATCCCATTGCATGCAGTATATTTTCCCTACTCATCTGTTGACTACAATCTCCTACAAATCTTCACTTCAAAGAACTCCCTATGACAAATAATACATAAAAAATGGAAAACAAGTTCAGTCTACAGTAAAAAGTAGTAAAAATGAGGCTATAATGCTCAGTTCTTTAGCTGATATATAAGAAGTGAGGATATGACTTGGGAAGGGACATTTCAGTCAATAGAGAGCTTGATCCATTAACCGGTAATTATTCCATTATTAGAAAACATTAGAAAAGCGGGGTAACAGCATATAATTGGCATTCAACACATTTCCACTTACATCCCCTTTGATAGGAATGCAAGATACATTGTAGTAACTCTACTTTTAACAAAGCTCATGGGAAGCTAAAAGTGGATGCACAGATGTAGCAAACGTCAACTTTATATATTAATGCATTATAATAACTACAATGTACTACAATTTAGTAAATTGAGCTATCATGATGCAGCAGTCTTCTTAATATTTGCTACATCTATATTTGTGTGCTGTTGGGGTATTTATGCTGAGATATTCCGTTCTAGAGGCATAGTGGTAGTACCATAGTTATTTAGGCAACTATATAGTTGTGTTTCATTGCCAAATTATGACACTGGCATTTAGGCAACAATTGAAGACTGTATTGTATAGTATTTGTACTCTGTGCGACAGTGGATCAATGTAGAAAGACTAGCTGGATAATAGATTGCAATCAGAACTGGATTTTACCAATAAGGGTTGCTTTCCTGGCTACTAAGTGTCTTCCAGTACTGAGATACCCCCATGACTTATACTAGGGTCAACGTGTGTATGTCAGGACTTGAACCCAGGAGCTATGTGTCCCAGACAGCGGTTATCCCTGCTGGGCTATCCAGCCTTCTAGATAGCCCTCCTGCTGGACCTTAGCCTGGTTTCCATACCCCTGATCCATTTCCTTGTCTTGGCTCCACTCCTGATTGGACTTCCTATATAAGCCTTTCCTTTCATTGCACCATTGCGAGATTGTTGTGCCTCACAGCCTATAGTCAAGCTCCATCACCTGCCTGCTCCTCTGCAGCAAAACTCATACTTACCATGTACCGACCTCTGGCTTCCCCTGACTATTTTAACTGCCTGCTCCTCTGTACTGCAACAGATACTAACCACACACCAACCTTTGGCTTCCTCTGACCACACTCTGCAAGGCTGGATGGTCGCATGAAGGTCGGAACTGGAAGTGCTATAGAAGGTATACATCCCATTGATTTAAATGGAAACAAAGTTTCTATTATACTTCCAGCTCTGACCCTAGGGTTGGAGCCGGAAATGTAATAGAAGGTTTTGCTCTCATTGAAATCAACAGAAGTTATACCTTCTATAGCACTTCTGGCTCTGAACCCAATACGGATAGAGCTGTCAACATCTGGCCTACTGCAGTGAGTGTGGGGGCTAAGATCAGGTGATCGCCGGGGGGGTCCCAAGCAGCTGACCCGACCAATCAACTGCTGATGACCTATCCTGAGGATTGTTCACTATTACTGAAAGTGGTTAAACGCCTGGATACCCCCTTTAGTTTCTAGTTGAGCAACATTCTTTAGATCTGTCTAAGGCCAATTTCACGTAAGCGTAAGATAGGTGCATTTCCGTGCCCATATTCCTGACCTGACCTTGAGTTTGATCAGCCGATCTAACAGCATCATAAGGGCTTAGGATGTTACTAGTTCCCGTAGCCCGACGTACAATAGGACTGGGATAGGAGGCTATAATACAGGTACACCAAATGTGCTTGTATTACGCACAGGTGAAAATGGCCTTAGAGTTATCATGTCTACTTTGAGTTTAATATCCCATTAGATTCTTCCATCTTCTCTTAACATCTTACTGTATATTGACTTTAATATATTAAAATATACTAAAAGTTGGAATTATCAGTGTATAATGGCTTTCACCATATGTTCTGCTTATCTCTTTTCTTTGAAAAACAGACATTAAACCGTAAAATATGCAACACTGCATTTTCATACTGTAAATGACATTCGCTCTCGATCTGTAATTGTTACCAAGTGTGCATTTACAGTATTTATCATCTCTTAGGTATAATAAAAATGTTTCTGTAATTAGGGATACAAACCTATTAATTATGGCAATAACCCAAATAACCTAGCAAGCAAATTCATTATAGCCAAGGTAAAAACTAAAGAATAAAATAAAGCGCTGCTCATTAAATATTAATATTACATTTTGCAGAAAATTTGCTGTTGTGAATTTTGCAGGATATTTTTATGCTGTCTATCAATCCACCCTAATTCTGTCCTGGCACAGCTCACAAGCTTAGTGTTTCCAATGTTCAGTAGAGTAGTCAGCTAATGATTACTCTATAGACAATAAGACAAAAGTAGAAGGGCACAACAAAGATGAAACTAAAAGGGAGGAGACACAGATTAGATATTAGACAGTGAGGGTGATCAATGAGTGGAACGGGTTGCCACTGGAGGTGGTGAGTTCTCCTTCAATGGAAGTGTTCAAACAAAGGCTAGACAGACATCAGTCTGGGATGATTTAGTGATCCTGCACTGAGCAAGGGGTTGGACCCGATGACCCTGGAGGTCCCTTCCAACTCTACCATTCTATGATTCTATGCATAATTATGGAAAAAAGTATGTCCAAAGAATATATTCTATTAGATATAAAATGACACTGCCACAACTAAAAATACTTAAAAACAGACATGAAGTGGTTCTTGTGATTTATGATGGACCATCCACCTAAGAGGAGTCCAACAAGATGCAACGAGTGTGGAGTAAATTGTGACTGGAGCAAAACTGCTGTATAATACTCTATAGCTGACCTATCTATATTTTATATCAGTTGTTGGCAGTATTCATATTAACCCCTCAGTGCTACAGTAGGTACAGTTACGTCCTGTAGGTTCAGGGTTTGTATGGAGGGGGGTGGCAGGGTAATCTCACTCCATGTAATGCAGGTGTCGGATGTTTCTTACAGCCAAAACCCGCCTGCAACCGCTGCAATGAGGAGCACCACTGAGCAGAGCTGTTAACCCTTTAAGTGCACTGATTGCTGTTTGGGGGTCCCGCACTGCCCCCTGCGATAATAACGCGGGATGCCGTGCAGTTGCCATTGCAGCCGAGGGCCTTCCGATAGATTGCCTGTCAGATTGCGGTATAATGTAATGCTATGGCATTACATCATACTGCAGGGGTGATCAAACAATCGCAAGTTCTTGTCCCCTATGGGGACTACCAAAAACCTGTAAAAATTAGTTATAAAAAGTTTTGTTAATTAGTAAAAAATAAAAGGCAATAAAACTTTTAAAAACCTTCCCAAATTTATAATAAAAGAATCTGAATATTTAAAAAAAAACAAAAACGTTTGGTATCACTGCATCTGTAAAAGTCCGATCTATCAAAGTAACACATTATTTACCTCGCATGGTGAATGTCATCAGAGAAAAAAATAAGGCCAGAATCGCACTTTTTTTTGTCACCCTCTCACCCGATCAAAAAGCCGTTTGTACTCAAAAATGGTACAAATAGAAACTACAGGAGGTCCTGCAAAAAACGAGCCCTCGCACAACTAAGTCAATGGCAAAATAAAGTTATGGCGGCAGAAAATAATTGTAAAAAATTAAATATCTTTGGAAAAAAATAAAAAAGGAAGCAACAAAAAACTATATAAATTTTGTATCGTAGTAATCGTACTGTGCCATATAATAAAGTTACCAGGTCAGCTTGTTACAGTGTGTATACCGTAGAAACAAGACACGTCCAAAATGGAGAAATTTCATTTTTTACCATTTCACTCCACTTAGAATTTTTGAAAATTTTTTCAGTATGTTATATGCTACATTAAATAGCACCATTGAAAAATACAACTCGTCCCGCAAAAAACAAGCCCTCATACAGCGACGTCGATGGATAAAAAGAGTTATGATTTGTTAAAAGGGGGGAGTAAAAAAACGAAAATGGGAAAAAAATTAAGGGCCGCATCCTTAAGGGTTTAATAAGCCATTTATCTGATCCCTGATGCATGGTTTCCCCCTAAAATTAGAGATTCACTTTATTTCGCCTGCTCCTCACTTCAGCTTCTTATTTTGGTTCTCATTCTAGGTCTGCACATCTCATTTCTTGCTACTTGAGTCAATTGAAAACATAGTTGATCCTTCATGTAACATTTACATTCTGCTGTTGGCTATTTACAGTATGTTCTTGTATTCATCTCATCTGACTTATAGAAAGACGTGGCACTGTGTCTGATTATACCATGATTACCTTAAAAATGTACACTAGTATTCAATTCCACACCTTGTGAATAGACTAATCCTGCTTATAAACCTGTAAATAGAGATTGCCTGGAGACTCTGTGATACCGCTGTATATAGTATTGTGCCACCGTAGCAGTGCATAACGACAAAGTAAGGAGATCATCTGCAGGGAACTGTATTCCATTACGGTAGAATCAATGGATGATGTGTTCGGGTTGAATATACAGCTAAACATCTTTTGTGAGAAGACCACCCTACTTATCCAGACTAGATTTCCTGCGACAGATTTTCATTTTGACCATATGTTATATGTGCACTATCCTACCAAAATGAATAGGACACCTGAGCAAGAATCAAAAGTAGTATTTATTTACATATGTTAACACTTAGTGGGGCTCCTTTAGTTCTAATGACAGCGGATACTCTCTGTAACCTATGATACTTTTCAACTTACGTTTCCCTCCACTCATCCTGCAAACATCTGGAGAGTTCTCTCAAGATGGACACTATTCATATTTCCTGACCCGACTTTCCACTTCTTCCCAAAGATGTTCAGTAGTGTCCAGTTCAAGACCCTATGCAGGCCAGTCCAATCGTGGAACTTCCATTTCCTCAAACTAACGTAAAACAGCGTTGGATTTGTGACGAGGCACATTGTCTTGTTGGAAGTATTGTTGACCATTCCTAGAGTATTACCACATTGTCCGCAGCACATTATTGTCTAGAAGACATTCTAAGGAAGTATAAGTAGCACAAGATGACCAGCTTTGAAAACACAAACAAACTAGGGTAATTACAATGCTAAACAGAGTAATAAAACTTTTTTTTTTAAGGCAAGTCATCTCGTGCCACTTATATTGGCATAACTTGAAACAGGCGAAATGGTAAGGAAGGACACATCTGTATTGCTACTATAACTCCAAGTCCTCCTGCACTCTATTTTGGGCCATGTGCTGCCTTTGCTAATCCGTGGGCAGCACATGGCCCTGTTATATACCTATGAGGCCATGCATATCGACATTTTTTTACACGGACCGATAGTCTGCGAGGAAAAACTCATGACATGTTCAATCCTCTCCATTTCACGGGCGAGAAATAGGATATGCAAATTCGTGTCAATGTGCCTCCTCCGCATAAATCAGACAGCACATGAACTGAACATGAACACATATGGCTAAAAGATTATATAAGCTTATTGGGGCACATACTTCAGAGTATGACCTGTTGAGAGTTAAAGAGAGGACATGAAATATATCCAATGTCTGGATTGCCCCAATACCAGGTAAAGTATCTCTGCTACCCTCATTGAGTAGGAGGCACTCCTCCAAGCATACGTTGGTGCTGGATAATGTAGCCTGGTGCCTTGTTTGCTAGGTTACCAATTTTTAATATATCAATTAAAAAATATTTGGTTTGAGCTGGTTTGTTTCTCTGGTTCGGTTCAACGCGTTTCTGTTGAATAAACAACTCATCAGGAACCAATTAGAACATATAACCAACTTATGAGAAATGATACCAAATGGTGGCTACCAATGGCCTACAAGATGGACATAATCTTACTGGAAGAAACTTGACAACCCATAATGGGGAATTACACAGAGCAACAGGGCTCACACAGGTTAAGTAATCTAGGTGAGACCATGTCCAGGTGGATTAAGGACCCCAAAGGACTAACCTAGAGGACCTAAGACCTAGCCGCTAACCTTAAATTCAGATAAATATCTGTAACTAAACTCTTTCCTGCTCTTAGTTCAATAACCTAGGCTAATACTAAGCCTCTGGCAATGGAGCAAAAAGAATAATTATAATGAAAATAACAGAAAATAATAAAAGAGTTCAGTAGAGTCTTAAGCCTTCATCAAGGCTGGAGACTCTGCCGAACTCTTATTATTTTCTGTTATTTTCATTGCAATTAGTCTTTTTGCTCTATTGTCTCAGGATTAGAAAAAGGTTCTCCTAAATAGCTACTAGCTATATAACATATCAAGCAGGTCACTGCTCCAGACTAATGATTTAATAATATTGTCAGGCCTGCGTGTCTGAGCTAAAAAGAAAATAGAACATCCCCCTACCACCCCCCCACCATGTTTTGTCAAGGTAGAGGTGTCCTTAGGGGTGTGGGGTTACTAGAGGCGCACCCACCTTAGTGACAGCTGTTATATAACACAAGGAAGGGATCCTCTCATTTGATTGAGCAGCGAGAGAAACCGCATGCTGAGCGGCCAATGGAGAGAAAGCTAACGATGTAGGATAGGTCCTTAAGCCGATCATGCAGAGTGCCTCCCTCCTACAAGGCCATTCCTGATGTGTGATGATGTAATCAGCCCAGCGAATGCCAGGGATCACTAGCAACCACTATTACTGTGGGGACGTAAAGGACGGGGTTACATTTAAAAGGGACATTACTTCAAGATCTGCCAAGGCACACTATGCACAAGACAGGATTATTGTGCTACCTAGTGTTACTATGGGGGGCCTGCTGAGCATAGGGGGCCCCATTATATCATTAACTGCTCTGTACTGTGGGCAGTCAAAGGCCAAATGCACACTGCCAGGTGGGAATCCGAATGCTGGATGATACAATGGAATCCAACCCGGTACCCCTGCTTACCTGTCCAGATCTGTGGTGTGAAAGTGCCAGCCGGCGCACCGGGCACATGCGCAGTAGAGATTGTGCCTTTGCTAGGCGATGATGCGGATACTGCGGTCCATCCACAATGTCAACTACAGACGGGCCGTGGATCAGACGGCTTCCATTGACTTCAATGGAAGCCACCCGCGTGGCATCCGCACTCAAATATAGCATGCTGTAATTTTCCATCCGTGAGAGGGAAATTGCAATTGATTTCTGTTCGTGAACATGGAAAAGGGATTTTTAATAGCTATGGACGGTATTTGCTGTGGAATCCAGAGGCAGACGCTTGGTCCGGATTTTGCAGTGCAAATACGCCCGTGTGCATTGGCACTTAATCTGGCCCTGATAAACAGCTATAACCTGACCACTGCAGCCAATCAGAGGCTACAACAGTCACATGCTGTTCTCCTGGCATCATGACTACCAGCTTCTGAGCTAGAAATATTGATGATCTGAAATACGTTTATAGGAAGGAATGTTGCAAAATTCCTCCTCAACCTACAGAAAACTTATTTTTTCTCCCTGCCCTGTGGCTGTTTACTCATTGTTGTCAATAAGACATGAATGATATAACTGTTTGCATGTTATTAGCTAGGGATCATTCACGTGAGTGTATAACCGCCGCATATTATGCACACGTTTTTTGTGCAGGTAATACGCTGTGAATAGAACTCATTGATTTCAATAGGTTCCTCACATAACCGTATTTTTTCATGAAATGTGCGATCACGTTAAACCAAATATGCAGCAAGTCCTATCTTTGTGAGTATTATGCACAAATAGGTCCCCTTTGCACGAGCGTATGCATATTTGCGTGCAACTAAGAACTGCATATTTGCGGAAAGAACAATGCTTTTTTTGTGCTCGCATCAACATGATTTACTGTACTTTGTGAAAAATCCCTGCCTCCAGAAAGCACTGCCTCTGATTGGCTGAGTGCTACAACCAATCAGAGGCAGCGCTCAGCCATTAAATGACAGCTGAGTGCTGCCTCTGATTCATCACAGCTCTCAGCCAATTAGAGGCAGCGCTTTCTGAAAGCGGGGATTTTTCCATCCCCGGCCACCAAAATACAGATGAAGACTGACGAGGATGGGGAGAAGAGCCGGACAGCGCTTTTAGGTGAGTTACATTTTTTTTTTCAACAGCTAGGGATGATTTTGGGGTAGGGCTTACATTTCAACAGCAGCGCTGGCCTCATTGAAAGCAGTGGGATAGCATTGCGCTCCTCTGCCACAGTTGTTGCAGCTGTGACAGGGGATTCTTTCATCCCCGCAGGGAGTCCCATCAATACTGAACACTGTGGGAGATGAGGTGGCCTTCGTGGAGCAGCTCCGCTTCTACTAGCACAGGTGCTCCAGTGAACAGGCATATAAAACTTTGCCCGTTGAAGGCCTACACACACTATTTTGGGCACATGTAAAAAAAAGCATGGAGCTTCGGTCACGTGCATTTTGCACATCTGTGGAGCACTTGGTTTTTTTTGCGCACATAGGCGTGCAAAAAAAAAAAACGCTTGTCTGACTGTGCCCTAAATACGCACAAAAGCTGCATATATACTGCGTATTTACACACAAAATCAATGGGATTTCGAGCTCATTTTAAGTTTTTTTTAAGTAGCTGCATAAAGACTGCCAATAGGCAGGAAAATGCAGCGCTACACCGTATTTCAGCCTGTGAATACACTGCGTATTCATGGACCAAAATACACATATGCCTTGTGAATGAGTCCTTAGACTATGCTTGTCTATAATTGTGATGTAGACACGAATCAGACCACATTTTATTAGTAATCAATGCTGAAATCCAGGCAATTCTGAAGGGTTCACTTACTTTTTCTTGCGACTGTAACTTATGTACATGTAGATGTTGAATTTACTACTTCATATAACCACCAACTTTCAAGCCCCCCCCCCCCCCCCCTTCTATTCTAACATTTTTCCTTTCCAACCCATGTGATGAGTAAGATGAAGACGTAAACATGATTATTACATATGAAACAGTTGTCGGAAAATATATATATATAGCTTTTCCCAAGGAAGCCATAACATAGCCACCTGTGACGGCCCTCGAGGGCTCCAAATAATAAACAGCTGTCATGATTACATTAAACACATAGCACGGCTTATTAAAAATATCATTTACAGTCTCCAATTAGTAATATCAAAAATGGATTGCAGAATGGGAAAACACATTTCTAGAACAATGTGGTATTGTACATGTAGCATCAGGTTGCCAATTTCATAAAATGTGTATAGAAGTGTTGGAACTAAATGTGGCAGCTAATGTTTAACCGTGACTTCTATGCATGTATCAAAGAGATGACTTAAGTCAAAAGGGATTTGCAAGAACCTAATTGAACAAAATGTATTTATTATATTGCACTGATAGTTTTTCGTAACTGAGTGCAATTGAGGTAATCCAGGGGGCTCCAGAGACAGAGCATGTATAAATTAAAGGGGTTGTTCACTTTGGACAATCCCTTTTACGTGAAGGGTTTCGGAACATAAGTCTGTCTCTGGCCCAGAGGGGCCGAAGGGTTATTTGTCCAATCTACTGGTTCTAGTTTTCGGCTGCCCTAGATGGCCGCTGCAATTTTCTATCAAGTTTCTGCCAATCGTGCACTGCTCTCTGATTGGCCAGTTGCGATTATATAAGTAGCACTGGAAATCAAAGAGCAGATATAGTGCATTGCTAGTCTAACAATACCAATGCACCGTGGGGATGAGGTAGTCTGAAGATTGCGTTGGTCATCTTGAATGGCTGAAAATAGGACCTGAAACAGGCCGATTAGACAGCCAACTAAGAAGAAGTGCATGTAATATACTTCCCCACCTCTTCTGGTCCCGGGGACGGAATTTTGTTCCAAAATTGGAGGGTCGCTTTAAATGGGTTCCCAATAGAGATGAGCAAGCGTACTCGCTAAAGCAAACTACTCGAGCGAGCTGTGCCTTATGGGAGTACCTGCCCGCTTGTCTCAAAAGATTCGGGTGCCGGCGGGGGAGAGTGGTGAGTTGCGGGAGTGAGCAGGGGGGAGCGGGGGGGGAGAGAGTGAGAGAGAGATCTCCCCCCCCCCCCTGCTCTCTCCCACCGCTCCCCGCCCCCCGCTGGCACCTGGCAATCTTTTGAGACGAGCGGGCAGGTACTCGCATAAGGCACTACTTGCTCAAGTAGTTTGCCTTAGCAAGCACGCTCGCTCATCTCTAGTTCCCAACAATGATATAACAGTGTTTTGCTTCAAAGGATCCCTCAGGTTGTATGTATATAGAAGGGCAAGTGTGATACAGGTCCAAGAAACTTGAAGGAGTATATCGCATTTGCAATCCTGTGATTTCGCCTGTGAGTGCTATGTACTTTACAGTGTAAATACAGCCTCAGGAAAAGCTAGGAGTTATAAGTTTTCAATTTCTCTGGAGCAACATCACAGAAGATCTAAAACCTGAGACAGAGCTCAATGAAATCAACGGTTTGCCTGTATGGATCTACCTTGTCCTTCGGAGTGAGTGATGCTGTTTATCATCACTGTCTACTCGGGTTAATAGATAAGGATCCTGAATTAGGGGACCCATCAACAGTGACTCAAAATTCTCTAATAGGTTGTTGGAAAATACGTTTTCGAAATCTGACAAATCTTTGTATTTCTTTCTTTGCAATTAATTTGGTCATTGTCCCAAAGCAATATAAGGAAAAAATGTACAAACTTGGCAAGAGCTCTTGGCTAAAATTGTTTGAACATTTTGGTGGAGATATACTAAAGGCTGACGGATCTTACACCAGTCTTTATGCAGCGAGCAGGAATTGGTGGGAATAGCTCGAGTGGGTGTGCCAACTGGCCTGGTCACAGTGTTGGCTACTCATGTGGCAGGTGGGATTGCAAGGAGGTTTTTGGGTAAAGTTAGGGTTGTTTCTTCGTGACACCAGTGCCTTTTTGTAATCTTTTCTCTTAGCAGAATAAGGAGATAGGTTAGATGGTAATGCGGTAAAACTGAAGGCACATAGTTTACTGAGACTTGGCAATTGAATACAGTGCACAGATTTGAGTTACAGCAAATAATGCAATTCACCACCTATTTCTCTAGCACCTGGGATGATCACCATTCCTCAACCCCAACTGCAAAATGAGCTTTAAGTCACTTGACTGAAAAGGATTCTCGCTGAATCTCTGGGGTGCTCTTTTTAGTAGAAAGTGGCACTGCAGAGAAGGAGTTAACCCGAGGGAATGGAGGGGAGAAAATGAAGGCCTCCCTGAAGGACAACTAACTCATGGCAGGGTAGGGATGTGTCCACCTCACAGTAAAGGTGTCTGGTGCCTCCTGGCAGGGATAAAATAGATCCTTATCCAGCTATGGGCTTCTGTCCTCTCCTGGGGCTCCTGCCCTCCTCCACATCTCTTTCTTTCTCAATCTTCTTCTCTGCTCTGCCTGCTGACTCACTCTCCTTCCCCCCACTTCACTCGACTCCTCCCACTCCACAAATCACCAGGGCTCTCTCTCCTGACCAACCCAGAAATTAGCTGAAAGCAGCCAATCACAAAAGGCACTGTTGCTGACGGATTTGATTTAACCCTATATGCAGAAAAAACTGTGTTTTTCTCCTGAATGGTGCCTCCTAAGTCGCCCTAAGGGCTCATAGCAAGGTCCCTGGGACTTATTAACCTGAAGCTTGCCCTTTAGGACCCTCAGGGTCACTATAGTTAGCAGCACTGCGCCTAGGAAAGATGCTTCAAATGTAGTACGCTTGGCACACCTTTGGATGGCTATGCAATATAAGTGCAGATCTGGGATAGATTTGTGTTATAATTTATGCCAGCTACTGATGTAAATCATAGTAAAGGCTCATGCCAATGGGCATATGTGTGGAATGCTACAGGTCTACAGCGTTTTACACATTACAGTTCATATGCTCTGCTGACCACGTATGGCACTTCTCATGCCCGCAAATCTGATGTCATGGACCTATAGTGGGATTTTAAATTTTTTTTAATTCCCCGCTCTGTTCAAAGTGCAGAGCGGGGAATTCTGCCGACTCTTCTCCTTCTCCCTCCCTCCCATCTTCTATTCAGACTTTTTTTTTTCTTTGAAACTCCACAGTATTTTAGCATTGGTATACATAGAAGAAAGGAGGCCCACAGCAAAGATCAAAATGGTCTCCTTATTAAGGTTCTGGATTTTGGCACAAAAGACAGAAGAATCTGGTGTTTGCTTTCCCTTTCTTTCCATGATCCTTAAAGAATTCTATACTTACCTATTCTTCTACAGGAAGTCTTCTTACCGCATCTTCTTCTCCCTGATCTTCTCCTGGCTCCTACAGTCCCCTGGGTAATGTTACCTACAGTCAGCCAGATCCTCTTCTGCTTCTGGCAGGTCAGTGTACATACAGCCGCGGGAATAGCTCGCGCCCGCACTAAAGCTGGCTGCAGAGGATTCGGCATTCCCTGCTAGGCAGGTCACTAATGACATAGCATACACTGACCTGCAGGAGCAGAATACCAAGAATGTACGCTACATTTTATAAGGGCCTGTAGATCTCGAGCATTCAGTATTCACTGTTGGCCTTGTCCCTTATGTACATGAATTTCTTCAGATTCTCGGAATCTGTTGATGATATTCTGTACTGTTGATGATGGGATATTCAATTTTTCTGAAATTGTTCCACCGTTTTTAGACACAGTTTTTCACAGATTGGTGAGCCTCTGACCATCTTGGCCTCTGAGAGACTCGGCCTCTCTAACATGCTCTTTTTATACACAGTCATGTGACTTAGTCGAAAATTGACCCTCCAGCTGTTTTTCATTAGTACCACTTACTCTTCCAGCCTTTTGTTAACCATGTCCCAACTTTTTTGAGATGTCTTGCTGCCATCAATTTCTTAATTAGTTATTTTTTTAAACAAAATGGAAAAATCTCTCCCCCCCCCCCCCCCCCACCCTGATATGTGTTCTCTGTTCTATTGTGAATACAATGTGGTTATAGGAGATTTCCGAATCATTGCATTGTTTTTTCTTTACATTTCTTTACATTTTACACAGCATCCCAACTTTTTTTGCAGTCGAGGTTGTACTTCAGTTTAGCAAAATTGCTTAGAAGAAAGTTTTATCACAACAGTTGAAAAAAATAAAATTCTGAATGTGCTCGCTGGGTAGTTGGAATAGGACATGCTTGAAGGCAAGTGTGGAAAGGTAACCGAGAAGGCAGCTTTTATCATCACGAATTGCAATTCTCTTTAGTTTGACTTCTTACATTCTTTAATGTTTTTTACAGGACATTAAAGTGAAGCTGAGGATGCAGTGTGATCTACACCGTAATTGACAGGAGCTGAAACTTGAAACGGTGCATGTAACTAAAGTTCATTGTTCACATCTGGAGAACGCCAGCTTATTTTATTCTCAGCTGTTCACATGCCAGTCAGTACATTCTGTATATTAAAACAATCCATATGTGCTAGAAAAAAAACAAGGCATCTGAAATATAATCGGAGCCATGTATTATATGTATGTCCAGTACCTCGTAGAACTCATTATGTGCTGCTTATGTCTACAAATCTATGCAAAACATACAGCAATGTCTGCAAGTTGCTTCAGTTTACGAATTTCTGAGGTTTCATTTACATAAATACGTAGACCCACAACTGTCAAATCAGAATGTCTAAGGCTCCATATCTTGGGCACATTCTATATACAATGTATCCATCTAAAAGACCGGGAAGAAAGCGCCTCATACACAGAACCATACTTGGTAAAAGCGTGTGGAGAAGTGATAATGCACTCACCTGCGGCAGGTGTGTCAAACACAATTTTGAATGATCTTGATGTCAATATTGTCAGGAGGCTACCACAATGTAAACTGTCTAATCAGAGAAATCTCTCAAGTGCGATACAAGTAGAGTGCAACCACTTTGATAATGGGTTCTTACCATGGCACTAAACTCTGGTAAGTATAAGTAATACTTACTTTATTAAGTTTACAGGAAACAGCAAATACTACGCGTTTCGGATCAATGTCTGATCCTCCTAACACTTAGACATTTACACATATTATTTTGCCAACAGATACCGTGTTTCCTCAAAAGTAGGTCCTACCCCGATAGTAAGACCTACTGGGTTTGCAGGGGAGGCTTGAAATATAAGGCCTCCCCAGAAAATAAGACCTGGCTAACATGCCACCCCTTAAAAAAAACAATGTTCATCTGGTCCATGGCATTTCGATGGTCCCCAGCGGCGCTGTGGCAAACTGCAGAGTCCTCCCCATCTGCCATCTCAGCTTCTTCTGCTGACGGGGCTTTGAATACCCCACCTTCAGCAAAGCGAGCGCTATGATTGGCTCGAGCGCCAGCTGTGATTGGCTACTGGTGCTCGATTAGCCAATCACAACACTTGCTTTGCTGGAGGTAGGGTATTCAAAGCCCCGTCACCTGGAGAAGCTGAGATGGCAGACGGGGAAGACTCTGCAGTCCGGAGACCATCAGGACGGCTCAGACCAGGTAGTATAAGCCCCCTTGAAAATAAGACACTGTGCCTCTTTTGGGGCAAAAATTATAAGACAGGGGAAACATAGTAGGCACCAGCTGACTGCCCCCCCCCCACCATCCTCATTGCCCCTGAGCTATTTATTATTACTGTTAGGTGTCACCCTGCTCTCTCTGTATCATGTGGCCTTACTTGCTCTTTGCTTCAGCACTGTCGGAGTTAATGGGTCAGCCGCCAACTACACCAGGACTACTTCAGGAGGTAGCAGTCTGGGCGGTTCCCCGCAACAAAAGCACAAATCCCTGTACAGTGGTTAAAGGGTGAATACCGGGGAACTGCCAGGATACCGCCCTCAGGTTTAGCCCAAAGCCAAAACTGTTAGGTGGCACAGTGTGGTCCACACCCGCTGGTCGTAACCATAAGATTGATGTTTTTGCGACAGCCAAATGGGCTTTTGACTCAGTGGGTGTGTATTGTTGGTAAATCCTGGTAAATTGGTTCATTTAAGCAATTAAAAACATTTAAATTTATTTTTGTGACCAATTAACTTAAAAAAAAATCTGCGACCACCAAGATCACCAGACATCTCCTGATTTCTTATCTTACTAAAGGTCTGAGTATACAGCAATAAGTCATGAACAACTGACACCCTCTAAGACAGTTTTACCCAACTCCAGTCCTCAGGGATCTCAAAAGGGTCATGTTTTCAGGATATCCTATAGTAAGAACACCTGTGGCAATGTCTGAGGCACCGACAATAATTTCATCACCTGTGCAACACTGAGGAAAACCTAAAAACATGACCAGTTGGGGCTTCCTGAGGACTGGAGTTGGGAACCACTGCTCTAAGACCCAATATAGCAAGAGGTTGCTGCCATTACTGATGTCACAGTAGCAGATGTCTTTGCCAATATGCAGACTCACATACAAAAGTGCTTGGATGACGGAGGGGCCATTATCAGCAGATGCTTTAGGAGACCTTGTTTAATAACATTTAAGGCAAAAACAGATCAATTCTCTTAGGGAACCAGCAAAAATTAAATAGTTCTTGAGAAATGTTTGGGTTTCCTAGTGAGAGAATAACCCTGTAACATGTAATGATATTTTGAGAAAGCCTTCCTTTCCTCATTAGTTCCTCACCATGTGGTATATGACAAACTATTATCTCTAATTTAAAAGGAGGATATGTTGAAACCTATTTTGAAAAGTCCATTAGTATGGGTATATTGCTTTACCAAAAGGGCAATTTAAAATAGTCACTTCAGAAGGCATTTGATTAGGCAAACTGTAAAATGGCAACTGATGAAATCTGTTTCAGCTACCGTATGTATAAATATCAGAGCTGTAAATTTAATATGTGATTTAATAATTCTTCTGAAACATGAATTATATGTTAACTCTGGTGGTAAATTCAAGGCAAAGGTGAAGGTTTTAAATAAAAAACCTTAAGTTAAAGTCAGAATTATAGTCATAGTTAATGTTCAAATTTCCACTTGATTAACTCTACTAGTTTTTTAACTTCAAATTCTTATTACACAGGAAGTTCATTTTGCTGCATTCATTATACATTAAAGGCGTTTTCCAGGCAAAAACTATTGATGACCTATCCTTAGGATAGGTGATCAATAGTTAATTGCTGGAAACCCATTGCTTGGGATCCCCGGCGATCACCTGGCGCACTGTCAGTGCAGTAGGCCACACATGTTATAGACATTAGGACAGGAAGTGCCTTAGCTGGTTTCACTCCCATTGAAATCAATGGAAGCTTAAGCCAGCTATTACACTTCCAGTACTTCCGACACCGGGGTTGGACGCAGACGTGTAAATAGTTTGTTCAGCTCCCATTTCAATGGGAGTAAATCCAGCTATGGCACTTCTGCTGTCATCCCCTATGATGACGTTCAGCATCGCTGACAGCAGCCCACCCAATCAATACATTGCCGGGAATACCAAGTAGTGAGTCCCCTGGTGATTAAATATTGATAAATCTTGATGGATGATACTGAGGATTGGTCATCGATAGTTTTTGTCTGGAAAACCCCTTTACTGTATGAATTGCCAACAATGGTAAGGGATCCTGGGAATCCTGATTTTAAGAGTCCCTACTGTTTTTACAATACTTAATGAGATTGCCCCATTTTGACAATCCATATATTTTGTCTCCTGACAATAAACTGATCAAAGGGTCTCTTACTGCTGGAACCCTTATCCATCTTGGAAACCTGGCAGCAAGTATTAAATGTACCAACAGCACCCCCGCAGGTGAAGTAAAGTATTGTGGAATTCTTATTGAAATCACTGGGCTGTCATGCATTTGCCCGGTCCTCCAGAGCAAGAAATACTCTTTGAAGCTTCTTTCTATTCTGGCTTATAAATGAGAATTCTAAAAAGAAAAACCCTATGTCATTTTTCTTTTTTCCATTAGTGTTATGTTGGGTTTTGGCAGCAAAAATATCATAGTGTGCGGCACTATTCTTGCCATTAAAAATTCTAAAACCCTGATGAAAGTCTGTAAGTCCTCATTATAAGTTATAAGTATCCCTAAGGCTTCTTTAAATCTATTTGATAACATATCTGCACACAGAATCTCTAGAAATCTGGGAGTTAATAACAATACGGAATGGAAAAAACCCTTTAGATGTAAAGAACCAAAATATGTGTTATATGTGTTAATTATTGTTATACGTGTGATATTATTTGAGTTACTGTAGTAATTAGTGCTGTTACAAAATAGATCTTTGTAATCCTTTAGCCCGTCATTGTACATTAGATTGTGCTATACCTGAAATCTGACCTTCTATTACATACAGCCAAACTGTCATTAGTACAAAGAACCACTTGCTTTGGGCCCTTACAGCTCAAGTTTTTTGTCCTGTTCCAAATTAGAGTAGAAGCTGAAACTCGGATCAATAGAATCAGCCTGGTGAGGCCAGAGTAAGCCACCATACCCAGAAAACCTGTTTGACAGCTACTCGGAATAAGACAGCTTCCAACACTTGAATCTGCATTTCCAGAACATTTTTGCCCTGCCTCTGATACAAACAGAAACACCCACTTTATGGCTCATTTGCATAAGCTATGTCCACTTTGAGGCCGTGGATGGTTTAGAGGTATGGAATTACTATTTTAAGATTTATGTCCATAAATGCAGATATATGTTATGAGGGAATTACTATTGGGGTGGTATTTTAGTAATTGGCTGAAGGGAAGGGCCTATGTACGATAGAGGCAGACCATGCGACTGCTATGAGGCCTATGGGCAGAGGGAGTACAGAGATGCTTGGTTCCATCTCCTTTTCTACTGGGTGGCTAGAACCAGTCAGTGCAAGACTCCATTCTAGAGAGGAACTGAATTGCTTGAAAACAAAGGGATTGGGAAATGTATTAAGGGTCATGGAAAATGAGTGGAAGGGAAAACACTTCTGTTTTTGGTGGCAAAATCCAGCCCCTTAATAAGGGGCCCTTTTTATCTTTGCTATTGCGCCCCCACTCTTGTATGTATGCCACTGCTTAAAGGGCAAATAAAGCTAAATCACTGACTGGGTTGATTAGGAAAATTAGGTAGATATAGTATATCTTAAACCCAGCAAAGCATTTCACAAGGCATATAATACAATCCTTATTAAAAAAAAATGACCAAATATGGGAGCGACAAGGCAACTCTTAGATGGATTCATAACTGGCTTAGTCCCCATACTCATAGAGTGGTCATAAATGGCTGCATATCTAAATAGAAGAATGTATCAAGTGGGGTACCACAAGGCTCTGTCCTAGTCCCAAGGTTGTTTAACATTTTTATAAATGATCTAGATGACGGAATTAAGGGGAAACTGATCACATTTTCCAATGACACAAAGCTAAGAGGATTAGCTAACACTAGGGAACAGAGAGAGAGAGTATTGAAAAAGATCTAGAAAAGCTTGAACAGTGGGCGCCTAGAGGTGAGCGAGCACGCTCGGTAAAGGCAGATACTCGAGCAAGCATCGCTCTTCTCGAGTAACTGCATTCTTGCCTGAGATAATGCAAGGAGGAGTCGGGGGGGGGGGGTGTCTCTCTCTTTTTCCCCGCTACCACCCGCTCCCCCCCCCCCCTCAAGTATCTGCCTTTGCCGAGCGTGCTTGCTCATCTCTATGGGCAACAACTAGCAGAACGGTATTTAACAAGAAGAAGGGCAAAGTCCTACATCTGGGCAAGAAAAATTTATAAAGCACATACAGAATGGGAGGAATTGGGCTAAGCAGCAGCACATGTGAAAAAGACTTGGGTATACTAATAGATGACACCTCATCATCCCATCACAAAAAGTTCCCTTCACTTGTAGAGGTTCAACAGATACGACACTTCCTCATTCTGTCTCGAAAGCTTCCAATTTGACTCAAGAAATGTGTAACTTTTATACTATTTTAATACAGGTGACTTCATGTCTGAGTCCAAAGTCCCATACACAGCATATCTTGTCATAAGTAGAGAACAAACATACATTGTATTTCCCTCTACCCAGGACAAGGTATATCTCAAACTACACACACAATATGTTGATTCGTTTTTTGTGTACATACACCAATAAATACCTCTTCCTAAACATGACTATTTATCATAGCTCTCTGTCCAGAATAATGATGGTTCAAAAGTCATGACTGAGAAGTACATGGGGTCTGAAATAATTAAGTATATTTCTGACTGAAGGAATTAAAATGACATTGAATCTAAATAATCATACATTCAGTATTTTCCTGATAATATTAGAAAAAGACTTTCTGACAGTGAGGGTACTCAATGAGTGGAACAGTTTACCACAAGAGGTGGTGAGTTCTTCAGTGGAGGTTTTCAACAGAGACTGGACAGACACCTGTCTGGGAAGATTTAGTGATTCCTACATCAAGCAGGGGGTTGGACCCAATGAATAATATAGGCTAAAATAGCCAAGGAACCCACCCATAGTCTGTGTCCTACTGAGGTGAATAGGATTTAGCCTGCAGTACCAACATGGGCCACTGCACAGCATATGAAGCTATCTGATTTCAGCAGCAAAACAGCTAGCCGTGGGACAACCCTTTTAGTTCCCCTGCTCTGCCACTGCAGGGCAAATGAGGTATTACACTGTTCTAACTAAAATCAACTATTGGTCCACGCAATGCACAGCTGTGTCGGGTGTTGCAGAGCAAGAAACACTTTGTAGCCAACCTCTACTCTAGCTAGTGCATGACTATCCTGCATGGAAGGTTCGCCTCTGTCAACTGAGAATTCCCTAAAATAATGAGTATTTCATGTATTCGAAATAGCTGATGCCTTTGCATTATAACTATTAGTCCTAATTCCACCTGTGGCAACTTGGGGGTCACTAGCTCAATGGATCGCAATCTTTCCTCCACCTAGATGGTCGCACGTCAATAACCCACAGCCATGGCAGAACTTTGGTAAAACTCACTAAATCCATCTTATATTTTGGCACATTAACAGAAAGTATAAGACAATCTTCGTACTGTTGTGATATGTTACATCACATATGTACACATGCACGTCCCTGGTTGTCTACAGACAGTCTACAATACTGGCCTAGTGCTTCTAGCACATAACAAGGTCCATCACCATACCTATCAGGGATGTCAGTCTAGGGGATGATCTCCCCTGTCAGACTCGTGGTGTTCAGCTACAGCAGCCAGGTCTCCACTGGATCTCTCAGAGATAACTCCCATGGATCGTCATAGGGACTAACCACAGAGTTCAGTAGATCTGGAGGTTCTATTTCCTCCAGACACACCAACACAGGTATTTCTTTTTAATTAGCGGCCTGCTCTCCAGCCCTCTGTAGGCCAACTTCCATACTACGCTGTCACACACTGAATAACTTTCCTGAGCATGGAGATATATATATATATGATATATGTATGTATTGCAGTCGGCGGACAGGAACCGGCTTTCTACTGGTAATACTATAGGGCTCAAAACATGAATGAGAGACATGCGAGATAGACAACTAGCAGTGAATGTGTTAAGTTATATTCTCAATCAGTCCCATTAGCTGTGCTATATTACACAGTATGAATAAATCTTTTAATTACTGGCAATTGTCCATATCAGCATATTTTTACAGGAGTTCTTCACATGACCTCATATATGGCCATTTCTGCTGCAAACCAGCTGCAACTGCAGGTGCAACGTCCGGGAGAAAGCAGATCTTATTTAGGCTACACATTATTAGGTATATCTCCTATATAAACATATCCATTGTAAAATGTCTCAAATGACTGGTATAATGGTATATTATTCCTATAAGAGAATACATCTATGAAGAATGATGCTATTGTGTAGTATATGAATATGGCAGGTATGTCAGAATGAGACAGATTACATCAATGTACACAATAACAATATACCATATATTATATAGATGGTATCATCATAGACATTGGTGGTCTATCGCTAGGATGAGCCCCCACTGTCTGATTGGTGAAGGTGTAACTGCTATAATTTCCGCCAATCCATAGATCTCCCTGATTTTTGGATAAAAATGCAGATAAATTTAAGAAATCTATTTGGAAACCCTAAAAAAGTTGTAAGTGTGTTAGAATAGTTTTATTTTCACAAAAATCTTTTAAATATAAAGGAGAAAAGAAGGTTTCCTTATGAGTTCAGTGTCAATTTTGGCTGTGTGTTATTGTATTGATGACCGACAGCGGGACCCCACTGCTTGTATCGCCACTGATCAGCTGATTGCCGGTGACGCTATCATTATGGTCAGTGGAGGAAGCAGAAAGCACTAACTATCGTGCAGCAGTCCGGGTTCAACAGAAGCTGCACCTGCAATATCAACCCGGGGCGCTGCACAATGATTAGCGCTTTCTGCTTATTTCACTGACCATGACGACAGTAGTATCGGGAATCAGCTAATTGGTGGGGATCGGAGCAGTGGGCCTCTGCCAATCATCTATTAATGTCATGTCAGTCATCAATTGCTAAAGTTAAAAATGTCCCAGAATACCACTTTAAAGGGCAATTCCCAGACTTTTAGTATTGATGATTAGAGATGAGCGAGCATACTCGCTAATGACAATTACTCGATCGAGCATTGTCCTTAGCGAGTATCTCCCCGCTCGGAAGGAAAGGTTCAGCTGCCGGCGCGGGTGACAGGTGAGTTGCGGCCATGAGCAGGGGGGAGCGGGGGGGGGGGGGGGGGGGGGAGAGGGAGATCTACCCTCCGTTCCTCCCTGCTCTCCCCCGCCACTGCCGGCAGCCGAATCTTTGCTCCCGAGCGGGCAGGTACTCGCTAAGGGCAATGCTCGATCCTTAGGATAGGTCATCAATGGGTAATCAACAGGGGTCCAGCTCCAATCAGCTGATCCTCTGGCCTGCTGTCAGTGCAGCTTGGCTGGATGTCCACATCAGTGGTCAGAGCTGGAAGTGTAATAGAAGGCATCATTCTCATTGAAATCAATGGGAGTAAAGCCTTCTATTACAGGTATATTATTATATTTATATTACAGTATACTGCGTAATAGTGATATATTGTTTTATTCCGATTGGACGAGAGGATCATTTGCAGGAAACAGACATGCAGAGCATAAAAAAGACATGTTGATACCTACGGTGTCAGACTACGTTGAATGTAGCAGCAAGAGTCTGTTCCGGACTCCCTGTATATGGACCACAGCACTTACCGGTAACCAGAACATGGAAAGACTTGTAGAATGGATCCAAAGAGGCAAAGATTGCACAAAGCGACTGCGTCACTGAGGAAGATATGAGTATCCTGATTTGTGCTTGACTGCAGGTTTTGGTGGAGTTATCATTTCTGCAGCCTGTGTGGACCAAATACGTTTGCTAGACTGTCACTATAAGGGCGAGCACCCACTGGCGTTTTTTTACCTGCGTTTTGCGTTTTGCGTTTTTCCTGCACAGGCATAGAGATAACATGTGTTCCTGTCCACTGGCGTTTTTTTTTGCGTTGCGTTTGCGTTTTTAACATAGGAACTGTCAGTTGCATATGTGTCCTTATTTTTCTCCTAATGCACCCATGAAAGTCAATGGAAATTAATGGAAACGCCGCGAAAACGCCGCGAAAAACGCGCGGAAAAATCGCGGGAAACGCGGTGAAAACGCTGCGTTTTTTCCCCGCGGAAAACGCAAACGCCAGTGGGTGCTCGCCCTAAGTAGGATTGAGAATGTCTGATGTTACTCGACGTATGCTCCAAGCCACCAAGATATTGGTTGACTTCTAAGGAACTAAAGACTGTTTGTTTAGCTAATTCCTTTGTTAATAAAGTTTGAGTGCAAGAGTCAAGATTTACAGTCTAATATATATCCCTTGCCGGAATCCTTTGTCAGTGTTGATGTAGCCATGTGATAGGGCCTATCCTGCCAGATATTGTTTGAGTTCACGCATAGTGGTGCAAGAACTGTGCCCTGAGTCGAAAGAGGCTGTTCTCTTCCATTAGCAACACCATTGGGCCTGAACTCGGAGCCACTTGTGGACCCGCTAGTAGCCCCTTTCGTACCTCTAGTATAGCCCTGGATATACCCTCCAGTTTCCTTCCCTCACTGATCATGAAAATGGCATAGACAGGACAACCGTATGGCTTCATAGTTCTTTCTATGATTGTGCAGAGCAATTCAGGAGTGCTCTGCCTGATCATTAAGAGAAGAGTCACCATGTGATGAGAGAAGCCTGCACGTTAGCGGCCCACTTGCGACTATCACCTCTGAGACCCCTATAGCTACACCACTGGTCTCAATGTTCAATGGATTATCAATGTCCTTACAACACGGTAGAATCAGCATGGCTGCAATGATTTCCTGTTATTCCCTTCTCAGCCTGCTGCATTAATCAGATTTCCATACGATTATATTTAATTTTTCTCTAAAACCCTTGAAGAGAAAATAACAGCGATCCTTGTGAGCAAACATAATCTTCTTACCATTTACAGCCATAACGCAACAGACCGGACATCAACATTAAGAAAAGTGTAATTAAAATGTTATTAGCTATAAACCCGGAGAGCCCAGAAGTTTCGCCAGCAATTTTAAAGGCCGGCGATAAAAAATAAACTTTATTTTAGATTCATGTAATATAGAAATCGGCTTAAGAGTATCTCTGACTGATTCATTTAATGGTCTAAAGCCACAGTAGGTGCGACTCCTCCATGCGAAATTCATGACTTATTTAATCCAGTTGTACAAGCAGCAGGATTCATAAATGTAAAACGTAATGTTAAAATGCAGAGCAGAATTAAATATTACGCTGTGTCGAATCACTCGAAGATATACCATGAACTTATGAATACCGAGGAAATGCTGACACTCGGTTGTAGTTTTCTGAAATGTAAGTGCAGTCGATAGTAATAATTACTCATATGTGAATATTGGGTTGTAAATGACAAATATAGGCCATTCTGGTTTTTATATTGCCTGCAATTACAGTAAATCAGGTGAAGGCAATAGTAGCAATCACAAAAAATGCTTACTTGAACTTTGCTACCCCCTACTGGTATCTAAAATCTGATACCAGTCTCTGAAATCATATTGCAGATTTATGGTGCACTCATATCGGCCTTTTTTCCCGGATTTTTTTGTGTAGATGATCTAATTTGATTGGACTAGTGAGGCATAAAATGAAAATAGCTTATTTAACTTGCTTATAGTTCTACTTCCAAGGCTTAAAAAGCTATCACGGCTCGGTTCATACCAGCGTCGATCTTTTATGTCTGACATTCATGGGATCCATTGATTGGATAGTGGAACCACTGGATAGTAGAATCATCAATATAGTCAATCGTTAGAAAAGTTGTGGGTCTATTTTTCAACTAACTAGAGAGGGTGAATATTAAAACAAAACTTTTATTAGTAATGTTAAAAATAGTCAATCTATTCTTCAGGACAGACCAAACCACTCAGTTCAATAGGCAATTTATCAGCAAGTCAATTAGCTGTGAAACAACATCACCATAATACATTCCAGCTCAGTAACTTGCAGCCAGCTGTGATGATGCATAATAAAAAGAGTAGATTTTACCCAAAAGTTAGGGTACCATCTCTTTTAGCCTCCGTGAATGGATAGGTGTTCATCCATTGTTAATCATCTAATAAGAGGTAAGGGTATTGGATGGGCTAACAATTTGTTCCTGTTAAGCCCTTACACATAGCAGACTCCAAGATGGATGTAAGCGGGGTGATCGCCCTGACAAGAGCGGTCCTGCACTATCCCTATACACCAGACTCTGTTAAGATCCTAGACAGTTCCTTTCTGTCCCAATGCATTTCTCACAGACATAGGCTCATCAGGGCTTGACCAATAGGATGACTGTGAAGAACACATCTAATGTATCACTCTAGATCAGCAAAAATGTTGCAGATCATACATGGCCAATCATGGCAAGACGGGATATAAACCAATAACTTGGTCTGCAAGTGGAGGGGTAGATCACCCCAACATATGGAAACTGGGGAAGAAAGTATCCACAGTGCATAGGATAACTGGTACCCGAGCACGTATGGCTGGTGTAGGGTAGGCCTTTGGGCCAATGGGGACTTGGGTCCAGTGTCATAACGATTGCCCTGCTTACTTTCATCTTAGGGTATGCTAGAAGGTTAAGAGGGGTGTCGTCTCTACTTAAGGAGAGCACCCAAAAAGTGTGTGGAGACACCTAGGGGGTGAGTGTGTTGGGGGATGGCATTGTCTCTCCCTAAGGAAAGCAGGCAGAAAGAATGTGAGAAGACAACTGAGAGATGAGTGAGGAGACTTATACGGCCATGCACGCTCCTCTGGGTAATTTATGCAAATAAGGAAGATGGAACAATACCTCTGCAGCACCACCTATTGGATGGAAGCATTCCTTCAAATCAATGTCAGAACCTTTATACAAGTCTTTATAACAATGATTAGAAATAGGAAACCAATCCAGAAACCTATACACAGACAGCTGTTTCGGGGTGTTTGCCCCTCATCAGTGTGCAGTAGGTTTCTGATTTGTCTGGTGAGAGGCCTGTGACATGGGTCAAGAGGGGGTCATTTGTCCTTAAGGAGAACACCCAAAAAGTGTGTGGAGACACCTAGGGGGTGAGTGTGTCGGGGGATGACATCGTCTCTACCCGAAAAGAGCACGGGGGTGTGATAAGACACCTAAGAGGTGAGTTAGGAGACTTATATAGTCATGTGTACTCCTCTGGGTAATTTATGCAAATAAGGAAGATGGAAGAGTACCTCCATGCATGTTTCTTTGTTATGTAAGGGCTTAACAGGGGCAAATTGTTAGCCCATCCAACACCCTTAACTCTACTCTTAGTTTTTGCGTAAAATCTACCCCTATCACAGCTGTCTACAAATTACTGAACTGGAATGTATTATGGTGATGTTGTGTCACAGCTAATTGACTTACTGGCAATATGACTATTGAATTGAGCGGTCTGGTCTGTCCTGAAGAATAGATTGACTGCTTTTAATATTACTAAAAAAGTTTTGTTTTAACATTTGGGCATTCTCTCTAACTGGTTTTGATATTGGTGATATTGTCTGATAGCAGTGGCTACACACGGCTGTATTTGTTGCACTTCAGGTCTATTTTGCAAGCTTCAGTGGAAAACTATCAGTTTTCTGCTTTCTCTGTTTGCATTTGAGTGAAAAAACGGGCACAGCTTGCATTGGACGGCAAATGGACACTTATTCCTGTGCTGTCCGATGTATGGACAGGCGGCACATTGACATGCAGTAGCATGTCCTATTTATTGTTCAAAAGATGGACAAGAATAGGACGGGCAATACATTTTTTTCATGCAGACCATCAGTTGCATTAAAAAAAGGCAATATGTATGTCCTCATTGCCCTACAAAGATCTGTGTGCTGTCTGTGGGTTAACACAGATAGCAAACTGCCCCAATGTGTCAGGAGCCTTACTATATGTAATGGTTACATGTAAAGGACTCCGGAGCATGCGGACCTCAGTAGGTCCCATCAGGCGGTCAGTATCGCCAGCCGGAAACATACTTATCATTTAGTGTCTCTCTCTAAGGCCCAAAGTCCACGGACGGGTCAGAGTTAGAGATGAGCGAACACCAAAATGTTCGGGTGTTCGTTATTCGGAACGAACTTCCCGCGATGCTCGAGGGTTCGTTTCGAACAACGAACCCCATTGAAGTCAATGGGCGACCAGAACATTTTTGTATTTCGACGATGCTCGCTAAGGTTTTCATGTGTGAAAATCTGGGCAATTCAAGAAAGTGATGGGAACAACACAGCAACGGATAGGGCAGGCGAGGGGCTACATGTTGGGCTGCATCTCAAGTTCACAGGTCCCACTATTAAGCCACAATTGCGGCAAGAGTGGGCCCCCCCCCCCCTCCCAACAACTTTTACTTCTGAAAAGCCCTAATTAGCATGGCATACCTTTGCTAAGCACCACACTAGCTACAACAAAGCACAATCACTGCCTGGATGACACTCCACTGCCACTTCTCCTGGGTTACATGCTGCCCAACCGCCCCCCCCTCCCCCCCACAGCGCACACCAAAGTGTCCCTGCGCAGCCTTCAGCTGCCCTCATGCCACACCACACTCATGTCTATTTAGAAGTGCGTCTGCCATGAGGAGGAACCGCAGGCACACACTGCAGAGGGTTGGCACGGCTAGGCAGCGACCCTCTTTAATAGGGGCGGGGCGATAGCCCACAATGCTGTACAGAAGCAATGAGAAATAGAATCCTGTGCCACCGCCATCAGGAACTGCACACGTGGGCATAGCAATGGGGAAGCTATGTGCCACACACTATTCATTCTGTCAAGGTGTCTGCATGCCCCAGTCAGACAGGTAATATGCACCTTAATAGTAACCGCGTTGGTGGTAATGTGGTGGTGACTGCGGACCTAGTAGCACGGTTGTATTTTGTTGGTTTTCGGAATGTGGCCAGGATTAAGTGGGCCGTGGCGGGGGGATGGTGTGGGGGCTCTCTTGTTGTGTCGGTAAAGGTGAAATTCTTGGACTGCCACCAGACGAACCAATGCAAAGGCATTTGCCAAGAATGTTTTCCCTGTTGGAGGAGGAGGGGGATGTTTTTGAGGCACTACGTGTCCTCTCCACGTGTCCGTGGTTATATGCACCTTAACAGTAACCGCGTTGGTGGTAATGTGGTGGTGACTGCGGACCTAGTAGCACGGTTGTATTTTGTTGGTTTTTGGAATGTGGCCAGGATTAAGTGGGCCGTGGCGGGGGGATGGTGTGGGGGCTCTCTTGTTGTGTCGGTAAAGGTGAAATTCTTGGACTGCCACCAGACGAACCAATGCAAAGGCATTTGCCAACAATGTTTTCCCTGTTGGAGGAGGAGGGGGATGTTTTTGAGGCACTATGTGTCCTCTCCACGTGTCCGTTCCATGTCAGCAATAGTAGCACTCAAGACAGGCCCCAGTAACAATTCTGAAGCAGCAGTATAGCGGGAGCGCAGTCTTCGTTCCATGTAAGCAATTGTAGCACTCAGGACAGGCCCCATTAACAATTCTGAAGCAGCAGTATAGCGGGAGCGCAGTCTTCGTTCCATGTAAGCAATAGTAGCACTCAGGACAGGCCCCATTAACAATTCTGAAGCAGCAGTATAGCGGGAGCGCAGTCTTCGTTCCATGTCAGCAATAGTAGCACTCAAGACAGGCCCCAGTAACAATTCCGAAGCAGCAGTATAGCGGGAGCACAGTCTTCGTTCCATGTCAGCAATAGTAGCACTCAAGACAGGCCCCAGTAACAATTCTGAAGCAGCAGTATAGTGGGAGCGCAGTCTTAGTTCCATTTCAGTAGCCTTAGTATAGCCAAGGCACAAGTTACATTTATGTAGCTAAACTGTAGGCCAACCCCACACACCTTTCTGTACCATGAGTGCAGGCGAAGAACATAGAAATTACTATGATTACACTGTAGGTGAGGGCCCCAAAAAATTGGTGTACCAACAGTACTAATGTACCTCAGTAAAAATTGGCCATGCCCAACCAAGATGGCAGGTGAATCGCTTTGGTTAATGTGGCTTAAGTGGTAACTAGGCCTGGAGGCAGCCCAGTGTAACGAAAAATTGGTTCAAGTTAAAGTTCCAACGCTTTTAAGCGCATTGAAACTTATAAAAATTGTTCAGAAAAATTATTTGAGTGAGCCTTGTGGCCCTAAGAAAAATTGCCCGTTCAGCGTGATTACGTGAGGTTTCAGGAGGAGGAGCAGGAGGAGGAATATTAGACACAGATTGATGAAGCAGAAATGTCCCCGTTTTGGATGGTGAGAGAGAACGTAGCTTCCATCCGCGGGTGCAGCCTACGTATTGCTTACGTATCGCTGCTGTCCGCTGGTGGAGAACAGAAGTCTGGGGAAATCCAGGCTTTGTTCATCTTGATGAGTGTTAGCCTGTCGGCACTGTCGGTTGACAGGCGGCTACGCTTATCTGTGATGATTCCCCCAGCCGCACTAAACACCCTCTCCGACAAGACGCTAGCCGCAGGACAAGCAAGCACCTCCAGGGCATACAGCGCTAGTTCAGGCCACGTGTCCAGCTTCGACACCCAGTAGTTGTAGGGGGCAGAGGCGTCACCAAGGATGGTCGTGCGATCCGCTACGTACTCCCTCACCATCCTTTTACAGTGCTCCCGCCGACTCAGCCGTGACTGGGGAGCGGTGACACAGTCTTGGTGGGGAGACATAAAGCTGGCCAGGCCCTTAAAGACTGTTGCACTACCTGGGATGTACATGCTGCTCGATCTACGCACATCCCCTGCTACCTTGCCCTCGGTACTGCGCCTTCTGCCACTAGCGCTGTCGGCTGGGAATTTTACCATCAGCTTGTCCGCAAGGGTCCTGTGGTATAGCAACACTCTCGAACCCCTTTCCTCTTCGGGAATGAGAGTGGGCAGGTTCTCCTTATAGCGTGGGTCGAGCAGTGTGTACACCCAGTAATCCGTCGTGGCCAGAATGCGTGCAACGCGAGGGTCACGAGAAAGGCATCCTAACATGAAGTCAGCCATGTGTGCCAGGGTACCAGTACGCAACACATGGCTGTCCTCACTAGGAAGATCACTTTCAGGATCCTCCTCCTCCTCCTCCTCCTCAGGCCATACACGCTGAAAGGATGACAGGCAATCAGCCGGTGTACCGTCAGCAGCGGGCCAAGCTGTCTCTTCCCCCTCCTCCTCATCCTCCTCATGCTCCTCCTCCTCCTCCTGTACGCGCTGAGAAATAGACAGGAGGGTGCCCTGACTATCCAGCGGCATACTGTCTTCCCCCGCCCCCGTTTCCGAGCGCAAAGCAGCTGCCTTTATGGTTTGCAGGGAATTTCTCAAGATGCATAGCAGAGGAATGGTGACGCTAATGATTGTAGCATCGCCGCTCACCACCTGGGTAGACTCCTCAAAATTACCAAGGACATGGCAGATGTCTGCCAACCAGGCCCACTCTTCTGAAAGGAATTGAGGAGGCTGACTCCCACTGCGCCGCCCATGTTGGAGTTGGTATTCGACTATAGCTCTCCGTTGTTCATAGAGCCTGGCCAACATGTGGAGCGTAGAGTTCCACCGTGTGGGCACGTCGCACAGCAGTCGGTGCACTGGCAGCTTAAAGTGATGTTGCAGGGTGCGCAGGGTGGCAGCGTCCGTGTGGGACTTGCGGAAATGTGCGCAGAGCCGGCGCCTTTACGAGCAGGTCTGACAAGCGTGGGTAGCTTTTCAGAAAGCGCTGAACCACCAAATTAAAGACGTGGGCCAGGCATGGCACGTGCGTGAGGCTGCCGAGCTGCAGAGCCGCCACCAGGTTACGGCCGTTGTCACACACGACCATGCCCGGTTGGAGGCTCAGCGGTGCAAGCCAGCGGTCGGTCTGCTGTGTCAGACCCTGCAGCAGTTCGTGGGCCGTGTGCCTCTTATCGCCTAAGCTGAGTAGTTTCAGCACGGCCTGCTGACGCTTGCCCACCGCTGTACTGCCACACCGCGCGACACCGACTGCTGGCGACATGCTGCTACTAACACATCTTGATTGCGAGACAGAGGAGGAGGAGGAGGAGGAGGGTGCTTTAGTGGAGGAAGCATACACCTCCGCAGATACCACCACCGAGCTGGGGCCCGCAATTCTGGGGGTGGGTAGGACGTGAGCGGTCCCAGGCTCTGACTCTGTCCCAGCCTCCACTAAATTCACCCAATGTGCCGTCAGGGAGATGTAGTGGCCCTGCCCGCCTGTACTTGTCCACATGTCCGTAGTTAAGTGGACCGTGGCAGTAACCGCGTTGGTGAGGGCGCGTACAATGTTGCGGGAGACGTGGTCGTGCAGGGCTGGGACGGCACATCGGGAAAAGTAGTGGCGACTGGGAACTGAGTAGCGCGGGGCCGCCGCCTCCATGATACTTTTGAAGGACTCCGTTTCCACAACCCTATACGGCAGCATCTCAAGGCTGATGAATTTTGCGATGCGGACGGTTAACGTTTGAGCGTGCGGGTGCATGGCGGCGTACTTGCGCTTGCGCTCGAACACTTGCGCAAGCGACGGCTGGACGGTGCGCTGAACTACACTGCTGGATGGGGCCGAGGACAGCGGAGATGAGGGTGTGGGTGCAGGCCATGAGGCGGTAGTGCCTGTGTCCTGAGAGGGGGGTTGCATCTCAGTGGCAGGTTGGGGCACAGGGGGAGAGGCAGGGGTGCAAACCGGAGGCGCTGAACGGCCTTCGTCCCACCTTGTGGGGTGCTTGGCCATCATATGCCTGCGCATGGTGGTGGTGGTGAGGCTGTTGGTGTTGGCTCCCCGGCTGAGCTTTGCGCAACAAAGGTTGCACACCACTGTTCGTCGGTCGTCAGGCGTCTCTGTGAAAAACTGCCAGACCTTAGAGCACCTCGGCCTCTGCAGGGTGGCATAGCGCGAGGGGGCGCTTTGGGAAACACTTGGTGGATTATTCGGTCTGGCCCTGCCTCTACCCCTGGCCACCGCACTGCCTCTTGCAACCTGCCCTGCTGATGCCCTTGACTCCCCCTCTGAAGACCTGTCCTCCTGAGTAAGCGTTGCACACCAGGTGGGGTCAGTCACCTCATCGTCCTGCTGCTCTTCCTCCGAATCCTCTGTGCGCTGCTCCCTCGGACTTACTGCCCTTACTACTACCTCACTGCAAGACAACTGTGTCTGATCGTCATCGTCCTCCTCACCCACAGAAAGTTCTTGAGACAGTTGGCGTTAGTCCCCAGCCTCTTCCCTCGGACCCCGGGAACTTTCGAATGGTTGGGCATCAGTGACGATAAACTCCTCTGGTGGGAGAGGAACCGCTGCTGCCCAATCTAAGCAGGGGCCCGAGAACAGTTCCTGGGAGTCTTCCCGCTCCTGAGCAGGTGTCATTGTAGTGGAGTGAGGAGGCTGGGAGGAAGGAGGAGCAGCAGACAGAGGATTCGGATTTGCAGCAGTGGACGGCGCAGAACTGCGTGTTGACGATAGGTTGCTCGAAGCACTTTCTGCCATCCAGGACAGGACCTGCTCACACTGCTCATTTTCTAATAACCGTCTCCCGCGTGGACCCATTAATTGGGCGATGAATGTGGGGACGCCAGAAACGTGCCTCTCTCCTAATCGCGCAGCAGTCGGCTGCGACACACCGGGATCAGGAGCTCGGCCTGTGCCCACACCCTGACTTGGCCCTCCGCATCCTCGGCCGCGTCCACGTCCTCTAGGCCTACCCCTACCCCTCAGCATGCTGTATTACCAGTGATTTGATTTCACAGGCAGGAAATAAATTGGCGCAAGACTGCAGGCCAAATATAATTTTTGCCCTTTTTGGAAAACGAAAGGCCCCACTGCCTCTAGTGAATGAATTATCTAAGTTTAATAACTGTGCTGTGTCCCTGCTTATGTGTCACAGAACGTGAGGGTAGCAGAGTTATTATAACTCTGGCAAAGCAGGTATTTTTTTCCCAATTAAGGAAAGCAAATGGCGAAGCCAGCAGTAAAGCGTAGCTGGGTGCGTCTGATTTAGCAATGTTGTTCACGCAGCTCACACGTGTCCACAGCCCTTAGGACGGACAGAGGCTGGACAAATAGATTTGTTTTCAGTTTTTTTCCACCAAAAGGCAGCACTGCGTATATTCAATGAACATGAGAAGTTTAATAACTGTGCTGTGTCCCTGCTTATGTGTCACAGAACGTGAGGGTAGCAGAGTTATTATAACTCTGGCAGAGCAGGTATTTTTTTTCCCAATTAAGGAAAGCAAATGGCGAAGCCAGCAGTAAAGCGTAGCTGGGTGCGTCTGATTTTTACAGGTTGCAGACGCAGCTCACACGTGTCCACCGGCGTTAGGCCGGACAGAGGCAGGACAAATTTAATTATTTTCCGTTTTTTGGCACCAAAAGGCAGCACTGCGTATATTCAATGAATAACAACTGTGTTGTCGCCCTGCCTATACAATTCTTTCCCTGCAGTATCAATGGAGGGTGCAATGGTCTGCAGAGGCGATTTTGAGAAGCAAAAAAAAATGCAGCACAGCTAACAGCAGCCTGGACAGTACTGCACATGGATAAATATGGCCCTAGAAAGGACCGTTGAGGTTCTTGAAGGCTACACTCACTCCTAACACTCTCCCTGCCTATGCAGCACTTCTGTCCCTAATGCCAGGTGCAATGGTCTGCAGAGGCGATTTTGAGAAAAAAAAATTTGCCACTGCTAACAGCAGCAAACACACAGCTATCAGTGGCCCTAATAAGGACCTTTGGGGGGTCTTGAAGCCTACACTAACTACCAATTCTTTCCCTACAGCAGCTCCGGTACAAACAGCACTGTCCCTCATCTAACTCACACCGCATCTGAGGCGAACCGCGGGAGGGGCCGACTTTTATGTTCGGGTGACACCTGATCTTCCCAGCCACTCACAGCAGGGGGGTGGTATAGGGCTTGAATGTCACAGGGGGAAGTTGTAATGCCTTCCCTGTCTTTCAATTGGCCAGAAAAGCTCGCTAACGTCTCAGGGAAGGAAGTGAAAATAACCAGAACACCGCATGGTGTTCGTTACGAATAACGAACATCCCGAACACCCTAATATTCGCACGAATATCAAGCTCGGAAGAACACGTTCGCTCATCTCTAGTCAGAGTCCTGTATCATTCCGGTAGCATCCACTTCCAGATTCGCTGTACTGCAAATGGAAGTGTTGTCGGAAGTAGCCAATAGACATGCCCATTACAGTCTTTTTTTTAATCTCTTGCTTTCCCGCGGGATCGGATGGCTTCCATTGACTTCAATGGAAGCTGTCTGTGCAGGAACTGCAAAAAATGGAACATACTGGGATTTGTTTTCCAGACCAAAAGGTCCACAAAACAAATCCGCATGCTTTAATAGCAGATTCTGCAAATCAAATTTGCCCGTGGAAATTCAGCCAAAGTCAGTTGATCGGAAGACTGAGGCAGCATTCTTGCTTAAAATGGTCTTTACTGGTAACAGGTTAGAACGTGGCAACATAAGAATTAGATATATTGGTGATGGCAGCAATCAGGCTTACATGGTTAGACATATGTATCGGTACTTATGGATGTGCATTACCGCTGCTACATTAGACCAAATCAATTTTTGCTGGTATCGGTGCAGGTATTAGTTATGGCAGCTACTGGTACCTGTACACTGATGAACAACATGCTCTGAGGATTGGATAACTTTGCCCCATTGTGCCAGTCCTACAGGTTAGAACTCCTTAGAGGAAGGCCTAGTGTTGCAGGTGGCGGTGCCACAACAGATTCAGTATCGCACAGTAGCTGATAGATTGAAGTGGAGAAATGATTTTACCTTTGCCCCCTCTTAGTCCTGCTGCTTTTCTTAGGGCTTAGTCACGCGGGCATTTGTAAGCCCGATTTGCAGATGTGCTTGCAATATATACCCAATGCTTTGCAATGTGATCGGTCACATGTCCGTTTTTTATGCGGATGGACCGAAAATTATATGTCACAACGATTTGCAGAACGCATTTAACTGCGTTCTGTGCAAATCGTTGTTCTTGTATATCCGCTCAATGGGGCCGGCGGCATCAGCGCCGACTCCATTGAGAACATATACTAAAGATCGTTCTCCTCTGCCACAGCTGTGGCAGAGAAGAACAATGTTCTCCCATTGAATTCAATGGAGCCGGCAATACAGGCCACTCCATTGAAAGCAATAGGCTGACGGCAAGCGCTGTATTAATTTTCGGGGAGGGGCTCCAAATATAAGCCCTTCCTTGAAAGCATCCAAAAAAATGTATAAAATAAAAAAATATATATATTCACCTTTTTGCAGCTGCCGTGGATCAGCCGTGTCCAGCCGGGATTTCTCCTTAGCTGCCTTCTGTAGTATTCAGCAGCTGGGGATTTAAAATCCCCGCCTGCTGAATGGGCTGCCTCTGATTGGTCCCAGCCCTCAGCTAATCAGAGGCAGCTCTCACTCAACCATTCATGAATTCGCGGCTGATCGCCCGGCAGCTGCAAAAAGGTGAGTATATATTTTTTTTTACCTTTTCCACTTTTTTTGGATGCTTTTCAGGGAAGGGCTTATATTTGAAGCCTTTCCCTGAAAATTAATACAGCGCTTGCCGGCAGCCCATTGCTTTCAATGGAGCCGGCTGTATTGCCGGCTTCATTGAATTCAATGGGCGAACATCATTCTCATGTGCCACAGCTGTGGCAGAGGATAGCGGGTAGCGACTGTGACTGAGCCCTATGGGCTGATAAACGCTGCTTTTTTTCAGTCATGAAGCTGGGTTCGGTCACGCATTTTTTTGTGCATATCAGTTTTGCGCACAAAAAAATCGCGAAAAAACGCCCGTGTGACTGAGCCCTTACGCAGCGTCCCTGCTGCTGTTCCACTGCTGCGTCTCTCCTTGCTGCCTATGATGCAGGATATTAGAAGAGCTTTGCTCAATATTGACCCAAGGTTTCTCTGTTTGTCACGACGGCAGCAGTGTAATCGTCCTCTTACATGGGATGACTGTAGGGCACTTGAGCACCCAACAGCCGTTCCATCGATAATCTCTCTTGTGCAATGATAGCTCAGTAAATGGAGGTGGAGTGTGCCAGGGATCTCTTAACTCTTTCATTCACAGTAACTAGTTGTTCATAGAAGAATGACTGCCTGTCTATTTGGGCTGATCGTTATTTGATTTTTATACCCAAATTATCATTCACCATTCAGTCACTGGCAGCATTTTCACTGAACGATTACACTGCTCAACAGCATTTTTGCATCTGGTGTGCGACATATCAATTCTTATGGATTTTTGGGTGTAGAATCCGAATTTACCTTTAGAAATTATGTCTCACGTAAGGTTTTAAAGAAATTTAGATTTTTTTCAATGTTTTTCAAAAGCTTTTTGTGTTTGTGCTCATTTTCTGGTGAATTATTTATATAAAGTTAAATCACTGACTAAGCTAAACTCTTTATTTGAATGTAATATACAGTCAATGAAGTTCTAAAAATGGTCACTAGATGGCAGAACAATGTAGTTGAGCAGGAAGGCTACCGACATGAGCCTATCTGTACTGCTGTTTAGTGTTTGCTGTATTCTGCATGAAGCAGTTCTCTTCATTCTTACCTCAGTTTATCGGTATTTTTTTTAGTTTTTTCACAAATACATTACCAGAAAAACATTATTGAGTTCTGAGTGTTATTTTTTTTTTCGTATTTAAAACCAGACAATATTTGGCAATACTCTATCATTGTCTATGTTATAGTGCTATGTATCTCAGAAATGTGACATGATAGATAGAATCTGATTGTTTCACTGAATTCAGCACAAAATTAATTAAATAAACCAGTTTCCAAACCAGATACAGAATTTTTTATTTTATTTGTTGACCAGTCTTATTGTTCAGGTTCCTGCGATCCAGCGAGAATCTGAACAATAAAGGGCCCTAAAATGCTGCACAGATGGAAGGCTAATTGGTGCGATTTAAAATCAGGGAGATTTATCTGTTTCCCTGGTACTTGGGTCTACTGAGAAGGGTGTGCTTAATGGCTGCTACCAATTTGCAAAGGCTTATGCAACAGTAGTTCCAGGGATTTGAATTACAACAGATACCTTAACCCTTTCCAATCCATTTTGTATCCCAGTTTTCCGAGGGGCTTACTCTTTTTCTGCCGTTATACAACGGCGCTATATGCTGGCTAAAGCCAGTACTGCATGAGGTGACACATTGGATAGGCTCCGACAGCAGAGAGGCTGGCAATATACAGTAAGAGAACCCAGACGGATGTCTTCCAACATCGGAGCTGTACAGCCTTAAATCATAAATGTCTTCAGAGGTCAGACAGTGGATTGGAAAGGGTTAACATACAGTAGGGAAACTGAGTCTAAAACCTTCTAAGGGAAAGTATTGGGAGCATTCTCTGTCTCATGTATAGTAGTCATTGTAGGGGAAGGAAGGAGAAGGAGCTGAACTGTTCCCATCACTCTTTCCATCCCATCATTGTTAATGGTAGTACCTTCTTGTGTTATCTGCCCCCAGCTGTATAATAGTGTTTCATTGTAATCTGGAGTAGGCAGCTGAAAAGGGACAGTTAGCAGTCTACTGTGAATGAAACAATAGTTTTCTAACTACGATTCTGTCTACTAGAATCGGAGAAGTACAAGGACATTGTTTTAGTTTTTTATGTTGTTGCTTTTTTTTAACGACTTGATAAACATACAAGAACATAAAGCGTCCCAGCATCCCTTCTAGCTTCATCACGTCCACATAATGTGTGTTCTGGCAATGATTAAATGTCTTCGAATCGAATGTGCAAATGTATTGTTGTTCAGTAATATTAAAAATATGAAAGTCTAGGTCTTAAGACTTCTGATTATTTACCCAGGAATTAGAGTATTGATTTCCTCTGGAAGTCTTCAGCTTTGCAAATAATCTCTTGTAAGCTAAATGCATCAGGGATTCCATTGTAGAGATTTTTGTATTGAGTTTCGGAAAGACTTTAGTCAAATCAAAATATCAACAGATCCTCATTTGCAATAATATTCCAAGTCGATTAATAAAGTAACACAGAAATGTTATATTATGATCAAAACTTCTGCAACATTGTATCGCTTCCTCTCTATGAGAGCGCACAACGCATTACATGAGCTTTTGGGAGTCGTCACATGCCAAGAGGCTTTAAAATCTCAGCCAAGACATCTAGTGGTTGGAAAAATTGTGTGTCAGAGGGGAAACAGCTAAAACATTTACTGATGAAAGTTTCAATAAATTTTATATGTTTCTTCTATTCAAAAGAAATGAAAGGAGATATTGAGAAAAGGCCCATAAAAGAAATAGCTGCAAAGGGCGGTGTTTTAATACCAGCTCTTTTACTGTAGTGTAGCATGATATAATAAGCAAAAGCAAAAGTGTTTGACTGCCTTATAGATGTTCTCATATATTGCATATTTGTAACTCAATTAGTCTCAGACATAGCAGAGGCCCATAGCAAAAACTTAAATGAGCCCCCTATTATGGTGTCTGGTTTTCCCACACAGAACAGGAAGGCCTGGTGGTTGTTTCCCATTCCAGGCTGTTTCAAATGACCATTGGACCTATTCTCCACCTCCTTACTATCCTACCAATGCAGTTTCCCTGTGGACGGGGTGGAAGGGACCATAGGCAGTGGGTTCAGGGCTTTCCAGGTTTTCTGAGACGATGTCAGCCTGACAGCAATAGGATCCAGGAGTCGCCATTGCTGAACAAATAACGCTTTAAAACAAGCAAAATTTGATGAGCTTAGAACTACTATCGGCAACATTAATTGGGACAGCATCCTCAAAAATATCAGTACAGAGGACAAATGGGAAAAGTTTAAAAGGATCCTAATCACCTCATGTGAGCAGTTCATTCCCTTTAAAATTAAAAGAAACTCAACTAAAAGGAAACCAATGTGGCTCGACAAGACGGTAAGAGGGGCGATAAACGAAAAAAAGAAAGCGTTCAAACTACTAAAGCAACAAGGCAGCGAAGAAGCGCTAAAATCATACAGGGAAAAAGACAAAATATGCAAAGATAAGATCAAAACTGCCAAGGAGGAAGCAGAAAGACTGATCGCCAAAGAGAGCAAAAACAACCCGAAGCTATTTTTCAACTATATTAACAGCAAAAGGATTTGCAGGGAGAGCACTGGCCCTTTAAAAAATAATGCAGGAGAAATCATTGATGATGACGAAGGGAAAGCAAATCTACTAAACAGTTTCTTCTCAAGTGTATTCACAAACGAAAAGGAAATGCCACACGAGATGCAGGGGAATAAAATGAACCCCTCAGAAAATATCTCATAACTAACGCAGGAGGAGGTGCGGAAGCGACTAAAGAAGACTAAAATTGATAAATCGCCGGGCCCAGATGGATTACACCCAAGGATACTAAGGGAACTAAGTGACGAGATAACTAAGCCGCTATATCTAATATTTCTAGGCACTATCAAGACCGGTGTAGTACCATTGGATTGGCGCATTGCCAACGTGGTTCCAATTTACAAAAAAGGGAGCAAAGGTGAGCCTGGTAACTACAGGCCAGTAAGTCTCACTTCAGTAACGGGAAAAATTTTCAAGGGGATTCTGAGAGACGCCATCATTGAGTACCTCAAGGAGAATAAGGGAATAACTCCTCACCAGCATGGATTCATGAAGGGTCGCTCATGTCAGACAAATCTGATCAGTTTCTACAATGAAGTAAGCTCTAAGCTGGACCAGGGAGAATCTATTGATCTCGTATATCTGGACTTCTCTAAAGCTTTTGACACCTTGCCACATAATAGGCTAATATACAAAATGAGGCAGCTTGGACTGGGCGAAAACGTGTGTAAGTGGGTAAAAAATTGGCTCAATGATAGAAAGCAGAGGGTGGTAATAAATGGTTCGTACTCTGTTTGGACCACAGTCACTAGTGGGGTGCCATAGGGTTCAGTATTAGGCCCCATTCTGTTCAATATATTTATTAACGACCTGATAGAGGGGCTGCACAGCAAAATATCAATATTTGCAGATGACACAAAATTATACAATATAATTAATGCAACGGAGGACAATGTACGGCTACAAACAGACCTGGATAAGCTGGGGGCTTGGGCAGAAAAATGGCAAATGAAGTTCAATGTTGAAAAATGTAAGACTATGCACATGGGCAGGAGAAACGGATGTCACCAATATACACTAAGTGTGGTACTGCTAGAGAAAAGTGATATGGAAAAGGATCTGGGGGTATTAGTGGATAGTAGACTAAACTGGAGTAACCAATGCCAGTCAGCTGCTGCAAAGGCAAATAAAGTCTTGGGGTGCATTAAAAGAGGTATAGGGGCGAAGGATGAGAACATTATCCTTCCATTATATAAGGCACTTGTCAGGCATCACATGGAATACTGCGTACAATTCTGGTCACCGGTGCTCAGGAAAGATGTCACAGTGCTTGAGGGGATTCAAAGAAGGGCAACTAGACTAATACATGGAATGACGGGACTGGAATACCCAGAGAGGTTATCAAAATTGGGATTATTTATTCTAGAAAAAAGACGGCTAAGGGGTGATCAAATAACTATGTATAAATACATGAGGGGACAATACAAGGATCTCTCCCAAGATCTGTTTACACCCAGGACCGCGACGGTAATAAGAGGACATCCGCTACGATTAGAGGAAAGTAGGTTTCATCACCAACATAGAAGGGGATTCTTTACTGTAAGAGCAGTTAGACTGTGGAACTCTCTACCGGAGGAAGTGGTGATGGCAAAATCCATAGAGGAGTTTAAAAGGGGACTTGATGTCTTTCTGGAGAGGAAGGACATTATAGGATATAAATCTTAGGTTAAGTGTCAATCCTGGTATACAGGCAGTTAGGAACTATTAGGGGTTGATCCAGGGAACAGTCTGATTGCCATTAGGGAGTCGGGAAGGAATTTTTTCCCCAAAAGGGCTAATTGGCTTCTGCCCTTGGGGGTTTTTTGCCTTCCTCTGGATCAACACAGGAGGATAGACAGGCTGGACTAGATGGACATTGTCTTCATTCAGCCTTACATACTATGTTACTATGGTAACTTATGACCTGGTCATCTGGGGTATCTCATCTGGGGTATCTCAGTCTGTCAATAAAGTTCAACTGTTCAAGTGCGTATGAACAGTTGTTAACTAGGGTCCTAGCCTGGCTGACCAGTAATTAACAATAACTGTCTCACTAAACAGCCTATAGGTTGGCGGCCTTAAAGAGATAGTACCATTACAAAGAAAACAACACCATACTAGCATTAACGCTTTCTAATCCAATTTTGGATTCAGGGTTTCCTAAAAGGCTTTCTTTTTTTTTGCTGTTATACAACAGTGCCATCTGCTGGCTAAAGCCAGTGTGTGTGCGCCAGAGAGGCTCTGACAGCAGAGTGGCTGGCAATAGACGGTAAGAATACACTGTCGGACGTCTTCTGACATTGGAGCTGTACAAGCTTCAATCAGAATGTAGGAAGACGTCAAACAGTGGATGGGAAAGGGTTAAACAATGATAAACCGTACTGCCCTTAGAGCGGTCCGGTATACGTTCTTGCAACCAAGTAACAAAATTGAAAAAAAGTATCATCTAGTGAATGCTTATTTAGCAACAGAGCCATACACATACTAGTATATTTTGGCCATCACAGTTGTTCAAACGGGCCATACATGCTTAATAACAGAGTGACGGACAAAACACCTTTCTGGAAACATTCTTTCAATGAAAGATTATTCGGGAATGACAGAGATTTCTTTGAATTGAAGATCTTCTGTCCAACTATCGGATGAAAATTTTCAAGGTGACCAACTCCTTTAGTCTGTCATCGGTCAGCTACAACAACCATTCACTGTTAAATTTCACCAGAAAATGATTATTTTTGTTGAAATTGTTAATTTTCATCAACTTTAGTCTCATGTGTATGGGCACCTTAATGGGGTCTTTCCAAATCCACCAACTGCAAATGTCAGAGGAGATAAGGATCATGTATTTGGATTTAAACTACCTGATCAAGACATAAGCCACTGCCTGAGGTATTTGGTATCGGCTTTCTTCCCTCTCTACATTTAGAACACATGCATGAGCAGCCCATTCACCCCCATATGTATGCAATTGCTGAGCTTGCATATGCATTGGGATGTTGGCCGAAGGAGCATCCAACACGCAGCAATCTAATGTGTATGGCCACCCTCAAACCTCATGCACATCAACATATTACATTTCCACACAATCTCCAAGCTGTAATGCAGAGTCCACAGTTATCTATAGGGCCTTGCTGTTCCTGGGAATGCCTTGTTGTTCATGTTGAAGAAAAACGGAGAAGTCATCCTACAAGTCACAAAAAACATGGTAGAAGAACACTCAGGCAACTGCAACCTTCTAGCTTTAGCTAATACTAGTGCTTATGATGATATTAAAAGCAAATGCCAACTGTCCATTGCCCCATCGATACCAGGAGCATGTACCCTACCTGAGTTCTCAAAATGTTTTCAAAAGTAGCTCAGGTTTTTATTGGTCACTGCTTTGCTGCTGTTTGCACCTAGTCTGAGCTTTAGAAATTCAGATTTCCCCATTTATCTACTGCCCTGTTGTTTGCAATCCACTTACAGGAAGGGGCAAGTCCCAAGCTAGCCACTCTGTGTTTACTGTACTGGCCAAGACTTCCTCTCCCTAACTTCCCATGCTGTCTTGCATTGCCCTACTCCAAACAGCTGCAGTGCAGCATCTGAATGTCTGCCCCCCTCTTGCATGTGCTAACTAAAAGTGTCCCCATGTCCATGTTACTAGAGAAACCAAAGGCATAACAACAAGCAGTGGATTGCAAGGGTACAAGAAGAGAAATCCCTAGTGGCAGGCACTTCAAACTTGAAATGTTTAAGGTAAGATTGATATAGTTATATAGATGAGCAGAAGTTGTGTGAAAAGTTAGTGTCCATTAAAGTCTTTGAGGCAAAAAAAAGCTTTAAAACCACCTTGATATTTTGATGTAAAATCTGAAGGAAATATTTTTCAGTTTATTGTCATTTGAATGAATCATATCTACCACTTGGAAATAAGTCCAAACTCTCAAGGTTCTTTTCTAGCGTTCTGTACTAGATGCTGAAAATTGTGAAATCATAAATAACCTGGAATTTTTTTCCAACTGCGAATTGCAAGTTAATCGACTGTAAAACTTTGATTTTGGTGGTAATGCATCATGAATGCCAGAAGATTTACATAGTGAATGAGGAGAATGTCTCCAGTTGTTACAACATCATGAATGCAGATTATTGTTTCTTTTTACCATCCATTTATATATGTATTATATGTAATAAGGTGCCCTTGGGTGCCTTTGTGAGGCAAAGAGTGAAATGGTGCCTCCCTCCCCAAACTATATGATGCGCGGTGATGCCAGTAAACATGGCAGGTAACTACTGAGGCCAATGATCAAACCTATTTATTAAGGAGTCAGACTGACTGATGAACAATCATATTTCAGATTCCGAAATTTCCCTTTAATTTCTAATGGTCATATGCATTCACTAGAATCAGTAGTACCATTAAAATCATTGGAGCTTGCGAAGTAATGGCTGAAGGGACTTTAAATATAGGAAGCAGGTCCTCCAGTTTATTCCACTGATGATGATATTCATTGTGGTCATAGTTAGGGTAGAGGTCAGCGTAATAATGGCTCCGTTCCCTTTCTTGACAGATACCTGGTGGCTGCTCATTAATATTGGTTATTGGCTAGTTAGCAATCAATGTGCAGCTTTAGTCTATTATGGGTTTTTTATTACTATTTTTTTCAGCCATAATCTTATGTTTGTTTGTTTTTTTGCTTTCCATTGAAAATCACTGCTGTAAGGCCCCCTGTCCACAGCAGTGATTTTGCCAGCGGTAAATCGCTGGCGAATCACGCCAGCTGAAGCTTTCCATAGCTTTGCTATAGAAAGCGCCGACCACGAGTCCACGAGCAGAGAATCATTGCGATTCTCCGCTCGCGGATGGCAATTCGCGGCGTGCTGCGGATTGCCCCAATTCTCTGCGGTCAGCCAATCTGCCAGATAGGCTGACCTGCGAAGAACCATCTGCCATCTCCTGCTCCCGGGCGGCGCCTCCCGCGGGTGAGATTCGCAACGCCCGTGGACAGGGGGCATAAAATTCAAGGTCAAAAAGGACATAAAATAACTGATGATACAAGGTATTTTAACCCAAGAATCAAACAAGTGAAGCAAAGAATTTGATTCAGTCATTTCTTAGATATGGCTGTGTTTTAGGGCGGCTTCACATGAGCATATTTGCACACGTAAAATGTAAGTACGCAATACGCAGAGAATTGAACCCATTGATTTCAATGGATTCATTCTCATTTCCCGATTTGCGTGTACATTTCTCACACAAGCAAAAACATCGGACCTGCTCTATGTTTCTGCACATTTGTATACTAAAGGTCCCTCATGGAAGTCTATGGGAGTTGCACAAGTGGGTGCACAAAGCGCAATGGGATGCACAATACACTGCGCTATTCCGTGAAAAAGAAGCAGATCTGGAACGCATTAGGTTCAGTAGCCATTTAAGTCGGGGAATGTTCATCTGCTCTGCACAAATAAACAAAAGGCTTCTTATATAGCGCAAAAATGTAGTGCTTAGGTGTGCGCAAAAACACATACACCCGTGTGAAGGAGCCCTTACCGCCAAGTTTCCCCAAAGATTACGTATAATCACATACGGATTCAAAAAGAATAGTGCAAAAATAAAGCAGATTTTTTTCATGCAAGAATTGTCATACAACAACCAGACTGGCATGAAAGCTTTGAAGAACTCGTCCAGTTTTTATTGCACCTCTCAGATGTTCAATGTGGGCATCGTTAGTGACAGTAGACGACCTAAAGCAACGTATCTCCGCTGCAGCAGAATTGACAACAAGGAATATGCTGGAACGCGACTGCGCAAACCAGAACTACTGACTTGCCACCATTGGTGCCCACAACCAACATGCGAAGGTGTATTAATAAAGTTGAGCGAACATACTCTTCTGAGCTTGATGCTCGTTCGAGTATAAGCATACTCAACGGTGCTCGCTACTTGAGCGAGCATCACGCCGTGTTCAACCTCGCCCCAGTTTTGGCCCCCTCCCTGCCACTGACGTGTCAGATTTCACCCCTCCCCGCTGCAACGCTGCGCACGTCAACGGTAGTTTGTGGCTGGCTTGGCAAAGGGGGGAGAGAGAGAACCCAGGAAAAAAAAAAAAAAAAAGCTCGGCAACCTGCGGGTCCCATACAAAAATGCTCGAGTCTCCCATTGAAGTCAATGGGGTTCGTTACTCGAATAGAGCTCTGGCATTTTACGAAAAGCTCGACTCGAATGACGAGGACCCGAGCATTTGAGTGCTCGCTCATCTCCATGTATTAACCCCTTAGACCACTCTCACACATGCGTTCACAAAACGTTGCGTTCAAAATCATGACCTTTTTACTGTGATTTCAAATGGCGTTTTTGAACGCATGTCACAGCGTTTGACAGTGTTTTATAATGCACCCCATCATTGTAATGGGTAATGAGGTGCGTTAAGAAATGCACAAAAATAGAGCAAACAGCGCTCAAAATTTGTGTTAAAAACACTGATTTCGCGCGCAGGCTTGCGAAGCCTTATTAAAAGGCGGCGCTCAGGACTGTGTGACGGTGGCCATAAGGACACAGACCTTTTTTTTTTCAGTTTTGTTTTTACCTCCTCACTTTCAAAAAATCATAACTTTTATTTTTCTGTTTACATAGCTACATGAGGACAAGTTGTATTTTGCAGCTATGTTATTTATTTAATGTACCGCATCCATGTACCGAAATGGAAAAAAAAACACAATTTGAACATCTTTTTTGGAGGCTGTTGTTTATATGATATACACATTGCGGCAAAAGTAACGTGATAACTTTATTCTGTGCATCAGTATGATTATGATGATGCCAAATTTACGTAGTCTTACATTTGCCGCACTACTTTAAAAAACTAAAATATCTTTGGGAAAAAAAAATAAAAATAAAATATATATATATATATATATAGTCCTCCGCCATTTTCTGACAGCTATAACTCTTTTATTTTTCTGACTATATAATTATGTGAAAACTCACTTTTAGTGGGACGTCCTGTAGTTTCTATTGGTACCATTTTGGAGTTCGTGTGACTTTCTGATTTTTTTTTACTTTTTTTTTTCTTGAAGACAGCTTGGTCAAAAATGCGCAATTCTGGAGTTGATAAATAATGTGTTAATTTGATAGATCAGACGTTTATGGTGGTGGTGATTCCAAATATGCTTTTATTTCCTAATTATTATTATGGGAAAACTTTTACTTTCTTTCTTTTTTTTCCAATGATTAAAAAAAAAAAAAAAATTAATTTATTTTTCCATTTTTTTTTGTTGCAACAGGGGACTTGAACTTGTGATCATGTGATCGCTCTTACAGTATAAAAGAATATCTATGAGCAGGAAACACAGGTTGATAAAAACAAGTGTGAATCTTAACTTAAAAAGCCATATGTGATTCTTGGCAAGTGTTGCTGCTTTTTGAACTGCATCTGCGAGGGATGAGGCAGTCGGCAGGTTACTCTGGCATAAAACAAGAAAACACAGAAACACAGGGGGCTTGACTCGCAGCCAAGAAGAGACAATCACGAAAGTCTAAGCAAGTATTATTAAACCCATTTGCTTAATATCAGTTGAGTTGGGAGAGATAGATACAAGCTTACATATACGCCCTACATATGTGACTTTGCTAGCTAAAGACTATAAAGAGAGATTGTCTGGGACGGTAACCCAATACAAACAGTAAAAGAAGAAACTTGAAGCAGAAGTCGGGGTTCCCTGCAACACAGCCCACAACCCCTGTCCCTGCCTACTTGTCCCCCTGAGCTAAGCCCCAAGGTAGCAACTGGACGATCCCTACACTGGCTAGGAAAAACGACGTAGAACACCACAATCCCTGGAAACAGAGAGCGAACAGATAGACAGACAAAAAAACAGAGCGCAGAACTAAGGGAACCAACAAACCAGTCCAGGAGCAAGCCAAAGGTCCAAGCACCAAAAATCAGTCCGGAAAGCGCAGTACAAGCAAGGGAAGACGGAGTCAGGTCAGGGGAAAAGCCGAGGTCAAATATCACTATCAATTAGGAATTGCAGGGTGAAGCTGGTGAGTGACTGGAAGCCTAATCAAACATTGGCGGTGTCAGGAAGAAGCTGAGGGTTTAAATGCTGTCAGAGCTCCCGCCCCAGAAGCTGATTGGGGCGGAGCGCCTGACTGCAGCAGAATAATCACAGAGTGCTGCGAGAACCGCCCACAGCACTAGCAGAACAAACTAAGCTAGAGGAGATGTAGCCGGCTACTATAGCACCTATGCGGCATATACTAGCCGAGCGGCCAGGAGTGGTATCCAGCTCCGCACACCAGCCACCGGAGTGACAGTACCAGTAGTGCGGGCACGGCGACCCCGATAGCCGCCAACCCTGACAATAATTTTAAATTTGGCTCGATACACCTGGCCCAAAACCTGGTTAAGTCAAAAACTGAAGCTTCTAGGTCCTATTGAAAAACAGAGTCCCCCAACTACAGTATCATGGAATAATTTTAATGTTGTTGTCTTAGTGGCCATTACACCCATCAGGCATCAGGCACCAAGTCCTATGTCATCCAACAGCCCCGTTCATATCTGCGCCACTACATGGATTGGTGCATGCGCAGATTGTTTAGCCCCATTGTAAACTTAATCAACTGGTTCTTCTGAGCATCCGCCGGTCCATGTTGTGGGACAGATTTGGGTGGGACTGTAGATAATGCAGGAGATGTCATCCATGTCACATATCAGTCTACCATTTCCTTACATTTTAAGTTGTTCGCTATTGTTATTTTCCACTGATCGCTACAAAGCTGCGATTGCTGTCCATTGACCAAAACTTCCAGTTGGTTTTTGGCATGACATGACTGACTCCTTATGTCTGTAGCATTTCGTACACAAACCTAATCATGTGTAGGTTTCAGGCCATTTTCATACGTCCAAGAAAATTTCACAAGTTTTGGGGTTACGAGATGCATAAATCCCACACGAATCTAAACCCCAATGGGGTCATACGCATGAGCATTTTTTTCCAGGGGAAATAAACACGGCATGTCCTACCTTCGGGCTTTCCCTCGGAACACCTCGTATCTCCCATTGTTTTTAATGGAGCCGGCACAGCATTGTCCTGCCTACGAGCTCTACAGGAGTGCAATGCGAGGTTTACCCATTGAAAACAATAGGAAACACTCAGCGATCCTAAAAGCCGCGGTAGAGGATCAATACTTCCCATAGTGACGAGAGTCGGTTTTAACATAAAAACACCTCACATCCACACGGGCATCACATATTGACCAGCGCAATATTAGACTGAGTGTCACGGCCCGATAACGCCCTATCCCATGTGAAATTAGCCTTAGATTACATGAATATGAAATACCCATCAAACCCACCATTAATTGACTAGTCACACTTACTAACCAGCTCTGAACACCAATTTCTCTGGGGCCTAACAGTTCACATCTAGAGATGAGCGAGCACCAAAATGCTCGGGTGCTCGTTACTCGGGACGAAATTTTCGCAATGCTCGAGGGTTCGTTTCGAGTAACGAACCCCATTGAAGTCAATGGGCGACCCGAGCATTTTTGTATATCGCCGATGCTCGCTAAGGTTTTCGTTTGTGAAAATCTGGGCAATTCAACAAAGTGATGGGAACGACACAGCAACGGATAGGGCAGGTGAGGGGCTACATGTTGGGCTGCATCTCAAGTTCACAGGTCCCACTATTAAGCCACAATAGCGGCAAGAGTGCCCCCCTCCCCCGCCCCCCCCCCGCACTGTCAACGTAAAGATCGTTCTCCTCTGCCATAGCTGTAACAGCTGTGGCAGAGAAGAACGATGTTTGCCCATTGAATTCAATGGAGCCAGCAATACAGCAGGTTCCACTGAAAGCAATGGGCTGCCGGCGTGCGCGGGGATGAATTGTCGGGAAGGGGTTAAATATATAAGCCCTTCCCTGCAATTCATCCAGAAATGTGTTACAATAAAAATATATACCGGCGTATAAGGCGACGGGGCGTATAAGACGACCCCCCAACTGTCACCTTATACGCCGGCAATACAGTGGAGCAAAGAATAAAAATCATTACTCACTTCTTCTGACGTTCTGCGGCGCTCCTGCAGGCTGTCGCTCCCTCCTGGTCCACGGCAGAGTATTGCTTTCTGGACGCAGGGCTTGAAATCCCCGCCTCCAGAAACACAGCCAATCACAGCCATTCAATGACATCATTGTCAGTGGCTGTGATTGGCTGAAGGCACATGTGTTTCTGGAGGCGGGGATTTAAAGCCCTTCGTAGAGAAATCAATGCTCTGCCGGGAACCAGGAGGGAGCGACAGCCTGCAGGAGTGGCGCAGAACGTCAGAAGAAGTGAGTAATGATTTTTATTCTTTGCTCCACTGTATTGCCGGCGTATAAGGTGACAGTTGGGGGGTCGTCTTATACGCCCTGTCGCCTTATACGCCGGTATATATTTTTATTGTAACACATTTCTGGATGAATTGCAGGGAAGGGCTTATATATTTAAGCCCTTCCCGACAATTCATCCCCGCGCACGCCGGCAGCCCATTGCTTTCAGTGGAACCTGCTGTATTGCCGGCTCCATTGAATTCAATGGGCAAACATCGTTCTTCTCTGCCACAGCTGTTACAGCTGTGGCAGAGAAGAATGATTTGTCTTCTATATGTTCTCAATGGGGTCGGCGCTGCTGCCGCCGGCCCCATTGAGCGCATATAGAGAAGAGAACAGAAATCGCAGATCACACATAGGTGCGATCTGCGATTTCTATGGCCTTAAAAAGGACCGTTGGGGTTCTTGAAACCTAAAATACTCCTAACACTCTCCCTATAGCAGCTCCACCAAGATACCACTTTCCCTGAACTAATGTCAGAATGCATCTGTGGCGAGCCGCGGGAGGGGCAGATTTTAATACTTGGGTGACACCTAATCTCGCCAGCCACTCACTGCAGGGGGGTGGTATAGGGCTTGAACGTCGCAGCGGGAAGTTGTAATGCCTTCCCTGTCTTTCTATTGGCCAGAAAAGCGCGCAAATTTCTCAGGGAAGAAAATGAAAGTAACCCGAACACCGCGTGGTACTCGTTACGAGTAACGAGCATCTCGAACACCTTAATACTCGAACGAGTATGAAGCTCGGACGAGTATGCTCGCTCATCTCTATTCACATCCCTTTTTATAAAGTTTCATATTTCTAAAGAAGCCAAGTTTTCCTTCTTACTTAAGGAAGTAGAGCACATTCCTTGAGTGATCTGCTTCCTCTCTCTGCATGTTGTGATATACACTGATTTATAGAAGATGTGAAGATCTGCTATGACATGAATGTTTGTGTTAACCGCTCCATGTGTTACAGAACAATACCCTTCTAGAGCCGTCGACGTTTCTTCCGGGACTGCTCAGTCGATGGGTGGCTGGCTGCATCACATTGTAAAATCATTCTTCTGAAATGAGAGCAGAATTGCTGGATCTAATTAATCAGCCCAAGAAAATATGGAAAACATTGAAAAGTCAAGAATCATAACTTGCCGCCGAAGTACCGGGGGAATTAATCTTAACAAAAGTCGTCTTCTGAAAAAAGAAAAGTTTGATTTAAGCATATAACAGGCCATCATCAGCTGTATTCTGGGTCCTGACAGTGTTATGTTACTCGAAAAAGCATCAAAGACATTGTAACAAGTGAAACCCTCCAGACGTTGCCTACATATAAATCTTTTTTAATCTTTCGACTTTAGAATCTCTCGAACATGTAAGGCATTGCTTCATGGCCAGAAAAAAATGTTCACTGAAGGGCCTTTTAATAAACTGCTTGAACTGCTCGATTGTTTCAAGGTGTCATGTTGTAATCCATCATCCGCAGACGTATCTGCTAGAGCTTATTAAAGATATTTTTACCTTCTTCTGTTTATGTTACTGTTTTATTTCATACAAAGACTTTTATCTCGTGGACTCGAAAATAAAAATGTTCATCGTTTGAGGCATGGATTCAGATATATGTTCCTTGCTAAAGGGTTCTTTAACGAGACTTTTACACATCGAGTCTATGGAATCAGTGAACACATAAAAGTCTAGACTCACTCTGTGGATATGTACTCGGAAGAAAACAGGCCATCAGATCACTACTCGGCACGCAACAGCAACAAGATGTACATTACAACATTTCATTAATTTACTGGCTGTGCTGCATCTGACTGCATTCACTTTATAAGTGACAGGAGCCCTGCAAATATTGTACATGAGGATGTCCTAGAGGAGTTGCGCCAAGTTATAAGGTTATCCTGTATCCAAAGGATAGGGATCACTGGAGGTCCGACCACTGGAACTCACACCCATCCCGAGGAACCGGGGTTCGAACGGTGCCCGAGTCAATGGAGCCAAGGTTGTAGCAGATGCGCTGTTGCTCCATTCGCCTCTATGATGGCGCCGCAGATTGCTGAGGAGCTTGAGCTTAGGAACTTCGTTGCTGTTATTGAAGTGAACGTAGCAGAAATGAGCCTGCGCGACCTCCGCTCCATTCACTTGGACCACAGTTTCAAGATTGGTGGGACCCCCACTGATCATAAACTGCGAATAGAGGATAATCTTGTAACTTGGTACAACCCCTTTAAAATGGATTGTCTAGAATCAGGAATAGGGTCTGATTTCTTTATTTCGAGAAAGAGTGCCACTCTTATCTGCAGGTAATGTGTGGTATTGCAGCTCAGTCCATTCCCTAGTGTCATATGCCTATTAACCAGTTGCCTCTGGTATATTGACCCATTCCATTCACTGTTATCTCTTCACTGGCAGATGTTATTTTGAAAGGTATGGAGGCAACTCCATGGAAATACTGTTGCTGTAGTATGGTGTGTAGATCAGCGTTTCCCAAACTGTGCTTCTCAGGGGCTCCGACCAAGGGTCTAGGTCCTCACTCTACTCACTGATGTAGTAGTGTTGGGACAGGTTCTAGTGAGGAACAGAGCCTGCTGTGGTATATCAATTAGCCGGCTCCGGTCATGTGATTCGCATTGCTATGGAGTCGTAGATCCTGTTCATTCATTTCTTCCCTCCAGACTGTCCGGACAGTGCTGCAGTGGTGAGTAGAGTGGGGACCAATGGCGGAGGGCCAGCAATAGGAGGGAGCCCATTACTGCTGGGGCAGCAATAGGAAGGAGCTCACTACTACTGGTGCCAGCAATAGGGGGGAGCCCATTACTACTGGGACCAGCAATAGGGGGAAGCCTATAACTACCAGGGCCAGCAATACGGGGAGCCTATTACTACTGGGGCAGCAATAGAGGGGAGTATGTTAATTTTAAATTTAATGTATATTAATAGCCTGTATAATGTATATCCAGTGCTTCAGCGTTCCTCCGTTTTTTATCATTTAAACGGCCCTGTCTTTTTCATAACGACGGAGGTAAAAATCATATGTTGTGATAAGCCCCGCCCCTAACCCCCTTGACCACACCCTCTGTCCTGCATTGGGGCTCCATGAGAAACTTTTGCTTGAAAAAGGGCTCCATTGCTGAAAAAGTTTGGGAATCACTGGTGTAGATTAAGCAATGTATTTCTATGTTCAGATAACATTGCTTTATACTGTAAGGGGTTATTCACAAGGGCGTATTTTCAGTAACTGTGTTGTCCAATTGTGTAAGTAACAGCGCATGGACCCATTAACATCAATGCATTTTTTTACATGAAGCATCTAATCATAGCATGTCCAATGGAATCAATGTAAGCAAAAAAAAAAAAGAATGGAGCACTCAAGGCTGGCATCCCAGTGCACTGCATTGTTTATTGATCATTGCTAAACATTTCCAGAAGAAAAACTGGGCCTTCTTCAGTTTTTCCTATTTGTGCACATAAAAATCAATGAATGATGCAGATGTAAAAAACAGGTTTGCTTGGCTGTGGCAGATGGGCCCACATGTTTTGATCAAAATATATTCTAACATTTTTCTATGCACTTAGTATTTATAATAGTTGCTCAATTTTATTTAGATATTAAAGGCGTATGAATGCCGAAGCATTCACTTACATGCGCTTTCACATTTAATGTATTTGTTAGAAGTGTTGACTATGTTTTTTGTTGTATTTGGGCCTAAAAGTGGTGACATGCTGCTAGGGCTTTCTGAATAGCGTCAGATGGCACAGTGCAATGTGGTAATATGTGATCTTTAGGTGCCAAATCTGAAACAATATCCATATGTTCAGGTTCCCAGGATCGGTGACAATTGGCCAAGTGTGATATCCATCAGGGAAGATACCACCACAGTCAGTTTGGTCATACCAAAGAATGTGTTTTACTGTTGTGGCCCCAAGACCAGTTTCTACAGCCAGTAAAGAATGACAGTTGCATTTGCTAGGCCAAGTCTGTAGCTTATAAATTAACTACTATATACTAGTAAAATACATAATACCACAATAAAAGAATTAACAACAGCCAAATATACGGTATGACTGATGGTACTAATAACTTCCTTGAGGATAACCCAAGAGAAAGGAGACCTTCCACCTGTATTATATGGGGTAACAGACAGTTTTTGTTTTAGACAGTTTGATAAATCTCCCACCACACCTCTCAACCAGGTGGACTGTACCTGCCATGCTAAGACACAATCACCAAACAGGCATTTGACTGTACAAACATGTACTTAGTAACAGCTTGTGTTTATTGTTTGTGAATACTGGAGTATGGGTTCATTTAAACAGCACCAAAGTGCATTTTGGAACGACTATGGTGAAGCATGTGTACCAACAAAATCCTGTATTGGGTGAAAAATTTAAGACAACCGAAAGGAGGCCAGAAAATGTTTGATCAAAATGAGCAGAATGTGAAGAGTCGATTACTGACAACAAAAAGGCAATCCTTAAGACTGATTAATTTAGAAAAATCTGTGGTCCCCAAGATCACCAGACCTGATGTCACCTGATGTCTTCTTGTGGGGTTTTACTGAAGGACTGTATATACAACAATACACGATGAACAATTGACGTCCACCAAAGCACAATACAGCAGGAGACCTTGTTTTGCAACATACAAGACAAATGCAGGTCAATTTTCATAGGGAACTGGAGAAAAGTTAAAAATTTAATGAAGAATATTTGGGTTTCCTGGTGAGACAATCACCCCGTATAATGTAAATGTATACAATTATATATCGGTTCCTTGTGATTTCCAGACATTCAGGGTACTAGATTTCTGCAGATAGGTCCATGAAGACTAATATTCAATGACTAAAAGTAGGTTTTGGATCCAAAGAGAAATGAATAGACAAATTACACTAGATATTTGTAGGATGTTTCATGATTACAATAACATGGTTTGTAAGGCTGAAAAAGACACATCTGTCCATCCAGTTCAGCCTATTACCCCCAATGTTAATCTAGAGGAAAGCAAAGACCCCAATGAGGTAGAAGCGAGATTTTCTCATTTTAGGAAAAAAAAAATCCTTACCGACACCGATCTAGAAGTCAGAATAAATTAACCCTCTCCAATCCACTGTCTGACGTCTGAAGACATTCCTATTGAAGGCTTACAGCTCCGATGTCGGAAGACGTCCAGCAGGGTATTCTTACTGTATATTACTGGCCGCTCTGTTGTCGGGGGGCCTCTCCAGCATTTCCCATACCGCAGTACTTGCTCTAGCCAACAGATGGCGTCATTGTAAAATGGCGAAAGAGAAAGTCCACTAGGAAACCCTGAGTCCAAAATTGGATTGCAAAGGGTTAAGCTTTTCTATATTGTGGATCCACATACTGCAGCTTTTTCCCTCGTTACTTTGTTAAAGTTCTTTTTATTTGCTTAGTTGTAGTTCTGTTGAGTTTACAGTTTGATGACAGTGAAATGCAGTTTGTAGACGGAGCAGGACTTTGCAGTTCTTATTTATAGCTGTCAAAAAGATTTATAGTATAGCTGGATCTTGAATGCACTATATTGTTTACATCCCTATGAATTACAATGCATCAATATTTGCTTGTTATACATTAGTTATGGATACATATTGCATTTTGATTTAATAACAGGAGACTGGTTTCTAGAACACTAAGCAGTGACTTGTCAGCTGCCCTAAGAAGCCTCAGTGATTAACACAAAGTCTGCAGAGTACTTATTGTACTGAGACAATGTTACAAGGATTTGCTAAACAATGTTACATATTTCTTGGGTAAAAATAACTATTTAAAATGAAGCTTTCACCCTGGACCCTCCTAGAAGTCGTACTTTAGGCAATACCATCAGGGAGACTTTAAACATACGTGAAGTGTTCATCTGGCAGCGACATCAATTACAATTGTATCCGCGTCCTCAGGATATTGATATAGTTGAAAAGTATTTAGGAGGTGAAAAAATAATAAAAGCTATACTCACCTATCGCTTGTCTCCACCGATCTGGTTTTCACTTCCTTCTGGTACAAGCAGAAACAAGTGACAGCAGCACTCATACACATTTAATACTTGAATAAAACTGTATAACTCTTGTACATACTAACAACATAAATAAGCAAAGTTCTTAGCACATATTTTGATCAAAGCATGTGGGCCCATCCACCACATCCAGGTGACCATGCTTATGGACCAAATATAAATGAGTGCGGCAGCATAAACTGGTGCGAATAGTTGTTAATGGCAAAAAATCAATACCTTATTATTCCATGGAGCAAGTATCAGGCAACGTTTCGGCCAATAATTGGCCGTTATCAAGCCTAAAATCAATGATAATATCATCGTCACTACAATTATATACAAACAAACATTAACAGACAAAGTTAGTTAAAAATCAATTAAAAACACAGGTAAGTATAATACATACCACTTATCCTGCGTAATCATGCAGGGAGACCATGCTGGAACTGACCAAAATGAAATGTCTCTCAGGATATAAAGGGTAAAACACCCCGCCCCCTTGTGTTAATGTCCGCCCATCAGTATGGTGGTGAATAGAGAATGGTCCATAATATATGCTGGTATCTCATTGGTGGATGTGAACTACTGCCCTTCTTACAAATGGGGCACCTGATATTAGGCTAAATTAGGGTATTCAACGCCAATCAGCTGGTCCGCCCAGCGTCAGCGTCATGACGTCATAGGATGCGCGTCATCGCATCACGTGACCAGCGTCACCACATCATGTGTCGTCATGTGATCTGGGCCACGACACATGACCTCACGTCGCGCGCCGCACCTCGTCAGATAGCCTATCATAGGCAAGGGGCGTAAGATGCTGAATAGAGGTATCATCCCAATGCTCATCAGGAACACACTAGAAGACACTAGACTCATTTTATGAAATAATGGAAATTTATAAGCCCATCAAATCTAATCTAAACCATCTCTAATACATAAGTAGCTTAGTACTACTATACTTGGCACAGTTGATATGTAATTAGAACACCATCTGCTTCTGGACACTGAATCTTTCTATAGGTTTAACTTAAAATGATTCAGGTTAATATTCCAGTTAGTGAATCTGTATACAGCTGCCAAATTGTAGCACATCCCACACATACATTACAGCAGACAATTAGTGCAGTCTAGTCGTATATACCGCATATTAGGTGTTCTAGGTTATTGTTATAGCAACTGGGATTAGCCAGAACAAATAACAGCAGATTCAGGTTTATGTAATTTTTTTGTTATTGAGCTATTATTCATTAATAAACAGTGAAATCATCTGTTCTAATGGGAGATTTTTATTTAAGGGTTTCCATGGTATAAACCTTAAATGCTACGGACACCATTGGGGGATCATTTTTTCACTTTAATGCATGTATTTTGGGCTGACTATTTTTGTAAAGGTATTTCATTAAAAAACAGTCACCATTTGTTTTCTGCAGCTTCTACATATCACTGTATGCAGAAACTGCAGCCTAAGGGCGCCCACCCACTGGCGTTTGCGATTTTCTTGCGTGAAAAACGCAGCGTTTTCTGTGCGTTTTTCGCGGCGTTTTTTGCGGCGTTTTCGCGGAATTTTCGCGGCTTTTTCGCGCCTTTTCCATTCATTTCCATTGACATTCATGGGTGCATTAGGAGAAAAATAAGGACACATATGCAACTGACAGTTCCTATGTTAAAAATCGCAACGCACCGCAAAAAAAAACGCCAGTGGACAGGAGTACATTCAATTCTAATTGCTCTTGAGAAAAAACGCAAAACGCAAAGAAAAAAAAATCGCCAGTGGGTGGGCGCCCTAAGGGCTCTCTTACACGGGATGCACCTGACAGCCATTCCAGTGATAATCGTTCTTGTGGTTTTACACAGGAGTGAAGATTGCTGAGTGAATGGAGGCAGAGCAGGCTGGGGATTGTTCTGACCGTCCGCCCCCATTCACAGTAAACAGGTAGTCATTTATAGAGGAAGTCTGCCTGTTTAAATGAGCCAATTGTCGTTTGATTTTTATTAGAGATGAGCGAGCGTACTCGGATAAGCACTACTCGCTCGAGTAATTTGCTTTATCCGAGTATCGCTGTGCTCGTCCCTGAAGATTTGGGTGCCGCTGCGGCTGACAGGTGAGTCGCAGCGGGGAGCAGGGGAGAGCGGGCGGGAGAGAGGGAGAGAAAGATCTTACCTCCGTTCCTCCCCGCTCTCCCCTGCAGCTCCCCGCTCCGTGCCGGCACCCGAATCTTCAGGGACGAGCACAGCGATACTCGGATAAAGCAAATTACTCGAGCAAGTAGTGCTTTTCCGAGTACGCTCGCTCATCCCTAATTTTTATGCTTCCACCATCCGAACAATAACCGAATGATCATTTGTCGTTCTGGTCTTGCAGGCAATTACACTGAACAATTATTGTTCAGATTCTCGCAATTGACTTCAATGGAAGTCCGGTATCCGCACTAAAATGGAGCATCCTGAGATTTGTTTTCTGCATGCTTTATTTAATGTGTGGACGCCCATGTTTCCCTATAGGCAGCTTGATTTGCGGATCTTCTGTGTGGGTGCTGAGTGCAGATTCCGCAAAACAAACCTGCCCGTGGACATTGGGCCTTAACTAGTGTGTACCATATTAATAATTATTGAGCCTTTGGGTTTTGATGGATGGGGGCTGAGGGGAAGAGTTACATTTTTAAATTGGAGGTGGATAATGGATAAGCCATATGTTCCATTTGTCGGTGAAGGCGTCTATCCACCATTTTTATTCTTGCTCTGATGCATCTAAACTAGGATATCCCGTGCATTGGATTCATCTTCTTCTTCTCTGCTGATTGGAGGCTACAGTGGGGATGACATCCAGGCACAGACTTAGTATGCTATTGAGATTATTGTGATGCATGATACTACCGGTATGTACTATTCTCTGCAATAGACTTAACTAATTACTGTAACGTTTGTTATTGTGACAAATGTATCAATTCTGGTGGCTGCAAAAAGAACTAAAAATGATGGCTGTATTAAACTATTTATGTTACAACCTATGTTACGTCTCACCTATCTGGGCTGTGTGTCAATGGATCTGAAAGCCAATTTTTTAATCATATATGTGTTTTGGATTTACTCTCTCATTGGATTCATTGGTTTTATATGTTTTTGCATGCTTTTTTGTAAACTTAAATGTACTTAATCCAAACCAGTTTATCTATAATAAGAATAACCTTTATTTGTATTAGAGTCAGTATATTCTGCAGCACTTAACATTTCAGAGGATACATGTATAAAAAAAATCAGATTTTATTCGACACGATGGAAGCATTTAGGCATCTTTACATGCAAATAAGGGAGATGGAATAATACCTCCACAGTGCTACCTATTGCAAGGCAGTATTCCTTCAAGCCAAAGTTAGATTTTAATTCCCAGTCATTGTTACAAGGCTTGTATAAAGAGTCTAACTTTGGCTTGAAGGAATGCTGCCTTCCAATAAGTGGCGCTGTGGAGGTATTATTCCATCTCTCTTATTTGCATCTTACCCAGAGGAGCATGAATGGCCTTTTGAGTCTCCTCACTCACCATCTAGGTGCTCTCTCTAAGAAGAAAAGATAGCATTTCTGACCAGGGTATCTTTACATTGGACTTGATCCCAGCTAAGGTGAAGCAGCTCTCTGGTATGTAGAGGGAATAACTGAATAGCTGCCCACAGCTAGATACCCATGTGCTGTGGAACCCAATGTCTCAACAAACCCTAACCCCTTTTATAACAAATTCCATTTATATATAAGGGGTTTCCTCATCACACTCCAGAGACTCAGGATGGAATAAATTTTCTATACCCGGAGGGGGAGGGGGGACAAATCCACTACGTATACTTTCAAACCAATATAAGAGCAATTTCCTATATTCTTCCTCTTGTTGAATCCTTACGTCTTATCAAAGACAAAATTTTAAATAACTATATACGTGGACTGAAATTTTGATGTGTACAGGACATATCAATAGGAGTACATTCCCCACCGGGGCAAAAACAGGCAGCATGTTTACCAAATTAGATACAGCCCCCACCCAGGCATGGTACATGTGAGGCTGAGAAATGAGTCTGGGGTCCCCCAAAATATCATATGTCAATACGACTCAACACTGTCACTAAGCGTAATGGAGTGGGACCTCTGCTCAGACATACTCTCAAACTCAGGCACAAATTCAGGGGACTGAGGATTCAACGTTCGGCTTGGTATAGGAGAAACAGTGGGATTAGGTGCTTGGATCACTATCATCCAATCATTCTCAACAGCCTCGGGGGAAACAGAAGGATTGTTCATCAGACTCTGAGAAAGGGCACAATTTGAATCATCACCAGAGATATCTGGATCATCAAGTTAGGGGATAAGTAGCAAATAATTCTGGTGGCAAGTCTTAATCCTACCCTCTGGCCCCTTTATTTTGTCCACTACTATGAAAATCTCATTCCTCCATCAATCCGCTTACTTGCGCTTTGCGGACGCTCCCAAGTTTTGTAGTAAGAATCGATCACCTGGATTTAGTTCCTGGTACTTGACCCAAAGATCAAATCTTTGCTTATTTCATTCATTCAGTCTGGCGGCACTCTCTTCAGCCAGTGTTCTCCTGAGTGCCTCATTCAAACGGGTCACATATTGATAATGATCCCAATGACTAACTCCATCAGTAGAAACTCCCAGCAGAAGATTAATAGGCAGTTGAGGCTCTCTCCCAAACATTATGAAGTATGGTGAATATCTGGTACTTTCATGTCTGGTGTTGTTATAATAGTGTACCATGGCTTCGACTTTTTGGCTCCAAACCAATTTATCATTGAGCTCCAGGGTACCTAGCATATCCAACAGAGTTCGGTTGAATCTCTCAAGGAGAGTATCTCCTTTGGGATGATATGAAGTTCTCTGACTCTTGTGGATATGCAGCAACTGTAGCAGCTCCTTAATTAAATTGCTTTCGAAATCCCTGCCTTGATCAGAATGCAGTCGATGCGGTAATCCATAATGTATAAAATACTTCTCCCAAAGTACTTTCGCAACGGTAACTGCTTTTTGATCCTTCGTTGGAAAAGCTTGGGCATATCGAGTAAAGTGATCAGTCACCACTAGTACATTTCCAAATTCTCTGGAATCATTGTCAATACAAAGGAAATCTATACATATAAGATCCATGGAACCAGAACTTTTTGAATGGCTCATGAAAACCGCTCGAGCTGGGAAAGTCTTCCATTGTACACACCAAAGGTGGCATCTACATAACCTGGTCACAGTGTATCTCATCCCAGGCCAGTAGAATCGATCTTGTATCAGACTATAAGTCTTTTTGGGTCCCAAATGGCCATGGCGATCATGTAGACTTCAGAAAACCATCTACTAGAAACAGTGCGGGATAATCAATTGACGCCTTCCAGGGTGGTCAAGGTACAGTATCACACGACAGAGCAACCCTTTGTTGATCTCAAATTTTTCCCAATCTCGAAGGAATTGGCCACATTCCATAGTCAAGGACTTCTGTAATATATCTTTATTCTTAGATCTCACTGCTTCGTAAAGTGGTGCAATAAGATGATCAGCCTTTTGACTCCCAATCATTTGCTATGGGGATTTAGTGCATTTCTTGAATGCCCTCAAAGTGTCAGGATGCACAAACATGTTAGGTACGGCCTCAGCACCACCTCCAATGCTGTCTATAAGCCGTGTTTCAGAAAAGGCCACTTGATCCTCAACGACAGCAGCCATGGCACATAAAGCTATTACTCCAGGCCCAGAGACCTCTTCCCACTTATTCTCTTCATCCACATTAGTTAATCCCGGTCGTTGGGAGAGAGCATCTGCCCCAATATTTTTTGGGTCCTGGCTTATATTTTAACGTGAACTGATAGTTGGATATTGCTGCCAACCAACGGTATCCCATTGCTTCAAGTTTAGCTGATGTCAAAATGTATTTCAATGGATTGTTATCCGTTCTCATTTCGAACGTTGCTCCATACAAGTAGTCATGCAACTTGTCGACAATAGAAACATCGCCCAGGTGACTTTTGTAAGAGATTCTCTCTCCTTCATCCAAAATTTCAGCTTTAGTATCTGGTCTCCTGGCAGGTTGTGAGAGAATCAGCGGACCTATGCAATGTTAATTGCTTATGTACTGCAGATCACACACATCCATAGAGAGCAATGGAGCCTGTACATGTGGAATCCGTGCTAAAATAGGGCATGCTGTGATTTTTCTTCCACTTGCGGAATCCGCAGTTCCTACCCGCATGTCTGCGTGAATCGGGGAAAGTTCATGCCTTTCAATTGCCCGCGTATTACGGCGCATTGACAGCAATTTCAGAATCTGCAATTCAAATCCAGTCGTGTGAGCCTGGCCTTAAATAGAGGTGATATTACCATTTCAGCCATATTTTAAAACCCTGCTACACCACAGCACATCCCACACTGTTCTCTCTTCACTCTTTTGCTTTTACTTCCACGGGACTAGAAAAGCAGACACAACAGTCTAATGAAGCATACTTCATGCCGAGCATCCATGTTTATGGTGGAGTGGAGATAAATAGCTGTTGGCCTGACGAGCTCCCTGCTGACAGCTATCTCCTGTGTACGGCCGGCCGGCTCTATGTACTAAAGAACTATTCTAAGTAGCAGTAAATTGGAAACAGCTCTTCCAATTCAGCTCAACTTCCATTTCTAAACAAACCACTGAAAGCTGCAGGTAATAAAATACAATCCGTAAAAACAATTATTTTCTATTGTAGACGTTGTGCCGTTTCTGCTCGGTAAGAATATCTATTGAGGTAACGCTATCTCTCTTCTCTCTGCTTTCCTTTTTTTTGCCTTCGTTATATATCTGGCTTTGTGGTCACATTAATTTTGCAAAGAAATTTCACTTCAAGCACGATCCCCTTAATGCCACAAATGACTTGATCTCTGTTGAGGGACTGAAGGTTGAGCAAGGGCCTCCTCGAATTTCAGAGTTTCGGTGGCATATTACTCTATGACATCAGTGTTTCTAATATGGAGCTCTGGGCGTCTGCATATGATATGGAACATACTGTCTAGTTTTTATGAGATTCTTGTTTTTTATCTGAGATATTAGGAAAGATCAATTAAATAAATGCGAAGATAATGAGCAGGCGAAGCAACAGTCCATAAGTTAGGCACCTGTACAAAATAGATTTTGACTCGCTGAATCTGCTGATTTCAATAGGTCCGAATGATTATGTAAGGTATATGGGGGTGTATTGACATTCCTCAAATGGCAGATGCCTGGGGAGATAAGGATTGGGTAGTTGGATTTCAACTGCCTGACCCTTTTGTTCTAGGGGAGATAAGCCACTGCCAGAGGTGTCTGGCAGTGACTTTCTTCCAGCTCAGTATTCAGAACTCATGAATGATTGGCTGAGCTGAGCATGCAAGTGTATTGGTTGTTAGGCAAGACAGTTGTCCGCCAAAGCTTTCTTATGTGTTGGGGAGCCTAAGAATGTCCAATGTTAAAAAAATAATAGTTAACAACAGTAGCATAGGCAAGATGCAGATTATTGAGATTACTGATATGGTAATAAAGGAAGATAGCCCAGAGGTCCTACAAATAACCTGGACATTCTGCCAAGGTAAGGTATGAGTGTAAATCGTGTTTTCCTTTGCATGTTAACCAAATAACTTTCATGGAGAAACATAAAGAAGTGCAATGTATGCTAATTTTACATCTCTGCTGGGCTCTTGGGGTATGTTCAAATGGATGGAGCTTTTGCTGTCTCTGTCATTGTTACCAATGCACCTGGAAGCCTCAATCCCCCTTCACTTGAATTAAAATACAAAACCAAGAATGACATGCAAATACAGTTTAAAAAACAGCAATAAATAGGCAATAACCACTATATATGCTATGTTTCCAGGTCTGGCTATTGACTTCCATCACACCCTCCCTTCTTGCAATTGCGGTTTCTGCCGCCCTGCTGCTATGATCATCAGAGGATGCCACATCCTCCTGCATCCTAGGCCATGTGTCTCTGTCTCCCATAGGGTACACATGCATGCACAGACCGTCTCTTAAAAGGGCAGCTTGGGCTCCCAGCTTTCCCATCCTCAGCCACTCCTGATAGATCTTGCTCTATTTGAGGCTACCCCTCCCACTAGAGGGTGCCTGAGCAATTATTCTGTCTACTCTGCTAAAGTGCCGTATTGTCCTGACAGTTTACCTGGTTTTGATTCATGCCTGTTCCATTCCTGACCTCAGCTTGTTTATTGACTATGCTTAATCTGTCTGCTGTTTGCCGGGACCCTTGGCCTGATTCACCGTTATGTAAGAATTTAATTTGCCCTCACCTTGGCTCTTTTCTATAACAACATGTCTGTCCACTTTAGTATTGCACTACGGGGTATTAGTGTATCTTGACGCCACCAGAAGTGTGGGTGGCGACAAGATACAGTCTTCTTGACAGGCCGGCCACTCCCCCATCAGGTCCTGGCACTCACTAACAGTGCCTTAGCCGGCGTTGGAGTGGGTTGCATACCCGGATAGTGAGGGAGCAGCGGCACAGTGTCTTTCCCGGCCGCCTGCCTGCATTGTGGGGGAGACAGAGTGAGCGGCAGAGCCGCTTCCCCTTCGGCTGACCAGCACTCAGAAGTGGCGCCGGATTTTGGTGGACTAGCGGAGGCATCAGCAGCAGCAGCGGTGGCCACAGTACAGTGAGTAATGGAGGAAGGGGGATGTGGAGGCTGGAGGCCAGTGGCCGAAAGTGAGGGAGCAGCGAGGACGGCAGAGCCGCTTCCCTGTCAGCCTCCCTTAACGCTGCAGCGGCCGCCGACACAGAGGGAGTGGGTGACCTGTGGCACTGACTGTCACTGAGGGAGGGAGGGAGGGGGACGTGGAGGCTGGAGGGCAGCGGCGGACAGTGAGGGAGTGGTGGGGGTGCCAGAGCCACTTCCCTGTCCCCTCCCTGCACTGTGCAGCGGCCGCAGACACACAGGGAGTGGGAGACCTGTGGGGCTGACAGGAGGCTGAAGGCAAGACTGAAAAAAAAGGACCTTACACGCTTGAGCCAATCCGGAGGTGGGGGTGTGAGAGGGGCGTTCCTCCTGTCAAACCCCTAGCTTCTGGTGGCGTCAAGATACACTAATACGGCATTACGGTAACCCCGTCAGCTGTGTTATAACTAAGACTACTTCTCGTTTTTAACTGCAGCAAAGGCCAGATCCCTTTGCGTTGGGCTAAAGGGGTTAAAACCAGGGGACTCCAGGTGCTGGCCCCATATCTAAACCAAATCGGTTTTGTGGCACAGCAGATCCACATCCGCTGTATTGACAATATCATTTATATATGTATGGAAAACTTCATCATTATATATTAACCTATATACATGTCTTTCTATATTTGCGTTTTTTTTCCTTATTTCAAGCAGCTTAAGTATTTACACTTGTTACAACTAATTAAGGTCAATTGGATCTTATTGGAAATCACTACTTTAAAGTAACTACTTTTTAAAATGTCTCAAGAGAAACACTTCCTGTTGTTAATTAGCAAAGCTTGTATGTATTCAGGGTAAGCAGCAGGACCCATAAACTCTTTACCACACTACATATTTACACCATTATTATCCCTTCATATTCATAGGAAAGAAGGATTCGCCAGAGCCGCGTATTATAAGAAGTGTATTAATGCACTTTATTAGATAGTTCTTAGATAGATTTTCTTTAGTTTACACAAAATGGGAAATTAAAGTAAACAAAAAAAAAGAAGAGGAGTAAGAAAGTAAATGTTAGAACGACCCGTACTGAGAGTGTCACCAAATGTATTGTGTCATTAATATTGAAGGAGTATGCCTATCTCGGCTAATTGTAGTCACGATGGACATACTCTACTGTATGAGGAGTTGGCGTGATCGGAAAGTAAGGGAACAGCTCAACAGGCTGTCGGTTTTCACGCTGAGCCGATATACGGTGTCCTTGTCTGCAGGGGAAGGAGGATGGAAAAGCCAGGAGCAGGAACTGAGCTCCTGCCCCTTCCCCGACCCTTGCCACTATTTGCAATGGGAGGTATGGGGGTGGAGCTAAGCGGTCGTACTTAGCTTTGCCCCCGCCTTGCCCCCTCCTATTGCAAATAGTGCAGAGGGGCGGAGAGGGGGCGGGAGCTCAGTTCCTGCTCCTGGCTCTTCCATCCTCCCCCCCTGCAGACAAGGACACCGTATATCGGCTCGGCGTGAAAACCGAGCCGATTTACGGTCGTCTGAAATAGCCCTAAGGGTTATTCCAGAGACTGGGTAAAATTTCACCAACTTTCCACTTATTGCCACTATTCCAAACATCCATCTAAACCATCAAACTGAACTTCTGTACTTATTTTTTGCTGATCCGCCCCACCGCAGGTTACCAGGCAGCTTCAGATTTCCACATGGTTATTTAAAATGGCCAAGAGGAACGCAAAAACGACATCTCCCATAATGCCCCACTGTCGGTTACTGACAACTGTGCCTCCACAACTTTACAAACTGTGTCAGTATTACATAATTGGTAGGCACTGAGCATGTCTGACTGATAAAAGTAATGGTAACATAATTGAAAGGGCAAAAAAACTTTGGCATAAAAAGTGATCCAAACATATTAAGGCCCAATGTCCACGGGCAAAATAACATTAGTAAATGTTCCGCATGATCCACGCCCATAGGGAATCATTGGGCACCCGCAGCATGCTCCATTTTCTGCAGTTTTCCCGCACGGACAGCGCCCGCGGCTTTCATTGAAGCTTATGGAAGCCATCCGGTCCCGTGGCACACTCGCAGCTGTTATTGTGCTGTGCCGTGGGAAAGAAGGAGTTTAGAAAAAAAAAAAGACTCTGCAAGGCGCATGCGCATGGGCAGAAGAAACAAGATCCGGCCGCGATGGAGGGGAGACCCACAGCATCCGGACAGGTAAAGTATAATCTATTTCTTGGCCTCATGTCTGCAGGCCACAAGGGACCCGCTGCGGGATTCTGCACAGGGAATCCATGCAGGCCAGAATTTCCTCCGTGGACATGAGGCCTAATAGTCAAGTTAAACCTGGCTATATCTGTAATTCACACAAAAAGTTCAATACCTTTGTAAATACATTACATTGTAACACTTATGAACTGATCTTGAGTTAAACATTCTGGATCATAGCCCAGAGCTGCATTCACAATTCTGCTCGTTATTCAAAACAGTCAGCAAGCTTGTTGTCAGACATACCCCTTAACAATTAGCTTAGCTCCTATACTTCAGTGGCACCTGTGCAACATTCTCCATTCAACATGGCAGATACAGTATATACGTATGGACCATTCTTCCTAAAGGGGTTTTCTAGGACTCAGCTATTGACGACCTATCCTGTAGGCCTGCTCATTAGTGTACAGAGCTGATGTGCTGCCAGAAGCACACAGGTCCGAACACCCTGTAGTGTACACAATGATATTTGGGACAGTATTGCCAGCACTGGTCACATCAGTGTGTACGGAGCTGTGTGTTTTCAACAGCACGTAAGTGGCGTATGGCTCAGTGATAAGCTGATCAGTGGAGGTCCCCGGTGGTGGACCCAACCAACCAACTATTCATGACATATACTGAGGATTGGTCATCAATAGTTTGGTCATGGAAAATCCCTTTAAGAGGCATTGCAGAGGTGGTAAGAGATCACTGGACAGATACTCCATGAGTGGGCACTGACTACTTACCCAATCAATGTGGTCAATGCCTCCCTCTGCTCCCTTCCCAGCTGCTAATGTACACCTTCGGAGGTCAGTGTACCTCTAATAGTTACATTGCAGTCAAGAGTTCTCCTGGTTTAGCCTTCAGCTACACATAGTGGAATCACTTCCTGTCTGGAGGTTATTCTTAAAGGAAGTCCATCAGGTAAAACTGAAGAAGGAAACTGTCAATCATTAAGCAAGTGGGGCGGAGGCGGCTGAGGAAGACCGGGAGCAAAAATACAAGTCGAGTCTGAGCCGAGCGGGGCAGAAAAACAAAGGATTTCTCTGTGATGGAAGTGCTACCAGAAGAAATCATAGTATGATGCCCATCCGCAACTGAGCACTGATCTGGCAGTGCTAATAGTTAATAGGGCTATTTTCACCTGACAGTCTTTCTTTAAGAATAGAGCATGCACCCGAAACATCTAGTTATATTAGATATTACCCCATAACCATCCTAGTCCACCATAGATAATATGAATGGTAATTTTTTATTTTGGTCATACTAGGGTATTAAAGGGGTTGTCCGGTTATAAACTATTGATGGTCTTTATTTAGGATAAGTCATCAATAGTAGATTGACAGGATCGGCATGCTTGTGCACTAAGCTGATTTCTGCACGAAGAACACAGCTCCGTTCCCACCACAGTGGCCAAGCTTGGTATTGCAGGTAAAGTACCATTTATTTCAATATGAACTTGGCCTGCAATACCAAGTCTGGCGACTACAGTAAAAATGGAGCTGCCTGCTTCCTGCAGAAATCAGTTCAATGCATGAATGCACTGGCCCAATGAACAGCTGATCGGCAAAATCTTGCTAGTTTACTATGGTTGACTTATCTTGAGGATAGGCCATCAACCGGACAACTCCTTTTATCACTCTACCCCAAAGGTATTTCAGAAATACAACCCCTAACCCCTATACCTCTCTTTGTAAGGTATTGGGGTTAGTGAAGGATGTTGAATTTTCAGTCACTGACATGGGCACTGATGTACTTGGAAGCCTCCCTTTTGCCCCTGAAGCAGATTAATTAGCAATTCTCCAGTGCAAATATTTCCTTTCACTTCATCTTGACAGTGGGCTTGCTGAATTGTGCAATCTTGGATATAAGACACCAGCAATCCATTCATCTCTACCAATCCTGTTTGCTTCAGATGACAGATGGCAAAAGAGCCAGTCAATGTATCAGTATCCCCTCACCCAGCACATTATACAGTTCTCCAACCTTTCAAGGTTACTTTGAATCTCATGTACCAGTCTGTCAATATATGCCACCAGGACAATATTAATTGATGATAGATAGATAGATAGATAGATAGATAGATAGATAGATATGATGTAGATAGATAGATAGATAGATAGATAGATATGAGATAGATAGATATTAGATAGATAGATAGATAGATAGATATGAGATAGATAGATATTAGATAGATAGATAGATAGATAGATAGATAGATAGATAGATAGATAGATAGATAGATATTAGATAGATAGATAGATAGATAGATAGATAGATAGATAGATATGATGTAGATAGACAGAGAGATAGAGATTAGATGGATATACATTAGATAGATAGATATAAGACAGATAGAAAGGTAGGTAGATATGAGGTAGATAGACAGAGAGATAGATATTATATATATATATATATATATATACATATATTAGATAGACAGATAGATATTAGATAGATAGATCGATAGATCGATAGGTAGATATGAGGTAGATAGACAGAGAGATAGATATTAGATGGATATTTATATATTAGGCTGCATTCCCACGAACGTATATCGGCTCGGTTTTCACGCCGAGCCGATATACGTTGTCCTCGTGTGCAGGGGGGGGGGGGAGGATGGAAGAGCCAGGAGCAGGAACTGAGCTCCCGCCCCCTCTCTGCCTCCTCTCCGCCCCCTCTCTGCCCCTCTGCACTATTTGCAATGAAAGGAGGTGGGGCGGGGGCGGGGCTAAGTTCCACGAATTAGCCCAGCCCCTGCCCCCCCCCTCTCCCCATTGCAAATAGTGCAGAGGGGCGGAGAGGGGGCGGAGAGGAGGCAGAGAGGGGGCGGGAGCTCAGTTCCTGCTCCTGGCTCTTCCATCCTCCCCCCCCCCCTGCACACGAGGACAACGTATATCGGCTCGGCGTGAAAACCGAGCCGATATACGTTTGTGTGAATGCACCCTTAGATAGATAGATAGATAGATAGATAGATAGATAGATAAATAGATAAATAGATAGATAGATATGGGATAGATAGAAGACAGATAGATAGATAGATAGATATGAGATAGATAGATAGATAGATAGACAGAGAGAGAGATATTAGATGGATATATATTAGATAGACAGATAGATATTAGATAGATAGATATGAGATAGATAGATAGATAGATAGATAGATAGATAGATAGATATGAGATAGATAGATAGATAGATAGATAGATAGATAGATAGATATGAGATAGATAGATAGATAGATATTAGATAGATATGAGATAGATAGATAGATAGATATGAGATAGATAGATAGATAGATATGAGATAGATAGATAGATAGATAGATAGATAGATAGATAGATAGATAGATAGATAGATAGATATAGATGAATAGATGAGAGAAAACCCAATGACTTAATAAAGTTAATAAATTAATATATACCACCAGCAGAGAGATTGATGTATTTTAAATGTGTGTAACTAAGACTGCAAAGTTCTGCAGCCCGGTGCAGCTGAGACCTTCACCAGCTGTCAGACTGGACTGATATCTCATCAATTTTGGATTGTGTGGTGTTTGTTGGCTGATCCCAAGAGGGAAGAGGCGTACATTGGATGGAGTTAAAAAAAAGGACATTAGTTCCCTAGAAATCATCTTGCCTTCTGGGCTAGGTCAGAGTCGTCCAATAATTCTGCAAGCAGGAAGGTAACTAACCAGGGCAGCACAGAATCCTTTTCATATATTATGTGTGAATTTTTCATGAATGCATCTGCTGGAGTGGCTCAGGATGTTTGGAGGCTTTACTAGTGTTCTCCGCTGGTTAAAGCAAGGACAGAGAATACATGTAATGATAATATCTGATGATAAATAACAGTAATACCAATATCTGATTATATGTAACAATAATAGCGTATTAGTAACTGCTAATGATGTTAGTAATAATAATAAATACTAATTCTAAATGAAAGTCTTCACTATTATCCATAGTAACTATAATGATATACATCACTGCATTAGGAACAGTGGGGTGTAACATCTTGTGATCAGTAACGTGGTACCACATGATGGCCGCACCATGATCGGCTCGCAGATAATGTACTAACCTCTCTGTGCAGCTGAAGGCAACATCTTGCAATCATGGGTAAACATGGTGACTTCAGTGACTTTGACCCCGGATTGTTGATGCCCGGAGGTGTGGTGCAAGTATTTCTGAAACACTCACAAAGGTTGGCTGTTCCCAATCTGTCGTATGAAGGGTGTACCAAAATTGGTTGAATCATGGACAGACATCCAACAGAAGATCAAACAGCAGCAGGCCATGTGTAGTTGATCCTAGAGGTCAGTGTCGGGGGGCACATCTGGTATCTCAGCATCGAGGTGCCACAGTGGACCAACTGACCCAGCAGTATAACAACAGGAAATTTAGACACATTTCCACAATGACCATGCAGTGTACATTGCATTGACTGGGATCGATAGCGTAAGACTGAGAAAGGTGCCCCTGATGACCCCTCATCATCACCATCAACACCTTGTATGGGCCCAGGAAGGACGTCAATGGACCTTTGCAGAAAGTCGTTAGGAATGATGAGTCCCGTTTCCTGCTGAACCATTTAGATAGTGAGGTCTGCATCTGGCATAAATAGAATCAAGACGTTTCTCATGGGTGCACCATTAGAGTTAACAGGCTGGTGGTGGCTGTATCATGGACTGGGGAGCGTATTTCTGGAATGGCCTGGGGCCGTTGGTCATCATACCACAATCCTTGAATGGTAAACACTACAGGGACTTGTTAGCTGACCATCTGCACCCAACCTTCCTCAACCACTGTGCCATCATTCAACAAGACAACGCTCCATGTCTTCGAGCTTGGATCACTAAGGAGTGGTTGGAGGAACACAACAATGAATTGTCCAAACTGCTTTGGTCCCCAAACTCACTGGACTGTAACCCCATTGAATATGTTTGGGATATGCTGGAAAGGGTTATGAGATCTGCTCTCACTTATGTGCCCCAACTGACAGAGCTATTGCAGCAGGCATGGCTCAAGCTGAGTATAGAGGATGGTCATCAACCTTGTGGAATCTGTTCCTCGATACCTGAAAGCCACGATCACCTGATAAAGGTGGACCAATCCATTTTTGAGTAGGTGTTCCCAATGCAGTGATCATTCAGTGTACTAGTAGTAATAATTGGTGATAAGAATAATAATCCTAAAGATCACCTGATCAGTGATTAATAATTTTTCTTTTAAGCTTCGTATCTCTAAAGAGACTGTGCCAGCAATGAGGAACCCATTAACTAAAGTTATAGACATAGGAGAGGGGGCACTGAGCCTAGGGATGTGACTCTTCTACTCACCTGCCTCCCCATTCCTTCGTGGTGGCTTTGCGCATAGATGAGAGAATTGTAGAGGCTAGTGAGCGCGAGGCTAGTTTCACATGAGCAGTATATCATGGCGATTTTGCCGCGATAAAACGCTGGCCGAAAATCGCGATCATCTGAAGCATTGGATTTCAATGCATTTGTTCATATAAGCGATTTTCCGGTGATTTAAATGGCTATTAGGGCTTAAACACAGGGGCGTGGTTTTCTCCCATTACGCTGTCATGATAATCACGGCCGCATAGCGGGACAAAACGAAGCCACGGATTTCAATAGGATTTCAGTGGCTTACTTTTCACTATGGGAGATTCTAGTTCATTGCACAGCCAAGAAAAGATAGAACTTGCCCTATCCTTTCCGCACATAGTGAGTACTACATGCGGGAACCTATCTTTCCGTGATATTTTTTTAAACTTCTGCGCTTTGGCGTGGAGTTTGAACAGCTGGCGGAGGGGAAGAAAATCCCCTAATTCAGGCGCAACTATGCTCCATACAGGCGAGTGTAGTTATGCCTACAGCCGTGCATTTTCGCCCCTTCATCCAAATTAGGTGCTGGTGTTCGTGGGTATCTGCAGTATTTTGCGCATACCTGCGCGTACATATGTGCACATTTGCGCACCCCATAGATTCCTATCCCATATTTTTTTCGTGCAAGCAAAATGCGCACGTAAAAAAGAACAGTGAGAAGGAATCCATTGAAAACAATGAGTTCTATTCTCTGCCAACTGTGCACAGATTTTGCGTGCGTAAATACTCCCGTATGAATAAGCCGTATCTACTTATGTGCTCATTTGTTTACGCCCTTAAACTTACCAAGGGTTCATTTACATGCTCATCGTGCAGTTTAAACAGCCGTCGTTCAGTAGTGAATGGCCGCTGTGTTATGTCAATGGAGAGGGGCGGGGGAATGAGAAATCTCCTGCACTGATCCGCTTCCATGCTGGCCGCTCCATGAGCGTGACAGATCTGCTAGCTCCTGTGCAGGAGCACGGGAGCGCAGAGACACGGGAGCGCAGAGACACGGGGACGAGTGTTGGGCATCGTTTGCCTGACACTCGTCCTGTGTAAATGGGCCTTAAGGTCCTCAATCCTTCACTGTTTGCACCAGCTCTGGGGCCTGGTCCGTCCATCGGACTCTCTTCTGCAGCGTGCGCACACACCCATAGAAAATAGTGTGTGCATGCGCACTGATTGCAGAGATGGTCCAATGCATACACTTAGGGCTCATTCATACGAGTGTAAGCGCAAGAACGCTCGCTCCTGCGCAATGTATTTGCACGGTGAGGATGAAAACACACTGCCATAGGTGCAACTACGCTTGGCGGTACGGAGCGTAGTTGCACCTGGATGAGGGAAACTTTTACCACTTCACCAGCTTTTCAAATTCCACGTCAGGGGTTTTAAAATATACGCGGGAAGATAGGTGCCGCCCGATCTTCCCCGCCCAATGTATTCACTACGTGCAGGAAAGGTAGGGCAGGTCCTATATCTTCTCGGCCGTAGTATCAACGGGCGAGAATCTCGATAGTAACACGAAACCAATGAAATCTGATAACCACCCGCCCATTCAGACAGCCTTGCTGCGGCGTATGTACCGTTGGCTCCCCCTCACCGCCCTTGCCGGCATGACACACCCTTTTCCGTGGAATTGATTGGCTGTTTAAAGCCTAATAAGCTCCGGCTGCCTACTTTTCCTGGATTTTGTGCAGTGTTACACCCTTCTTCTTGTATAATTTCACCCCTGCTAGCAACTTCTATGGCAGTTTTGCTGTGCAAAATGCAGGAAAACAGAGCAGGACCTATTTGTTTGGGCACACATGATATACAACCGCAAAACACGCTTATCAAAAAGAACCCATTGAAATCAATGGGTTCTTCTCTCTGTGCGCAAACACGGCCATGTGATGGAGCCCTCACACGAGCATATGCGCAAAAATGCTCACCCCAGCACAACATATTTGCACATGAACGAGGTTGTTTTGCACATGTCTGCACATATTACTGTACTTTTTGCACATGTAGGGCCAGTTCACACGTGTGACACACACCATAGATTAAAAGGCCATGTAGCCTAATGAGGTCCAGATGTGTTCCTTTCCCCACAGTTTTGCACAGTGCTTCCCCTTGCAAATTTGCCAATCTCAATAGACTTCTATGGGGGCCTTTCTTGCGCAATACGCAGAAATGTAGAGCAGGTCCTATTTTTTTCTGTGAAATGCACAAAACGCTCTCATGAGAATGAATCCATTGACATTAAAGGGTTCTATTCTCTGTATTTTGTGCACATATATTTTACGCACGCAAAAACATGTGCAGATATAGCCATGTGAAGAAGCCCTAAGCGTTGGTTTCCAGAGCTAACAGCAAGGGAACAGAAGGGCCATCAAGTGTAAAAATCACACCCCCAGCCTCCATCTTCCTCTTATGTCCAATCAGGACATATTTATTTGCATCTTATATGGACAAACATATATACACACCAGGGGCGTAACTAAAGGCTCTTGGGCCCTGATGCAAAAGGTGAGCTGGGGCCCCCCTTTATCTGTATCTGTACCCGTACCCATACCTAAACCATGCTGCACAGAGACATAACTTGAAGCTCCTTGGCCCCAATGCAAAACCTGTAACAGGGCCCCCAACTATAATGCATTATTCATAGTACTGGGCTCCCTATATGGAGAAGAGAGGCCTTATGGGCCCCTTAAGGCTCCTGGGCCCGGGTGCAACCGCATCCCCTGATACACACACAATATAAAGGCAGATAAGGCCGGTTGCACATCTGTGTTGTAACCTTCAGTTGGAGGTTCTATCGCAGCTCCGGCTCAAAATACTGGAAGAAAAAGCCCTGCACGCAGCACTTTTTCTTCCATACACAAGCCAGACAACTGAGCAGAAATTGAACGGATCCCATTATAGTGAAAGGGGTCCATTCGGCGCTGTTCAGTTCCATCCTGAGACAAAGCTGTTTGGCCGCGGGGATTCTCCTTTCCTGCTCCCCGGAAGGGAACAGAGAGGTGAAACCTTAAGTGCAGGTGTGAAACCTCCCTTACACAAATATGTAAAAGAAATACACAATATAACCACAGAT